>NW_020174707.1:3139453-3177285 GCF_003031525.2 Neophocaena asiaeorientalis asiaeorientalis
GTAAAAAGCCCTCCAGGTGATTCTGATGTGGCTCCTGGCTTGAGATCCATTGACACACAGGTTGAAGGGGAGGGTAAGAGCCATTGAGAGGGAGAAACCAATGAGGAGCTGTGATGGTCAGTTTTATGTATCCACTTGGTTAAGGCTACAGTACCCAGTTACTCAATCAAACGCTAATCTAGGTGTTGCTGTGAAGGTATTTTGTAGACATGATTAACATCTACAGTCAACTGGCTTTAAGTAGAAGAGATGATTTTAGGTAATCTAGGTAGGCCTGGCCTAATCAGTTGAAAGGCCTTAAGAGAAGAACTGAGATTTCCCTAAAGAAGAAGAAATTCTGCCTGTGGGTGGCAGGAGAAGCTCCCGCCTAAGGGTTTCCAGCCTACTAGCCTGCCCTCTGGATTTTAGATTTGTCAGTTCCCACACACACACATCTCTCTCCTGTTAGTTCTGTTTCTCTGGCAGAACCCCGACTGACACAAGGGCCATTGACAAAGTTCAGATTAAAGGCAATGAAAACTTACCTGGGATGGTGGGAACTGAGATGAAAATGGTATTTTGAGAGGCATTTCTGAGCTGAAATCAATGGGAGTTAGAGATGAGACTTAAGGTAAGGGTGAGAAATAGAAAAAAATATATATAAGGTGAGTTTTATAGTCTGGAGATTGCATAGATGGTTATGCTACAGATGGATATTAAGAACTCAGGAATGATAAAATGTTTGGGGATGGAAAGGAGCCAGTTATTTTGGGACTTCGCTTTGCTGTATGTCCAGCTGGTATTTGAAAATGAGTTTGATTCTCAGGGGGAGATCTGGATGCAGAGAAGAATCTGAATATTAACTTGATTCTTGAAAAAATGTTCTCTTTTCCTTTAATTATGCCCATTTCCTTTTAGTCCAGTTCTATTTGTTCATCTTTGTTTCTTTGTGTTTTTATAATATGGCTCCTCAAATTTCTAGAGATTCTTGGAGGTCAATTCATATTTAGCTAGATGCTATATCCACTATATATGCTCTTGTGAAAATGTGTTAAGGAAACCTAACTCAGAATGGGAGTTGGGAAGCCATGAAGGGAGGGCTCTCACGCATGTTCCATTCATCAAAACTTGCATAGTCCAGCAGGAAGAAGGAAGATTTCCTCTTGGCAGCCAACAACAAGCTGCTTTTGCCTGCAGCCAATGAGAAGCCACCACTACTTCAAACTCTCATTTTCCTCTAATGAACTTTTGTTTAGAACAACCCCTCCCAACTTCCTCCTTTCCTCTGTAACAGAACACTCTCCTCCTTTGTTCTCTGGACTTGCCTATGGTTTGCCATAGTTTGGTTGTCCCCAGTTGCAATTCCTCTGCTATTCCCAAATAAACTTGATTTTGCTGGCTGAATCACTTACCTTTTTCTTTTAAAAGGTTGACACCTTGTATAACAACGAGGGGGAGGTGTGTGAAAGCCCATTGACAGTGTGAACCTAAGACAATTCTTTAATGAAGTACCTTAGAGACTTTTTCACTCTTAAAATTAGTTGGCTCTAATCTTAAACCCTTGAAGATGGTTACCCTGATACTTTAAGTTTCTGGTTCCCAGTTATTTTTTCCATAAACAAATTCTATCAGTTTTCCATCTTCTGGGGTTTCAGAATTTTTCTCTCGATTTCCTTTCTTGTGTTATGATTTCATTATTTTATGTTAAAAATTATATTTTGCTGTCTTTGGGACATTGGAAGGGAGGTGTTTTGGATATTCTGCACTTGCCTCTTTAGATTCATGCTCCACTCAGCTCTGCTCTGCTCTCTTCCCCAGGAGCTGAGTGGTATGGGCTGCGTCAGTGGACCCCTTTGCCTCTGTTCTGGTTGATTTCAGCCAATGGGAGGCACCTGCAAGAGAACACAGAGCGGGAAGAGAATGAGAGAGGTTAGGATACTTATACCCGCAGTTGCCTCCCTGTCAAGGTGAAAGTTTGGTAAGGCTCCATTCCTCTGCTGATAGCCATGGCTCCTACCCATGACTCTCTCCTATAGCCACAGGTCTTGCCAGGTTCTGGTAACTGCTCCCTCTTCTTGCCCATTCAGCTCTGCGGGTCATAGTAGTTTACTGCTTTTGCTAACCCTGGAGTGCTTCACCATTTCCTGCTGCTTTCTCTTAATTCTGCCCATACCTTGTAAACAGTTCCTTAATTAAACTCTTTTAAATCATGCCCTTTGAGAATACCCTTTAATTCCTGCCAGGATCCTGACCCACATAGGAGTGGAGGACGATGCTTGAATTAGAAGCCCAGTGAAAGACATTAGGGAGTCATTTGGGTAAAGGGGTTTTCAACACCTATTATTTAACTTCAAATGGCCAATTCTTCCATTTGTCTATTGTTGAGACACAATCCAGAAGTTAAGACTCCGACCCTGGAGTCAGATTGCTTGGGTCTAAATACCAATTCCACAATTGCTAGCTATGCATCCTTGGAAATTCACCCAACCATTTTTAGCTTCAGTTTTTTTCATTTGTAAAATAGAGATCATAACAGTATCTACCTCATTGGGGCTGTTTTGAAGATTAACTGAGTTCATGTAAATGAATTGCTCACAATAGCTCAATAAGGACTTAGGATATGTTAGCTGCTACAATTATAGTGGTTATCATTATTATTATCCTTTCTTCGTGTTCCCTTATCCAACATGTAAGAGACAGCATGACTCAACACTACATTTAATGCTAGAAAGACTATCTGCTTTACAACAGGCTGCTTCTCTGGTCTCATGTGCAAGATTATTTAGGGGAACAGAGAGAAACTGAACACTTGAATCAATTCTGAGAAGTTCACACGTTCACCCCATTTGTCGCACCCAGTGCGTTAGTGCCCATGCCAGGATTCTTGACTCTTCTCTCCTCTTTCTCCTTTCCACCCCTCATAATTTAGAGGACTAAATCATGCTCTCCATCTTTGAAAGTGAAACAGTATTTCTGTTGCTGAAACTTAAGTGCATGAGTCCATGGGTCAGGGGGATTTCTAACCTCTGTACTCTGGTGTCATGCCTGTTTCCCAAGTGCATTCTCTTCTCAGTGTATTTGGTCTCATGTCTGATTGAGATGGAAAATGTAGAGGTTTTACAGTTTTCAGAGCTGTAGCTAACATATACTGGAGACTCTACAAACAAGAAATGATAGAGTGTGAATCATAGTTACTACTCAGTGATGTTAACAGAATAAGAATCCTGCTTGTCATAGACAAGGTTCTTTTAGTTGTAAGAAATAGAAACCCACTCAAACTTGTTTAAGCCAAAAAGAGGAATTTTTTATGAGAATACAGGGATAACCACAGAGCTCAAATGAAGCAAATGGAGCCAAGCCTCTTTGTGAACTGGAAACAAGAGTAAAAAGTTAAAACAGTAGGTTGAGCTTGCCTGTCTGTCACACTTCTTGATCTCTCCCAATGTGGCTTCCTTACTCTTTATTATTTGTAAGCTGCCTTCTCCCCATGCATGGTAGGTAATGTCTGGCCTGCTGTTCCCACATTTATCTGTCCTCTCTTCCAGTCACAGGAGACTAACCAGCTATTCAGAATCTCAACTGTACATTCCAAGGAAAAAGACTGTGATTGATCCAGTTTGGAGGCAGAGTCATCCTTGGATCCAATCAGCTCCGACCTGAGGCTCAGGGTCACATAATACATAGTTGCCCCATCCCTATGGATGAAGAAAGCAGCTCCTTAAAGGTGTTCCTACACCTTCATTTTCTTCTTTCCACTCTTTTTCCTGTTCTCCCATGGTAGAAATAAATTTTTTATTTGATTAAAAATAAGGAGCTCTTTTTCACTCTTTTAACAATTTCTCCATACAACTGAATTAACTGAACTTGACTCAGAAATTAGATCTTAAATTATAAAACAGCAGGATCTTGGAAAATCTCTGTAACTAAAAACTCTAGACATGAATGGTTCCTGGTAATTTAAAGCCAAATTTTGTGGTCATAAGTTTGGGCATTTAGCATATATTACAAATACCCTTGTACTTTGTGAATAGTCAAATTATCTTCTTTGTTTTTATTACCTTTTCTAGAAACCAGCTTGAGGGAATCTTTGGGGACTTACTGATGTCTTGTGGTCTGAAGTGAAAGTCCAGGCTCCAATTTTGGGTTATAGTTACTTCCTTAGTCCAGGATATTGTAACCCATTGATGTACAGATTGTAGTTTGTTCTTGTGAGTTTGTTCTTGTGAGCCTGGCCACAAAAATAAAATGAGGATTTCTCAGCAGTCAGAGCAGTGGCAACAGCAGCAGGGAAGGAAAAATGCTTATACGATGCACTGCATGCTCAGCAGTATCTCATAGGTAGAACCCATCTCTTTACGTGTCTGTGAGCAAATGGGTAACGGCCATTGGGTACAGCCTTGGGGATTTTGAGATTTATGTGTTGGCAAGGACCTTAAGAGAGTGCTTGGGACAGTCTCAAGAGAAAGGACACAGGTTTCCAGTTAGGCCTGTTTTCACTTTGTGTTTCTAAAGAACATCACGCTCTTGTCATTTTGCTCAGTGTTAAGCCCAGAGCATCAGTGCGGCCATGGAAGGGGTCAGGCTGATGAAACATTTTGGACAGAAAGACAAAGAAACTGCTGCGAGCTCTCCATGGGGAACCTTTTAGTTTCGAAGTTTCTTGTTCACAGGACTCATCTGTTGTCTAACAAATAACACCAACAGCATTTAGATACTATGCACTCAACGGACATTTTCGTTTCTGTCTTTCTGATTTGTTTTCATTGTTGAAATAACAAGCTTTGAAAATATCATCAATGTCAGAGACATATACCTCGACCTTCACCATTCGTTCCTGCCAACCCACAGGAAAAGCAGACAGTACGGTGAGCGAGGGCTCAATCCAAAGCAGGATTTTAATTTATCATTTCTGGAACACAGACTGAAATGGACGCCATAAAAGGTAGGAGTAAGTGTGAGTACTGCTTAGTGAGTTTAACCACATATACCTTCTTAGTGGTCAAGCAAGAAAGTCACCACCCAGAACATTTAAGAAAATAAGCCATAAATAAAAAACAGTAAAGTAATGAAATACTCTTTTCCCACTAATTCTCCAACACTACTTTTTTTCTTCACCGTGGTTGAATAGGGGAATGGCGTTTCTGAGGTTGCTTTGCTCGTTCTTTAAATAAATGTTTATTGAGCACCTGCTATACACAAAAGATTATCCTAGGCCTTGTGTAAATGACAGCAGCACATGGATAAATATTAAAAAGGGACAAACGGCACTCATGTAAATGTATGAGCACAGATTCTTATTTCTCCCTGCCCTTGTCTTGTGCTGATTCTTTTTTCTTCATTGATCTGAAAGGATGTACTGTAACTTGACAGCTTGTGACGTTCCTCCTAATCCCCTTGTTATTTCTGTGGCAAAGAAGCTCTTAGAACTTGTGCTGAGTGGAGAGCGGTAGGAGCCTCCTCGCCAGTAACATCCCCCTAAGGCCTCGGGGTAACTGAATGAGAAAATACCACTTTAGTCCAGGAAGCATTTGAGTTGATTTTGGTATGCCCGCACCTACTTCAGTAATGCACCGTTCTCTAGAGCACAGGCTTTCAGGAAACTCAACTGTGGTGGTTGCCATGATGGGCTGATCCCCCTTTAGGAACAAAGTACTTACTCCCCCAGCTGCTGGAAATGCTGCCTGTAGACAGTCTTCAACTGTCTCTTTGGAGATTGCCTCCACTGAATAAAACTGCCTTGCCCAAGATCTTGCTTCCCTCTGGGGGGTAGTCTGAAGGCTCGACCCCCTTGTCCTAACTTCAGATAACACTGAAGGCCATCCCAGCTTCTCCTTCTGCCCACTCTAGCTTTCTTCCTCTCCCTTTCACAGGGATGAACCTGTAAAATACTCCATAATAAATGCCTTGGCATGCTAATTTCTGTCTCAAATTCTGCTCTCTGGAAACCCAAACTGTGACATGAACACTTCAGAACATAGCCTGAACTCAGAAGTAGGTAGGAAAGAAATGTGAGAAAACTACAATAATTGTCATAAACCTCTTACATAAAAGGCTTGAGGACCATGTAGAGCAAAATAGACACAGAGATAGGCGAGCAAAGTATTCTTTGTTTCTGTGTGCACTTGGTGAGCGCCTATGTTATACAAACGAGTGTGTGTGAGGCTGTGTGTATTGGGATAGTGGCTGACCATTGCTAATGACTGCCTCTCCACAGTGGAATGACAGTTGGCAGATAGAGATGGAGGTAGGGATAGGCATGAATATAGCACTTTGCTGGATTCATGTCTGTAGCTGCTTGCAAGCAGAGAGACTCCAAAAGCCCTGTGGCTCTGTGGATCCTGCGTGTGCCTTTCTGGCTGGTGTATTTGTCAGTTTTGAGCATTACACATACATTCTGATATCCTTGGCAGATGGTATTGGGAAATGCCTATCAAACCTCCAGCTTGTTTGAGAGGATAAAGGGTTTCTAAATGGAATGGAGGAAAAATTGAAGGGAAATAACTGCTTCTAAAAATGTTAAAGGGCAAGAGAATGTAGGAAAAAATCTAACTCAATAATGTGTGTAGGCACCTACTATGTGAGTAGCTGCTTCAAGGCCAATGTCAAAAAATAGATGATGGAATATGGGGAGAAAATTTGAGCACTTGTGACATGCAATGAGAACACGCTGTTGAAAAAGTAAGGGTCATCTCTGATTTACTCATCTCTCCATCACTAGTGCTTAGCATAATGTCTGGTACATAGTTGGTGCTCACTACATGTTTACAGCATGAAGGAATAAATGCATGGAGGTAACAGGTGAGTGTAAGTATATGAGGACTGCAGGGGAAGAAAAGAGCATACAGTTGGGGTTGATTTAGGAAGGCGTCATGGACTTTGAGTGGGTATAGCTGGGAGTGAACATTTTGGAATGTAGACAGCAGTGTTCTAGGCAGAAGGAGCCGTAGGGGTAAAGGTAGAGAGGCTGGAGTTTGAGGGTAGAGACAGACAAAGGTCATGAGAACAAGTCCTCAGCTGGTGACCAAGGAAAGAGAAGGGCCTAAAGGGAAGGTGGCACCACTTAATGGGAGGCCATGAGGGCTTCATCTGGCTTTGATCTGATGATCAGTGAGGAACCATCCAGGGCTCTTAAAGAGAGGAGAGAAAATGGTATTTTGCAAAAGTAGCTATCTTTATCTTGCTTGACAGAATTTGTGTCTTCTAGTTATCATTCTTATCACGATCACTATCATCACCTTCAATCAATATTTAATACTCAAATTATAAAAAACAATAGCCAAATTCTCTATCAAATATAATGAATTGGCCACATGCGTTTATCTCCTCTTCCTCCCAACACCAAAATGACGGAAAGGGAATAAAAATGTCTAAACTCATGGCAATGACAAGAATGATAGAGAGGGCTGGGAGCAGGTGAGATAGTTCAACAAATTTCTGGAAGACAGAAAAATATATGCAAGAGTTTACACTAAGGAGGCAGGCAAAAGATGCCATAGCCCATAGCATGCATGAAGGGGTTACAATTAAGGAGGGCACAGCCTATCCTGCAGAACTACAGCTATAACGTGGGGTGATAAGGGAGAGATATGGAGGACTAGTTTCTATGAAACACAAAACTCACCCATCTACTTTGAATGCAGCACATACAGCATATCTTTCACTCAAGCGAAAATGAGAGAATTATTCTCAAAATAAATTAAATGCCCCCAGATAAAAAATTTTCTACATTCTAGCATCTAATAGCTACACACTATAATGGCAGAGGTTACAGGTCAACAATATCCAAATATGGAGAACTCCCTTTCTTTATCCCCTCTCCCCACCTCCAGCGGGCATTTAAGGAAAAACTCCAATATGAAAAGAGACTTAAATAAATAAATAGAAAAAAAGCAATTCCAGAGATGAGAGATAATTTGAGCAAGAAAAGAGAGCTTGAAAGTCAGAAGAAATAAAGTAAATATTGTACTAATAAAACAAGTATGGGATACTATTAAAAGGGAAAAATCTGAGAACAAGAAAGAACACTTAGAAATTTAAAACATTATTACTAAAATAAAAAATATGTATAAAGAATTGGAAGATAAGGTAAAGAAAATCTTCCAAAAAGTAGTACAAAAAGATGGTATATCTGTCAGGGTTCTACCAGAGAAACAAAACCTTGACATATGTATTTATATCAAGAAATTGGCTTATGTGACCTATAGGGGCTGACTAGGCAAGTTCAAAATCATTAGAAAGGGTAGGCTGGAACTCTTAGACAGGATCTGATGCTGCCATCCACAGGTGGAATTTCTTCTTCCTCATGGAAACCCCAGTTCTGCTTTTAAAAGGCCTTTCAACTGATTGTGTCACCCACCCAGATTATGGAGGATACTCTCCTTTACTTAAAGTCATCTGATTGTAACTGCTAACTACATCTACAAAATACATTCATACCAATACCCAGATTACACTTGACTGAATAACTGGGTACTTTAGCTTAGCCAAGTTGATACACAAAATTGACCAACACAGATGAAAACAACAAGAAAAGAAATAAGAAGATTCATTCAGGAGGTCTAACATCTGACTAAGAATTCCAGAAAGAGAGACTAGAGAAAATGAGAGGGGGAAGTTATCCTTGAAATTTCTAATTGTTTTTCTATTGCACTAATAAATTAGGCCCTTGACTTACAGAGGTATCCTTAGTTGAAGAGTGCTTATTTTATTAGTTAAAAGTGTCAGAAAATTCCCAGGTCTCCTTTTCTTACCTTAACATGCCTTTCGGTCCTGTTTTAATTTTATTTTGGCCCTGGTTCATCCTCATTTCTGGTTCTTAGTGAAGGCTGAGCTTAGGTTGCTCCAGGATACAGAATAAGATGGAATATATGGTTCTTCAAAGCTTGCTCTGGAGTAAAAGACCAGCAAACTAAATTATTACCTGAATGCTGAAAGGTCAAGATTCCCTTCCCTTACATCAGTATTTTTTAAACTACAGCTTACTACTTAATAGTGGGTCATGGAATCAATTTACTGAGTCACAATCAACATTTTAAAATAGTGAAGTAGAATAGAATAGACAGATTTCATCACCCATAGTATAGTTGAAGTACTATTTCAATAATATGTATGTATACATATTTGTATGTGTTCTGGGTGCATGTGGAATTTATAATTTACTTATTTTAGTGCTGGTTGCTATTGAGAAAGATCCTATCTTCCATGCTGGACTGGTATTTTTTTTGGGCCTGGTTTCTAGTGCGGAATTTGCCCTCCTTGCCTACTGTATAACACTCCTTGGTTTAAGGAGCAGGGACCACCCCTCAGTATATCTAATGGAGCCCCAGGCTCTGCTCCCCTTTCTCTGAGCTGTATCTTCCCAGGTGGGTTACTGAGACCTGTTATGGTTCAAGTTTCTCCAGGACTTGTAGACCTCCAGCTCCACCAGTGGGAAACTGCGGGTCTCAATCAGTGCTGTGCCTGGTGTATTGACAACCAGAGGAGATCATTTCTTAACAAAATTATCTTCAGGAATAATCAGGAAATAAAATGAACAATATACTAGTTAGAAAAGAAAGGTAAACATGAGCATTTGCTTTGATTGAACTTCGAATATATTATACCACTTAAAAAATAAATAATAAATATTACAGTACCAAAAACACCCCAAAAGGTACAGGATTGATAAATTTTAATTACATTACTGTCATTTTTGAAAAGCAATAAACAAAAGACACAAAAAAAGGAAAGCACATGAGGAAACATTTCCGAGAGGATGACTGCCACTAAGTGCAGAGATTTCATCCATGAAGTGAAAAAACTGAAGTAGCTCATTTTCTGTTTCTTGTCTTTATAATCATTGGCTCTCATTCTTTATTTTGAATCTACTATTTCATTGTGGCTGGGGATTGGAGACAGGAACTGCATTCAAAGTGAGCATCAGGCTTGCTGACTTGGGACTATACTACAAAGCTACAGTAATCAAGACAGTATGGTACTGGCACAAAACCAGAAATATGGATCAATGGAACAGGATAGAAAGCCCAGAGATAAACCCATGCACATATGGTCACCTTACCTTTGACAAAAAGGCAAGAATATGCAATGGTGAAAAGACAGCCTCTTCAATAAGTGGTGCTGGGAAACCTGGACAGCTACATGTAAAAGAATGAAATTAGAACACTCCCTAACACCATACACAAAAATAAACTCAAAATGGGTTAAAGACCTAAATGTAAGGCCAGACACTATAAAACCCTTAGAGGGAAACATAGGCAGAACACTCTATGACATAAATCACAGCAAGATCCTTTTGACCCACCTCCTAGTGAAATGGAAATAAAAACAAAAATAAATAAATGGGACCTATTGAAACTTAAAAGCTTTTACACAGCAAAGGAAACCATAAACAAGATGAAAAGACAACCCTCAGAATGGGAGAAAATATTTGCAAATGAAGCAATGGACAAAGGATTCATCTCCAAAATATATAAGCAGCTCATGCAGCTCAATATCAAAAAAACAAACAAACCAATCCACAGATAGGCAGAAGACCTAAATAGACATTTCTCTGAAGAAGATATACAGATTGCCAACAAACACATGAAAGGATGCTCAACATCACTAATCATTAGAGAAATGCAAATCAAAGCTACAATGAGGTATCACCTCACACCGGTCAGAATGGCCATCAAGGAGACGCAAGTGGGAGGAGATATTGGGATATATGTAAATGCATACGTATAGCTGATTCACTTTGTTATAAAGCAGAAGCTAACACACCACTGTAAAGCAATTATACTCCAATAAAAATGTTTAAAAAGCTGAAGAAAACAAACAAACAACAACAACAAAAAGTGAGCCCAAGCGATTTGGAGTCAGATCTTCTCTAGAAATGAACTCATGTAGCTGAGTCTGTGTGAGGGCTGGCTCTAGGACTGGGAGTTCTCTGAATTCATTTCCTTAGAGAATCCCATGTTGATTGAAGGATAATCACTAAAGATTGCTCTTTTGAAGTTTACATACATATCATAGTATTAAAGCTTGAAAGGAACAACAGCAACCAAAGAATTTTTGGAGGAGGACTGTTTTGTCACTGACTTGTGTAGAATCGCCAGAGCATGGTGAAAAGAAAGCAGATCCGCTGGTTGGCGTTATTATTGTTTTAAAATTATCTACAAACAATGCAACCCCTTAGGGCCTACACCTGGGACTGACCTTTCCCACTGCCCCACCTGTGGTCCACCAAATTCCAGGAAGGAAAATTACTCCCACTCTTTCACAAGTTGTTTGATAACTTGTTTAGAGCCCTTGAATAGCATTAGGGAAATAAGCCTGTGACACACAGCACAGTGATTCTTGCTCAAAGTTAGCCCCTCATTTTCTTTTGCTGGGCCCTAAGCCAAGGAACAGGTTTATGGACTTTTCTTGGCTCTAAGGAAGCACTCCCAGCGTGTGTGTGTGTGTGTGTGTGTGTGTGTGTGTGTGCGCGCGCGCACACACACACACACACACACACACATTGAGGGGGCCACGGGAAAGAGGGTGGGTATTGGGTGGAGTGAGAAAAACACAGGAAGACAGATTTGACTACACAGTGTTAGGGTATATGTATAACGCCAAGTGGAAGAAAAGCCCTGAATATTCCGTAATAATCCTAACATAAAGTATAATCACAACCTTGGAATTTTTTTGCCAGTATACTTGCAAGTTCACATGGCCATCCTCAGGCACTGTCTCTGTGCTTTCTACTCACATCCCCAGTTGTTTTCCTCTCCTACAAAAGGCAACTGAAAATAAACTCTCCTCTGATTCTCTAATCAGAGCCA
The DNA here is from genome assembly GCF_003031525.2 of Neophocaena asiaeorientalis asiaeorientalis. NCBI lineage: Eukaryota > Metazoa > Chordata > Mammalia > Artiodactyla > Phocoenidae > Neophocaena > Neophocaena asiaeorientalis. The sequence goes on from NW_020174707.1 coordinate 3,151,240, forward strand.
CAATTCCCTTTGGTCTGCCCTTGCTTTTATTTTTCTTCACTGTTCAAACAGGAGAACATTTGAAACTGACTCAGTCTGCTCCCAGGATTGTCAGCATGCCTCCCCAGCTTACTTTCTCACCTGCCTCAATGGCAAAGGTTCCTTTGCTTCGTGCGCATGAAGCTGAGCACGTTAAGTCCGCCGAGCCTAGCCTGGCACTCAGAGCCCAATGCGGGGATTTCTTCTAGAGGGAACACGAGGCTGAATATGGAGGAACAGCTAGATGCCAATGAAATCTTTTGAAACAATGACTCTGGCTTTAAACAGCCTTCTCATCTTATTTTGAACTCACCATTCTTCTGCCTCAATTCCAGATAAGAATCAGCCTGGGCTCCTTAATTGCTCCTCTTGTTTTAGACACACTTGTGGCCTGCAGTGTGCCCCTGGGCAACCTTCTGGCTTTACTGCCAGCCTGGCCTATGCTTTCCCTTCAGCTTCAACTAGGGAAGAAGACCCGCTCATCTTTCAAGTTTCAGCTTGGAGGCTGGGCCTTCAATGCAGTCTAGTACTCCAGCCAAAGGTTCTTGGTCCTTCCTCTACACTTCTAAGACCCTTACTTCCTTGTTGCCCATGTGACTTGCATAGCTTGCTACTCTACACTGTAGATATCCACTTGGGGGCCTTATGCAGCCAGTGGACTGTAAGCCACTTAAGGGAAGAGTCTACACATGTTGAACAAATTGTATCTATTAGAGTGTGTGGCACATAGCCTTGACCATGAGGTATGCACAGTAAATTTGCCTAGTGAATCAAAAGGTTAAAAATAGAAGAGATGAGTCAGAAAATATACTGTTGGATTAATTTGAGTATCAGTGTGTATGCAAAGTTATCATTTAAAAAGCTTCCGTGATTTCAAGCAAAACCTTTCAAAACAACAAGAAAAAGACAAACAATTCCAACAGATAATTTGGGAATGGTGTGACTATTTTTTTTAATAGATCTTTATTGGATTATAATTGCTTCACAGTACTGTGTTAGTTTCTGTTGTACAACAAAGCGAATCAGCCATATGCATACACATGTCCCCATATCCCCTCCCTCTTGCATCTCTCTCCCACCCTCCCTATCCCACCCCTCTAGGTGGACACAAAGCATCGAGCTGATCTCCCTGTGCTATGCAGCTGCTTCCCACTAGACAACTATTTTACATTCAGTAGTGTATATATGTCGATGCTACTCTCAACTTTGCCCCAGCTTTGCCCTCCCACCCCATGTTCTCAAGTCCATTTTCTATGTCTACCTCTTTATTCCTGCCCTGCAACTAGGTTCATCAGTACCTTTTTTTGTTGTTTTTAGAATCCATATATATGCGTTAGCATATGGTATTGGTTTTTCTCTCTCTGACTTACTTCACTCTGTAGGACAGACTCTAGGTCCATGCACCTCACCACAAATAACTCAATTTCATTTCTTTTTATGGCTGAGTAATATTCCATTGTATACATGTGCCACATCTTTATCCGTTCATCTGTCGATGGGCACTTAGGTTGCTTCCATGTCCTGGCTATTGTAAATAGTGCTGCAATGAACACTGTAGTACACGACTCTTTGAATTATGGTTTTCTCAGGGTATGTGCCCAGTAGTGGCATTGCTGGGTCATATAGTTTCCCAGCACCACTTATTGAAGAGGCTGTCTTTTCTCCATTGTATATTCTTGCCTCCTTTATCAAAGATAAGGTGACCATATGTGCGTTGGTTTATCTGTGGGCTTTCTATCCTGTTCCATTGATCTATATTTCTGTTTTTGTGCCAGTACCGTACTGCACAAAATGATGACTGTAGCTTTGTAGTATAGGTGGCAAAGGTTTTTTAAAAATGTATAATACCTACTGTTGGGAAGGGTTCCACATGGTGTCTCATATGCTGCTGAGAAAATATAAAGGGAGAGAACCTTTGTAAATGGCAGTTTGTATCAAGATACTTAAAATGTACATATTCTACAACTACTTTGGAAAAACTGTTTGACAGTATCTACTGAAGTTGAACATATGCCATCTTTATGACCTAACAATTCCGGTCCTAGGTACATATCCAACAGAAATGTGTACATATGTTCACCAAAAGACATGTACTAGAATGTTCATAGCAACACTATTCATAATAGCCTTGAATTGAAAAGGACTCAAATGTCCATCAACAGTAGAATGGATAACGAGTGTGGCATATGCGCACAATGGAATACCATCCAGCAATGATAATGAACAAATCATTGCTACCCCCAACGACATGGATGAATTGCGGTAACGACATACTGTTGTATGAAAGGAGCCAGATAAAAAGAGTACATAACATACAAATGATTCTATTTATACGACGTTGAAAAACTGGTAAAATTCATTTATTATGTTAAAGGTCAGTATAGTTGTTACCTTTAGGGTGTTTAGGAACTGGGAAGGTGGCTTCTGGGGGGCTGGTAATATTTTTTGATCTGAGTATTGGTTCCATGGATGTGTTCACTTGATAAAAATTCATCAACTGGTAATACTTATGATTTGTGAACTTTTTTGGATGGATGGTATCCTTTAATAAAGACTATCTAAATTCTGTATGCTCTTTCACCTAGTAATTTCGCAACTAGTGCTTTATCCTGGTGAAATAATTATGGATGCCCCCCAAATTTATCTGCAAGGCTTTTCTTTCAAAGTGTTACTTTTAACAGTGAGAAATTGAAAGTTATAGAAGTGTCAGATGGTAGTGAAATGGTCAAATATATTATGGTAGGATATTTACAGCCCTGAAAAGTCACGTTTATGAGGAAGATATAATGACATGGAAAAATATGATTCCGTGTAAAATGAAAAAAAGCAGGTTGCTAAACCATATACAGAGAATTATCATAAGTTCATTAAAAAATATATCCAGAGTCAATGCTTACACTGGTTATTTTGGAGTGATAGGTTTTTCAGGTGGTCTTGTTTTCTGTATTATACTTTCTTTAATTCACATTCTAAATTGTATGCAGTGGTTTTACATTATTACTTTATAATCACAAAATGTATTTAAAATTTTTATAAATACGTCATCCAAAAAGGATTCTGCCATCCTTAGCCCATGCTTTTTCAAAGCCTATGAAAGCAGAAAAGTCAAACAGGCAAACTCTGTTCTCCTTGCCTTGGCACTCAAACCACATCTGCAGGCCTACTGACACCAATAGAACTCTCTGAAACCTATGGAAAACCTTACAAATCCTAGAGGGAATTAAAGAGGCAAGTGAATTAACCTTGTCTCTTAATAGCGAATGTGGACTGGTGGTAGAATATAGAAACTGCAGGAGGCAGGAAACCGTAAGACAGGAATATGGTAATTTTCCCTTTCCCAGGCTTATAGTGAAGTTAGCTGTCTGTGGGCTTAGAGAAAGCACTGTTGTAACAGCTGTCTGTTCTCTTTTGTCCTTGAAGCTCCACATTTGGACAGTGACAGTGGAGGACAAACCCTGGATGATTTTTCTGTTTGTGAGACCTGGATGATAAGTGACCTTGTGCCCACATTGGGGGAGAAGGCCTGGTTTGGATTACATTCTTGAAGTCAATCAGAGGCAAAGGAGAGTGGCTTTTCTTAGACCTGGGCACCAAGATTTTATCAACTGATCAGTTGAAGCAAAAAATTCTGAGTGAAGTAAGTCAGACAGAGAAAGACAAATATCATATGCTATCACTTATATGTGGAATCTAAAAAAAAAAATGGTACAAATGAACTTAGTTACAAAACAGAAATAGAGTCATAGGTGTAGAAAACAATCTATGGTTACCAAGGGAGAAAGAGGGGGAGGGATAAATTGGGAGATTGGGATTGACATATACACACTACTATATATAAAATAGATAACTAATAAGGACCTACTGTGTAGCACAGGGAACTCTACTCAATACTCTGTAATAACCTGTATGAGAAAGGAATCTAAAAAGAGGGAATATATGTATATGTATAACTGATTCACTTTGCTGTACACCTGAAACTAACACAACATTGTAAATCAACTATACTCCAATAAAAAATTCTACTTGTTAACTGTAATATACACAGTTCATCTTAGATATTATAACTCACAAGGCATCTTTAAAATCAGTGTACAGAAATGTATCGTAATTCGCAAGGCAGTGCACCATACCTAACAGTTTGTTGTATGATCAAAGGGACACTGTAGGCAATGATTTGCAAAATGTCCAGAACATTTGTCCAGGTCATAGTCCCTTTGCCAAATGAAGGTCTCAGCCAAAAGTGTCATAAAATGTTAAAACTATTCCTGTTCAAATGCCCAACATCTGTGATTTTGTTCATTGTAAACATTATAATATTAAATATAATGTGAAAGTTGTAGCTATGTGAGGTGGTGCCTTAAGAACTCAGTAAAGGAGGTAAAATCTAAACCATGTTGTATATGGGATGGTTAGCTTACTGCATGAAAGAAGAAACCTGGAGAATTCTCTGGAGGAAATAAAGGCCCTTCCAGCTGACATCAGTCTGCCTGCAAATTGTATATTCCCACTGTGGCAGGAATACAAAAAGTTACTGAGGCCTGATGCCATCGAATCATATACCATCCCACCGCCTGCTTTGACTCTCTATGAAGATGGAGACCACACAGTTTGGGTCGCCACTGTATTCCTCATGTGCACACAGTTGACACGCAGTTTGTGCTTATATTAGTTTCCTATAACTGCTATAACAAATTATCACAAACTTAGGATGTTAACAGAAATTAATTCTCTCACAGTTCTGGAAGCCAGAAGTCTGAAATTGGTATTACTGGGCTGAAATCAAGGTGTTCTCCCTTGGGGGAGAATCCATTCCTTGCCTCTTCCAGCTCCTGGTGGCTGCCCGCATTCCTTGGTTTGCGCCTACATCGCTCCAACCTTAAGGGACGCCATCTTCAACTCTTTCTCTGCTCCATCCTCACATGGCCTCCTCTGTGGATGTGAAGTCAAATCTCCCTCTGGCTCTCTCATATAAGGATACTTGTGATTGCATTTAGAGCCCACTTGGATAAAACCAGGATAATCTTGCCATCTCAAAATGCAAATAACACTTTTCCAAATAAAGTAACATTTACAGGTTCCAGGGATTAAGACTGGTTATTTTGGGGTGTTATTACTGAGCCTACTACAGTGCTTAATAAATATTTGTTGAACGGCTGTTGTTTCTACCAATATTTGATGGATTTTTCAATCCATCTAGAAGTTTTATTTCTCATTGCAAATTAATAAATTTGCACTCTGAATTTACATGTCAGTCCCTAATGAGTGTTGTTAATTGGAGGCAGCATCCAGCATATAACCATCTTGAAGACTTCGAGAAAGCTGTTTGCTGAGGAACACCCTGGGACTGTGCAGATTTCTAAAGTGACTTGTGAGCACCAACCACGTTCCGAACTTTACTGCAAGTAGCTTTCTTTAAGAAAAGATTTCCCAAACCGAAAGTTCTATAGTTTTGTTTTGAAAAAAATTTAAAATAAGCAATTTGAGAAAATGCTTTTGAGAAACTTTGCTGCTGGCTCAGCATTGCTCAAAAAATAATGAAAAATGGATTTCAAAACTCATAGCAAAATAAAAATACATGTAACTTCTTTTTCTTTCTTCTTTATGTTTGTTGGTAGGATTAAACTTCCAGTTCAAGCCCTGCCCTTTGTATGTGAAAGCAAGCTGCAGGGGGAATATTGCTGGACTCCATGTCTTTCTGCTTTCACACGTGGAAAAGGTGACTGGGCTGTTCCACTCCAGCAAGCCTCCCTTTTCTTCCCTGGTCTGCCTTCTCGCCTTTCATTCTCTCTGATGCTGGATGGGGATGATACCATTCACCAATCTAGGCTTTTCTTCCTCAGCTGATGACCAAGGTGAGCTCACTGGGTAAGTGACTTTCCATATTATCACCACTAATACCCTGGATTTTACTGAAGGATTTTCTTTGATCGGCTCTGAAGCACTTACACAGATATACATGTTATCCTCTCTATAATCCTTTGAAGTGGCAGAGACTGTGGACCTTTATAAAAGACAGAGACAATGCTGGCCCTGTCCTCAAGTTGGCTTAAGCATATTATGTCTGTATCTGGCATTCTGTCAACCAGGATTCTCTATTAGTCAACACATGTGAGCATCAAAGTAGGCTGAGATAAAAACCCATGTTATTCATGTAGCCCTAAGTCACTTCAGAATCCTGATAGGTTTTTAGAATTATCTGAGAAAAAAATTATATTTATCGTGGCTTTAATAGTCAGTATGGATTTATAATAGTCAAAATTTTTGAGAATTTTTAACCCCCAAATGCCACATCCTATTACTTGATTAATGAGAATGCTAAAGAACTTTGGACCTTTAAAAAAGTTCAGGTTCCCAAATCCTGCCCCTGATCCATTGATTCAGGATCTCTTGGGTGGGACCAAGGCATATCTCTGTCTCTCTCTATTTATCTATCTCTATTTCTATATCTCTCTATATAAAGTATATATATATGTATATAGTGCTTTTTAAAAACTTATTATGTAATTTCTAAACATACACAAAAGTAGAAAAAATAGTATTCCCCATCCAACTTCAACATTTATCAACACTCTGTTGTTTCAGTTTCAACTCTTCTCTGCCTCCCCCCTTTTGTTTACTGGAGTATTTTAAAAGCAAAAACCAGACTTCAGACAATTGATTCCAAAAAATATGTCAGTATTTGTCTCATGTTTTAAGAAAACATGACCAAAATATTATTATCATACCCACAAAGTTAATAATAATTCTTTATTATCTGATGTTTAGTCTGTGTTTAATTTTCCCTAGTAGTCTTATAAAATGTCTTTTATATAGTACATAAAATCAGAATACAAACAAGGTTCACACATTGTACTTGGTTGTTATGTTTCTGAAGTCTCTTCTATGATAGTTCTTCCTCCATTTATTAGCATACTATATACACTTTTCTCCATCTAGCTATTTGTAGAGATAGTCTTATTCATTTTTATAGCTGCATAGGACTCCATTGGGTAGATATACCATATTTTATTCAATCCTTCTCTTGGTGATGAATATTTATTTGTGTTGTGTCTAGTCATTAGCTATTACAAATAGTATATTTTTCCCAGTGTATTTTTGGTATAGATTCCTAGAGATGACATTGCTGAGTCAATTATTGCATATTTAAGTTTGCTCTATCATCAGGAGATTCCAGTATTTGGTAATATATTTTGCTTTTATCTCAACTTTCATGCTGTTGTATGGGGAATGATGCCAATTGCTACCTTGCTGCTTTGCTTGTCACCAGCTTTCCTTTTACACCCTGTGACTTTCTTACACTGGAATAAATGACTAGCTTCAGAGTCTTGAGGTCTTTGTTCCTAATGGTTACCAGGTTCTGAAGACTGTACACAGCCAAAAAGCCAACTCACTTACAATGCAGTTTTTCGGCAGTGTTAACTTGTGCACGTCATCCATTTGGTTAGAAATTTCCTCAAGACTTTATGCCTATAAATTGCTTTTTATATTTCAAAATCTACAAACAGCAGCCCTGTGGGACCCGTATCCATCACTACCCTTACTCCAATGTTATTACAATTAAGGTAATTACTCCCAGGAAATTTGCAAAAATAACAGTTATTCTGCATCACATTTCCTGATTGAAATTGAATGACTCAGTAAATTTAGGAAAAAAAGAAGGTACTCTATATTTTAGGAATTAGGTTCATTACTGATAGCAAAACACATTCATGCTGAAAACGGGAGCTAAAAGAACTTGAGGTGTAAGAAAATAAGAATACAAGAAGAAAAACAACAACTATTAAAGTATTCAAAACAAAAACGATCAAATTATTATGGATAAATGACAGTCCAAACATTCAAGAGCACTAATATGCATATTTAAATCTCCATGCTAATTTAGCTAAGCTATACCTGTACTTTTTCTGAGACTGAACTAGACTGGGCCAATTCATAGTAAATGGGCTAAATAGGCAACCAGGCAGGTGAGGGGACCTTGGAACGAACCAGCAGTGGATCTTTCCACCCCCTGATGCAAAGCATTTGTGGCGATTCCTTCCAACCAAATGCTGGTGACTGGGGCATATGGGCAAGAAATGTTCTGTTGTACCTTTTTGATTTCTGTCAGAAAATGGTATACTCTTTCCTTTCCATTCTCACACTTCGCAGAAATCACATTGAACTGTTGCTTAGAAACGGAAGATGTTCCATTAACCATTTGCAAGCTGAACATGCTTTTGTAGTCAGAGACCAGAGTTTAACCTCAGCCTCTCACACAGCCTCAGTGGCTGTGTGACTTTGTGGATGATATAAGCATCCTAAGCTCTATTTCCTCATTTTAAAAATAGGCATGTTGCATATCTGTGGTGTCAGGCTTAAAATTAAGGCTCAGTATTGTGTGCTACCTTGACAGTGATAAAATTGTGAGGGCTTTGAATGGCCTAACCACAAATTCCCTCCCCACGCTGTTCTGGTGGATAAGGTCCCCTAGGCAAGCAACCCTCCTTATCATAGGGACCAAGTACAGTTCCTGCCTATCCCTGACTAGTGGGTTCCAGTTCTCAGCCAGCCCACCGAATTATACAAACAAGCCAATCACATTCTCCTGTGGGAGCCAGGGGCCATCCCACCATCTTGATACTACAAAACCTGCCTCCTACAGCACATAATGGTTCACTCTGTTCCAAAGTGCAACCCACATGTGGTTCTGCATGATGTGGTGTCCTCTTCCTCTGGGTTATAAATAAATATATGTGACTAGCAAATTGCTGTCAATCTCATCTGTCCAGTATTTGGTGCCATGGGTTCAGCCACCCCTATTGCCCTAGGGTGGTAATTTGTCCCTCATTAATGGGGTAAATAGGAGACTATTAAAACAATATCTCATGGGGGTATTGTGATGAATAAATGGAATTAAGTGAAATACCTGGAGAAAAGATCTATGTTACTTCTCAGGTTATGTTGAAGTACTGAAGAGAAGAGAAAGAAGAGTTTGTTCCCTCAAGGAATTCAAAACATAGCAGAAGAGAGATATCACATAGCACTGTAATCCTTGATTTACTTGTGGAAGTGAAGGTGTAGAGGTAAACCCAGGGTTCTCTGTGAGCAAAAGAAAAGTATACATTTTAGTAAGCTTTATCACTTTATCTGTAAAATGGAGATAATAATATACCTACCTCATAAGGCTGTTTTGAGGATTTAAATAAACAATGAATAAATTGTTTATTCTAGTTTCTGGCACACAGCAAGGCCTTAATAAATAGTAGATTGAGGGACTTCCCTGGTGGTGCAGTGGTTAAGAATCCACCTGCCAATGCTGGGGACACGGGTTCAAGCCCTGGTCCAGTAAGATCCCACACGCCGCAGAACAACTAAACCCATGAGCCACAATTACTGAGCCCGTGTGCCACAACCACTGAAGCCCACGCTCCTAGAGCCCATGCTCCACAATGAGAGAAGCCACTGCAATGAGAAGCCTGTGCACTGCAATGAAGAGTAGCCCCCGCTCACTGCAGCTAGAGAAAGCCCATGTGCAGCAATGGAGACCCAATGCAATCAAAAATAGATAAATAAACAAAATAAATAAATAAATTTCTAAAAAAAATAAAATAGTAGATTGAGTTGAATTTGAAGGACTAATGGGCATTACTAGGTGTAAAAAGTATTTTACAAATGGAAAAGCCCCCAATTTGTTTCCGGGGATTGTCATTCTTGTTTTTTTCTTCTTTTATTTTCTTCACGAATATCTTTTCAAGGAGAACATAGCCAATTAAAATGAACAGAATAATGCTGCTTTTTATACCAGGCAGTGTCAAGTGTAAGTGCTAATAGCACTGGCACAGAGGTCCCCAAAGAATACTATAAGAAACACGCAGGGAGAGGACCTTCAAGATGGCGGAGGAGTAAGACTTGGAGATCAACTTCCTCCCCACAAATACATCAAAAATACATCTACATGTGGAACAACTCCTGCAGAACACCTACTGAACACTGGCAGAAGACCTCAGACTTCCAAAAAGGCAAGAAAATCTCCACATAACTACGTAGGGCAAAAGAGAAAAAAAGAAAGAGAGAGAGAGAGAGACAAAGGAATCGGGATGGGACCGGCACCTCTGGGAGGGAACTGTGAAAGAGGAAAAGTTTCCATACACTAGGAAGCCCCTTCACTGGCGGGGACAGGGGTGGGCAGGGAGGGAAAGCTTCAGAGCCACAGAAGAGAGCACACCAACAGGGGTGCAGAGGGAAAAGCAGAGAGATTCCCGCACAGAGGATTGGTGCCGACCGGCACTCACCAGCCCAAGAGGATTGTCTGCTCCCCCGCCGGGGTGGGCGGGGCTGGGAGCTGAGGCTCGGGCTTCAGAGGTCAGATCCCAGGGAGAGGACTTGGGTTGGCTGCGTGAACACAGCCTGAAGGGGGCTAATGCACCACAGCTAGCCGGGAGGGAGTCCAGGAAAAGGTCTGGAGCTGCCAAAGAGGCGAGAGACCATTGTTGCAGGGTGTGCAAGGAGAAGAGATTCAGAGCACCACCTAAATGAGCTCCAGAGACAGGCGCGAGCTGCGGCTATCAGCACAGACACCAGAGATGGGAAAGAAACACTAATGCTGCTGCTGCAGCCACCAAGAAGGCTGTGTGCAAGCACAGGTCACTATCCACTCCTCCCCTCCCAGGAGCCTCTGCAGCCTGCCAGTGCCCAGGTCCCGTGATGCAAAGACAACTTCCCCGGGAGAACATATGGCACACCTCAGGCTATTGCAACATCATGTTGGCCTCTGCCACCGCAGGCTCGTCCTGCATCCCATACTCCTCCCTCCTCCCAGCCTGAGTGAGCCAGAGCCCCCTAATCAGCGACTTCTTTAACCCCCTCCTGTCTGGGAGAAGAAGAGATGCCAGAGGGTGACCTACACGCAGAGGCAGGGCCAAATCCAAAGCTGAACCCAGGAGCTGTGCGAGCAAAGAAGAGAAAGGGAAATCTCTCCCAGCAGCCTCAGGAGCAGCAGATTACACCCCCACAATCAACTTGATGTACCCTGCGTCTGTGGAATACCTGAACAGAAAATGAATAAACCCAAACTTGAGGTGGTGGACTTTGGGACCAATACTGCACTTGGGGTTTCTGGTATGCGACTGACTAGTTTTTCATTTTTCTGTTTATCTTAGTATAGTTTTTAGCACTTGTTATCATTGGTAGATTTGTTTATTAGTTTGGTTGCTCTCTTATTTTTTATTACTTTAAAAAAAATTTTTTTATTTTTATAACTTTATTTTATTTTATTATTTTCTTTTTTTTCTTTCTTTTTTTTTCTCCCTTTTCTTCTGAGCCATGTGGCTGATTTGGGTCTTGGTGCTCCGGTCTGGGGCCAGGCCCGAATCTCTGATGTGGGAGAGGCGAGTTCAAGATATTGGACAGCCAGAGACCTCCCAGCCCACATAATATCAATCAGCGAGAGCTCTCCCAGAGATCTCCATCTCAATGCTAAGAGCCAGCTCCACTCAATGACCAGCAAGCTCCAGTGCTGGACACCCCATGCCAAACAACTAGCAAGACAGGAACACAACCCCACCCATTAGCAGAGAGGCTGCCTAAAATCATAATAAGGTCACAGACATCCGAAAACACACCACCGGACGTGGTACTGACCACCAGAAAGACAAGATCCAGTCTCATCCACTGGAGCGTAGGCACCAGTCCCCTCTACCAGAAAACCTACACAACCTACTAAACCAACCTTAGCCACTGGGGGCAGACACCAAAAACAACGGGAACTACAAACCTGCAGCCTGCGAAAAGGAGACCATAAATGAAATGAAAAATACTCTAGAAGGAATCAATAGCAGAAGAACTGAGGAAGAAGAACTGATGAGTGACCTGGAAGACAAAATAGTGGAAATAACTAGGGCAGAGCAGAATAAAGAATAAAGAATGAAAAGAATTGAGGACAGTCTCAGAGACCTCTGGGACAACAAGGAATGCAACAACATTCGAATTATAGGGGTCCCAGAAGAAGAGAAAAAGAAAGGGACTGAGAAAATATTTGAAGAGATTATAGATGAAAACTTCCCTAATATGGGAAAGGAAATACTCAGTCAAGTCCAGGAAGCACAGAGAGTCCCATACAGGATAAATCCAAGGAGAAACACGCCAAGACACATTAATTAAACTATCAAAAATTAAATACAAAGAAAAATATTAAAAGTAGCAAGGGAAAAGCAACAAGAAACATACAAGGGACTCCCCATAAGATTAACAGCCGATATTTCAGCAGAAACTCTGCAAGCCAGAAGGGAGTGGCAGGATATATTTAAAGTGATGAAAGGGAAAAACAACCAAGATTACTCTAACCAGCAAGGATCTCATTCAGATTTGACAGAGAAATTAAAACATTTACAGACAAGCAAAAGCTAAGACAATTCAGCACCACCAAATCAGCTTTACAACAAATGCTAAAGGAACTTCTCTAGGCAGGAAACACAGAGAAGGAAAAGACCTACAATAAAAAACCCAAAACAATTAGCAAAATAGTAACAGGAACATACATATCGATAACTACCTTAAATGTAAATGGATTAAATGCTCCAACCAAAAGACATAGACTGGCTGAATGGATACAAAAAGAAGACCCGTATATATGCTGCCTACAAGAAACCCACTTCAGACCTAGGGACACATACAGACTGAAAGTCAGGGGATGGAAAAAGATTCCATGCAAATGGAAATCAAGAGAAAGCTGGAGTAGCATTGTCATATCAGACAAAATAGACTATTACAAGAGACAAAGAAGTACACTACATAATGATCAAGGGATCAATCCAAGAATAACATATAACAATTGTAAATATTTATGCACCCAACATAGGAGTACCTCAATACATAAGGCAGACACTAACAGCCATAAAAGGGGAAATGGGCAGTAACACAATCATAGTAGGGGACTTTAACACCCCACTTTAACCATGGACAGATCATCCAAAATGAAAATAAATAAGGGAACAAGCTTTAAATGACACATTAAACAAGATGGACTTATAGGACATTCCATCCAAAAACAACAGAATACATTTCCTTCTCAAGGGCTCATGGAACATTCTCCAGGATAGCTCATATCTTGGGTCACAAATCAAGCCTTCGTAAATCTAAGAAAACTGAAATAGTATCAAGTATCTTTTCCAACCACAATGCTATGAGACTAGATATCAATTACAGGAAAAAACTGTAAAAAATATAAACACATGGAGGCTAAATATGCTACTAATAACCAAGAGATCACTGAGGAAATCAGAAAATACCTAGAAACAAATGACAATGAAAACACGATGGCCCAAAAGCTATGAGATGCAGCAAAAGCAGTTCTAAGAAGGAAGTTTATAGCAATACAATCCAGTCTCAATGAACAAGAAACATCTCAAATGAACAACCTAACCTTGCACCTAAAGCAATTAGAGAGAGAGGAACAAAAAAAAAACAAGGTTAGCAGAAGGGAAGATATCATAAGGACCAGATCAGAAATAAATGAAAAAGAAATGAAGGAAACAATAGTAAAGATCAATAAAACTAAAAGCTGGTTCTTTGAGAAGATAAACAAAATAGATAAACCAATAGACAGATTCAGCAAGAAGAAAAGGGAGAAGACTCAAACCAACAGAATTAGAAATGAAAAAGGAGAAGTAACAACTGACACTGCAGAAATACAAAGGATCATGAGAGATTACTGCAAGCTCTATATGCTAATACAGTGGAAAACCTGGAAGAAATGGACAAATTCTTAGAAACACACAACCTTCCGAGACTGAAGCAGGAAGAAATAGAAAATATAAACAGACCAATCACAAGCACTGAAATTGAAACTGTGATTAAATATCTTCCAACAAACAAAAGCCCAGGACCAGATGGCTTCACAGGCGAATTGTATCAAGCATTTAGACAAAAGCTAACAGCTATCCTTCTCAAAATCTTCCAAAATATAGCAGAGGGAGGAACACTCTCAAACTCATTCTATGAGGTGACCATCACCCTGATACCAAAACCAGACAAAGATGTCACAAGAAAAGAAAACTACAGGCCAATATCACTGATGAACATAGATGCGAAAATCCTCAACAAAATACTAGCAAACAGAATCCAGCAGCACATCATAAGGATCATACACCATGATCAAATGGGGTTTATCCCAGGAATGCAAGGATTCTTCAATATACACAAATCAATCAATCTGATACACCATATTAACAAACCGAAGGATAAAAACCATATGGTCATCTCAATAGATTCAGAAAAAGCTTTTGACAAAATTCAACATCCATTTATGATAAAAACCCTCCAGAAAGTAGGCATAGAGGGAACTTACCTCAACATAATAAAGGCCATATATGACAAACCCACAGCCAACATCGTTGTCAATGGTGAAAAACTAAAACCGTTTCCTCTGAGATCAGGAACAAGGCAAGGTTGCCCACTGTCACCACTGTTATTCAACATAGTTTCAGAAGTTTTATCCACAGCAATCAGAGAGGAAAAAATAAAAGGAATCCAAATCGGAAAAGAAGAAGTAAAACAGTCACTGTTTGCAGATGACATGGTACTATACATAGAGAATCCTAAAGATGCTACCTGAAAACTACTAAAGCTAATCAATGAATTTGGTAAAGTAGCAGGATACAAAATTAATGCACAGAAATCTCTGGCATTCCTATACACTAATGATGAAAAACCTGAAAGAGAAATTAAGGAAACACTCCCATTTACCATTGCAACAAAAAGAATAAAATAACGTTCTTTGTGATCACCTAGAGGGGTGAGATAGGGAGTGTGGGAGGAAGACGCAAAAGGGAGGGCATACGGCGATATATGTATACGTATAGCTGATTCATTTTGTTATATAGCAGAAACTAGCACAACAGTGTAAAGCAATTATACTCCAATAAAGATGTTTAAAAAAAAAACACACATGGAGGTCAACCATTTTGCCACACCTGGCACGTTTCTTAGGCAGGTAGAAGTAGTTGATTCCATAAATTTTGTTTGCTTAGTTGTTTCTTTCCTTTTTTCTTTTTCTTCTGTTTTTTAAAAAGACGTCTAGTAGACTGCATTATTCTGTTAATAATTAAAAATACAGGCAGTGTTCAGGATGCAATGTGAGAAATATCACCCCTGTCTTGTAATGCCTTCTTAAAAATGACCCATATGTAGTGGATTTTGCAATAGAGCTCTTTTAATGTGGACATAGGTTTAATTTACAATTACCTGCAATCTTTGGTGTTTTATTCCCACTTATCAGATGAAAGGGCATATGGCAGAGTAGAAAGTGACCCATTCAGGTGTCATTAGGCAGGGCGTTTTTTCGTAATTCTGCCCCTAGCTAATTGTAGAATCTAGAGAGTGTCTCTTAACCTTTTCACTTTCTTTCCTCTGTGAAATGAAGTGTTGGGCTAACTCAAAAATCCCTCATAACTCTAACTGGTTATAAATGGGAGGGTCAGAATTAGGGGTTTGGAGCATGATAGATTTGGCTTTGAATCTTGATTTGTCTCTCACTAGCTCAGGGACCTAGGTAAGATCTCCTTGGTCAGTTTCTTCATCTTTCACAAATGTTATTACCCTTGCTCTAGTAAGTGTTGTTACGAAGCTTAAATGATATAACAAATCCATCAATAATTCCATTGGCTCTACCTTCTAAATAATTCCAGAATCTGATGACATCTCATTATCTCAAAGCCACTATCGTCTTTTCCCTGGATTATTCCAGTAGCAACCCAAATACTCTCTGTAGCTTCTTCCATCTTGTCTTCCTCACCTCCAGCAATCTGTTTTAAGTGCAGCAGCCAGATCAATCCTTCAAAAATATGTGAACTCATGTCATACTTCTGTTTGAAAATTCTCCAATGGTTTCCAGTCTTAGAGTGAAAACTCGAATTCTTACGATGGCTAATAAGGCTCCACATGATGAGGCTTCCCATTGCTTCCTCTCCTGTGACTCTTGGAAAAATCCACCCCAGCCACACCGGCCTTCTTTATGTTCCCTAAATACTTTTCTTTCAGATACCCTCTGGGGGCACTCCTTCACTTCCTTTGAGTATTTTCAGTTTTTTCTTTTCAGAGGGGCTTTTCTGTCTCTTCCTCCTCTCCCCCATCCTCCTCCTCCTTCTCCTCTTTCTTCTTTTTTTTTTCATTTTGTTTACAAAGGTGTAGTGGAGGTGATAGGCCCCAGGACCTCATACATGCAAATCTGTTTATCTTCTTTAAAATAGTATCCTCCAGCCTTCGTCCCATCACTCTCTATCATCCTTACGTACTTTTATTTTTCTTTATAGTACTTATCATCATTTTCTGTCTCTCACTGTGTGGAATGTAAGTTTCATAAAGGCAGGGACTTTATTTGCTGAGGTGGCCTCATCCCCTAGAGCAGGACTTGGCACATAGTAGGCAGTCAACAATGATTTGTTGATGAAATTATTACTCTATAAATTTTCAGGCACTAGATAAATGTCACTTCCCAATGCTCCTCTTAAAAACATAATAGTTGGTATCTTTTAGTCATATTATTTGATTAAAATGCAATGGTGGACAGACCCTAGTTTCAGCTCTGACATGTAAAGAGCTTAGAAGTCCTCACTCGTGTCCTTATGAGAAGAAAAATCTAGACAAACTGAAAATCAACAACTTTTTTTGGAACCACTAGAGAACTGAGTTTCTGGGGCAAATCCCTCTGAAGTCTGTACAGAAAGGTGCATCCAGATAGTCACAGCTGAGATCTGCTAACCTGAAGTAGAAGCCTCTGGAGATATAAACTAATAGGAATACTTAAATGGTAATTCTGATGAATTGCCAGAGGCTGAGTGTGGACTAGCAAGAGAGTAAGAAAATCCTGGGGCTGCAGTTTTAAAGAGCCGCAGAATTTTGTGGGTTTTACCTCCAAACGCCCACTAGATTATCCTGGTGGAGGTTGGAGAAAGATCCCCTCATGGTTCTGGCAGGGGGAGGAGAATAGTAAATGTCATGAAATACTCCCAGGGTCTTCTGCATAACAAAGACCTACCCTCCAGGGGAAAAGACATTTCCTGATACTTACCTCAAATGGAGGAAGAGCATCCCTCCCACTTCAGCCAGGCCCCTCTAGCCCTCCTGTCTTACCTAGGGCGGAAAAACATGATCAACAGGGGTCAGAGCTTCACTTGGGAAATAGTTTGTGAATATTGCAGCCAGGAAGAGAGTAGGGGGCAGGGGAAAAAAAGCTATGCCACTGGAGAGATATTTGTGAAGGTTACAGCCCTGAGACAGGACCACTAAAACACTGAGATTTAAGCAGAACATTATAGAATGCTCACCTCCCACATACTTACCACCACACCAACAAGGCTCCAGTATAGTAATGGTGAACTATAGCGGAAAGAACGGTGAGACACACTTTCTCTGAGAAGGAGTACTTTAGGAAGTGTCCTTGTTTTTGTTTTGGGGAAGAACACTAGAGTATTTTGAAGTCTTTGGCACTAATAGCTACAGAAAACATTAAACAGAGCCCAATTTCTAGCCAGATTAACATTAATGCTCACATTAAAGGCCTCTTTACCTCAGTACTTATTACCGAGTATAACATGTCTGGTTTTCAACAACAGATTACAAGGCATGCCTAGGGGCCAGATAAAACAGTCTGAAGAGATAAAGCAATCATAAAAACCAGAGTCAGATATGACACAGATGTTGGAATTATTAGACAGACAGTTTAAAATAACAGTGATTAATATATAAGGGCTGCTGTCTAAAAAATTGTACAACCTAACAGTTGAAAGTTATGTTTTATTCAGGGTCTTACTGAAGGCTATAGCCTGGGAAGGGAGATAGCTTCTCAGACAGGAGTTGGGGGACTGTTCCACAGAGGTAAGGGAGGAACCAGTATATATTTAGGAGTTTTTGCTGGTACAACAAAACAAAACAAAACATGTAGTCCTACATCAAAAGGTTTCTGCTAATCACAAAAGAACAGACATCTCAAGTTAATGATTTTAGTGCTTTTCTATGTATGGGAACATACAAGAGTCAGAGCTCATTGAAATTATTCCTTTGCTATGCATCTTAACTATCTAGGGCCAGTATAGGTTTTTCTCCATCCTGAATTCCCCTCAGGGTTGCACTGTCGGGGGTGGCTGCAGTGGCTGATGGCTTGATGGCAGGAAGTAGTCATTGTTTACTAAAACGGCAGGCAATATATATTTTTTGCACACAGGGCTCTAATGGAAAAAGACAACATGGAAGAACAGATGGGTAATGTTAAGTACAGAGATTGAAACTCTAGAAAGAATCAAAAGGAAATGCTACTGATGGACTCATCAGTAGATTTGACTAGACAGAGGAAAGATTCAATGAGTTTGAAGATAGGTTAATAGAACCTTCTCAAACTGAAGTGCAAAGAGAATAAACAATGGAAAATAACCAGAAAAGCGCATCCAAGAACTAAGGGACAATTCCGAAAGGTATAACATACGTGTAACTGGAATACTAGAAGAGAAAGAATGGAGCAGAGCAATTTGAAGCAAAAATGGCTGGGAACTTTCCAATACTAATGACAGACACAAGGAAGCTGAGAAAACACCAGCAAGAAAAATAGCTCCCCCTCCAAGAAACAAACAAACAATCAAAACATAACTAGATATATCATATTTAAACTGCAGAAACCCCAAGACAAAGAGTGAATCTTGAAAGAAGCCAGAAACTTGGAGGGGGTGGCAGGGGGAGTAGAAACACTTTACCTATACAGAAATGAGGATAAGAATTACAGTGGCCTTCCAACATTAGAAAGTCTACAAATAACAAATGCTGGAGAGGGTGTAGAGAGAAGGGAACCCTCTACACTGTTGGTGGGAATGTAACTTGGTGCAGCCACTATGGAAAACAGTATGGAGGTTCTTCAAAAAACTAAAAATAGAACTACCATATGATTCAGCAATCCCACTCCTGGGCATATATCCAGAGAAAACCATAATTCAAAAAGATAAATGCACCCCAATGTTCATTGCAGCACTATTTACAATAGCCAAGACATGGAAGCCACCTAAATGTCCATCAACAGATGAATGGATAAAGAACACGGCCTTACTGTATAGCACAGGGAACTATATTTAATATCCTGTAATAAACCATAATGGAAAAGAATATAAAAAAGAATGCATATATATGTATAACTGCATCATTTTGCTGTGCAGCAGAAATTAACACAACATTGTAAATCAACTATACTTCAATAAGAAAAATTATAGTGGCCTTCTAATCAGAAACCATGCAAGCAAGAAAAGGGTGGTATGAAATATTTAAAGAGTTGAAAATAAAAAATCACCAACCTATAATTCTATATCCAAAGAAATTATCTTTCAAATATGAGGGAGAAATAAAACCTTTCTCAAACAAAAAACTGAGAGAATTCATTGCCAGCAGAATTGCCCTGCAAGAAATGTTAAAAGAAGTTCTTCAGGTAGAAGGAAAGTGATATAGGTCAGAAACTTGGATCTACAAAAAGAAAGGAAGAGCACTGGGGAATAAATAATTGAAAATACAATAAAATCTTTTAATTTTTTATTCTTAATTGATCTAAAAACAACTGCTTAAAGTAATAATAGTAACAATATATTGAGTGATTATAATGTATGGATAAATGAAATGAAATCTGAAATGAATGAATGACAGAAATGTTACAAAAATGGGAGGGAAAATTGTGAATACTCTATTTTAAGGTACTTGTACTACACTTAAAGCAATATAGTGTTATTTGGAGATGAAATTAGATTAGTTAAAAGCATATATTGGAAACTCTAGGACTGTCACTAAAATTTTTAAAAGTTGACTGTAATTTATACTCTAAGAGAGGAGATAAAATGGAATCATATAAAATACTTAATTAACACCAGAGAAGGCATATAAAATACTTAATTAACACCAGAGAAGGCATAAAAAAGGAGAATAAGAAACAAAGAAAAATGCAATGAATAGAAAACAATTACATAGTAGATATTAATCCAACTATATCAATAATCATCTTAAATGCAAATGGTCAAAAATATACCATTAAAACACTCAAAAGAAAGCAGAAAGATTCCTTTGCTGAGCAGAAGCTTTTTAGTTTGATGTAGTCCCATTTGTTTATTTTTGCTTTTGTTTCCTTCACCTGAAGAGACATATCTAGAAAGATATGCTAAGACCAGTGTCAAAGAGCATAGTATGTTTTCTTCTAGGAGTTTTATGGTTTCAGGTCTTACATTCAAATCTTTAATCCATTTTGAGTTGATTTTTGTGTATGGTGTGGGATAGTGGTCTAGTTTAAATTTTTCCAAGTGGCTGTCCAGTTTTCCCAACACCCTTTATTGAAAAGATTATCTTTTCTTTATTGTATTTTCTTTGATCCTTTGTCATAAATTAATTATGAATGGATAAAGAAGATGTGAGATACACACACACACACACACACACACACACACAGTGGAATACTACTCAGCCATAAAAAAGATGAAATCTTGCTGGGGGGAAAAGAAAGTAAGTACAGTGGAGAAATCTGATAAACAGTATCTTAGCCAGGTGATCAAGGTCAACATCAAAAGTGATAAAGCATGTTGATAGTATGATGTGTTGAGGTTGGTACTTTGTTTCTCTGGTTTTCTTTCCCAACACCCATAATCCCTGTCTAATCATGAGAAAAATATCAGAGAAATTCCAATGGAGGGACATTCTACAAAATATCTGACCAGTGCTCTTCAAAACTGTCAAGGTCCAAAAAAGTAAGGTCTAAGAAATTGTCACGGTCAAGAGGAGCTTAAGGAGACATGATGACTAAATGGAATATAGTGTCCAGGATGGGATCCTGGAACAGAAAAGAACATGAGGTAAAAACTAAGAAAATCTGCAAAAAGTATGAACTTTAATAAGTAATAATGTATCAATATTGGTTCATTAATTGTGAGAAATGTACCGTACTAATGTAACATGTTAATAATAGAGAACACTGGGTGTGGGGTATATGGGGACTCTTTGTATGGTTTTTGCAACTTTTCTGTAAATTTAATCCTATTTTAAAAGTTTATTTAAAATTGCAGAGCTGAAATAGAGTATTTAATTTTTTTAGATATGAGACATTTTGAGCACAAGGAGTGTGTTCAGGAATCTGTTGTTAGGGTAGAGAACTGGGAATTCAATGCACTGGTATTACTCACTAAAGCCCAGATTTTATCAGCAAAGTCTTCTCATTTTGTTCCTCTGCCTTTATTAGCATTTGCAACACTCTCAATTTAGCATCGTTGGCAATGTCATTACCATGCTGGTTATTTCCTCTTCCAGATCATTAAGTTAAAATAGACCAACTCCGACACCACACCCTGTGGCAGTTTTGAGACCTTGTCCTCAAATGGCTGTAGAGCTATGAAGTTAGAAACCAGATAAATAATAATTATCTGCAAATGGCAATTTCCTAACTTAATTGGTTGAATTTCATTCTGCAGGTGGTGATATTAAAGCAAACACTTTCCTGCTGTCCAAACAGACACTCTGTGGTTCTGAATTCTGATGGAAAAAGTAACCAAATGAGCTTGTTGTGGCATATGATTTGTCACTCCCCAGGGCTAATTGTTTATATCTCAGAAAGCTGATCATTATCAGATCAGTATTTCCATGATCCACCTTTGTCACTCTGTAAATACTACTTTCTTGTGTGTTTTAGATTTCCCCATAGTAGCAACTAAACTAGATGTCCGTCATCAACTACTTTTTTCCTCTGGAGTCACTAGCCATAGAGAAAGGTACACATATGGCAGCTGTACAGCTCAATTCATTTTCACAAGGTAAGCACGTTCTTGTAACCAGGAACTAGATCAAGAAATAGAACATTACTAGCATCTCAGAAACCCCTCATGTGCCACTATCTAGGCTTCAACCGCCACCACCTTCCAACCTCAAAGAGTAATCACTATCCAGATTTTGAAACCATAGATTCATTTTGATTGTCTTTTGCACGTTTTAAATAAGTAAATTGAATCGTACATTGATGTGCTCTTTGGGGCCTGAGTTCTTTTGCTCAATGTTATGTTTGTGATATTCATCTATTCGTTGCATGTAGTTTAGATAATTCATTCTCATGGCTATATAGCATTCCACTATGTAAATATGCTACAATTTATCTGTTCAATAGCTGATGTGCATTTGGGTACTTTCTAGTTTTGGGCTTTTAAGAACAGTGCTACTACTTAACTTTCTACTTGGTGACCATGTGAATGCATTTTTTTTCTTATCTATTTTATTTTATTTTATTATTATTATTATTTTTTTTTGCGGTACGCGGGCCTCTCACTGTTGTGGCCTCTCCCGTTGCGGAACACAGGCTCCAGACGCGCAGGCCGAGCGGCCATGGCTCACGGGCCCAGCCACTCCGCGGCGTGTGGGATCCTCCCGGACCGGGGCACGGACCCGTGTCCCCTGCATCGGCAGGTGTACTCTCAACCGCTGCGCCACCAGGGAAGCCCGTGAATGCATTTTTGTTGGTCGTTTTTTAGCTTTAGTAGATACATTAGGCAATGGATTATAAAGCAGCGGTCCCCAACCTTTTTGGCACCAGGGACCTCTCTGAGCTCACTTTTCTAAAATCTTTCAAATAGGGATTCAAATAGTTCCTATCTCATAGGGTTGCTGTTCAGATTAAAAGAAGAGCTGTATGGCCAAAATTTAATACAGTGCTTGGCACTGAGCAAGCAAGCACTCAATATGTCAGCCACTGTTATCTTTTAATATTATTTATTGAAAAGTTGCTCGACATTATTTAAACTCGAAACAGAGGTGAAATAAACAAATTATTTACAGCAACCTTTTTTTTTAACTTGTAGGATCTTGAAAAAAATGTGTACAGACCCTATAAATACTATTCTTAAGACCTCTCCACGCAACCACACCCCAACTATTGTTCCTTTCTCCCTCAAATTCTGAGCACAAAGCGACAAGGCCTGCAGCTAAGCCTTTTCCATCCCACAGGCTGTCATGGAAGCTGAACAGAAAATGAGGGGAATAAGTCTTCATTTCTGTCACAGTTTCCTTGTGGAAAGAATTGAGAGGATATTTGATACCTAGGACTCACTGCCAAATTTGTATCCATTTTGAACTCTTTATCTATTCTAACTTATTCAGACCAGATCTTTGTTATAAAAAATATATTTCATAGTATTGTACAAATACTATGTTGAAATAGAATGTCACACTCAAGAGATACCCATATCTTCTTTGTGTAAAAAAGAACTTTTTCCCTATCAATAAAAATAATTCATGCTCTTTGTAAAAATACTGAAAAAATACAGAGAAGTATCAAGAAGAAAATGAAGAATATTTGTAATCCTACTTCCCAGAGATTTCTGGGTATTCTTTGCAGTCTTAAATAAATAATTTTTCAGTTACAAAAATTTGAAAAGAATTTTAAAACAGGATAGCAAAGCCAAAACAACAACTAAGAAATCCCTTGCAACGTCACCATTCTGGGATGTATAATAAAATATCAACAGAGGTTGCTATTCCATTATTCTTCTCTTTTCCTTCTCTCTTCTTCCCTCCTTTTCTTCTTTCTTTCTCCTTCAAAATAATAGTATCATGTTATAATACTCTTCTGTGGTCTTCTGTTTTTATCTTTTTTGGACATATCAAATAGTTTGTATTTCAATAAATATTCTAAAACCTGATTTTTAATGACTGCTTAGCATTCCATCTTATGGATCATTTGCCTAACAATTCCCTAGTGTTGAGTATTGGGTTTACATTTTTTTCACTATTATCAAGATGCCTATGAAGAAAACCATTGTATATTCATCTTTTTGCATCTCTGTTTCTTTTGGATGATTTTATAGAAGCAAAATTACAGGTATACCTCATTTTATTGCACTTCACTTTATTGTGCTTTGCAGATATTGTGTTTTTTTACAAAGAAAAGGTTTGCGGAAACCCAATGTTGAGCAAGTCTTTCAGCACCATTTTTCCAACAGCATCTGCTCACTTCATGTCTCTGTGTCACATTTTAGTAATTCTCTCAATATTTCAAAGTTTTTCATTATTATTAGATTTGTTATGGTGATTTGTGATCAGTGATCTTTGATGTTACTATTGTAAAAGTTTTGTGGCACGACAAGCCATGCCCATGTAAAATGGCAAACTTAATCAATAAGTGTTGTGTGTGTTCTGACTGTTCCATCAACCAGCCGTTCCCTCATCTCTCTCCCTCTCCTCGAGCCTCCCTGTTCACTGAGACACAATATTGAAATAAGGGCAGTTTATAACCTTACAATGCCCTCTAAGTGTTCAAGTGAAAGGAAGAGTCACACCTCTCTCACTTTAAATCAAAAGCTAGAAATGATTAAGCTTAGTGAGGAAAGCATGTTGAAAGCTGAGACAGGCTGAAAGCTAGGCCTGTTGCACCAGTTAGCCAAGTGGTGAATGAAAAGGAAAAGTTCTTGAAGAAAATTAAAAGTGCTACTCCAGTGAACACATGAATGATAGGAAAGCAAAACTGCCTTATTGCTGATATGGAGAAAGTTTTAGTGGTCTGGATGGAAGATCAAACCAGCCACGAGGGCTTCCTTGGTGGTGCAGTGATTAAGAATCCGCCTGCCAATGCAGGGGACAGGGGTTCGAGCCCTGGTCCGGGAAGATCCCACATGCTTCAGAGCAACTCAGCCCGTGCACTACAGCTACTGAGCTTGCACTCTAGAGCCTGCGAGCCACATCTACTGAGCCTTTGTGCCACGACTGCTGAAGCCTGCGTGCCTAGAGCCCATGCTCCACAACAAGAGAAGCCACTGCAATGAGAAGCCCACGCACCGCAATGAAGAGTAGCCCCCACTCACCGCAGCTAGAGAAAGCCCATAGCAAAGAAAACCCAACGCAGCTAAAAACAAAAACAACAACAACAAAAAGAAAAACCAGCCACGACATTCCCTTAAGCTAAAGCCCAATCCCGAGCAAAGGCCTAACCCTCTTTAATTCTATGAAGGCTGAGAAAGGTGAGAAAGCTGCAGAAGAAAAGTTTGAAGCTAACAGAGGTTGATTCATGAGGTTTAAGGAAAGAAGCCACCTCCATAACATAAAAGTGCAAAGTGACAAAAACAGACACAGAGATCAATGGAGCAAAATAGAGAGCCCAGAAATAAACCCATGCACTTATGGTCAATTAATCTATGACAAAGGAGGCAAGAATATACAGTGGAGAAAAGACAGTCTCTTCAATAAGTGGTGCTGGGAAAACTGGACAGCTACATGTACAAGAATGAAATTAGAACATTCATCTAACACCATATACAAAACTAAACTCAAAATGGGTTAAAGACCTATTTGTAAGACTGGATACTATAAAACTCTTAGAGGAAAACATAGGCAGAACACTCTTTCACATAAATTGTAGCAATATTTTTTTGGATCTGTCTCCTAAAGCAAAAGAAATAAAAGCAAAAATAAACAAATGGGACCTAACTAAACTTAAAAGCTTAAAATACCCAACATCTATAAACAGCTCATACCAACTTAACATCAAAAAAAAAAACCTGATTAAAAAAATGGGCAGAAGAACTGAATAGACATTTTTCCAAAGAGGAAATTCAGATAGCCAACAGGCACATGAAAAAAAATCTCAACATTGCTAATCATCAGGGAAGTGCAAATCAAAACCACTGTGAGATATTACCTCACACCTGTCAGAAATGGCTATCATCAAAAAGAACACAAATAACAAATGTTGGCGAGGATGTGAAGTAAAGGGAACCCTCGTACACTGTTGGTGGGAATGTAAACTGATGCAGCCACTGTGGAAAACAGTATGGAGGTTTCTCAAAAAACTAAAAATACAGCTACCATATGACCCAGCAATCCTAATCCTGGGTATACATCCAAAAAAACAGAAACACTAATTCGAAAAGATACATGCACCCCAATGTTCATAGCAGCCTTATCTACAATTGCCAAGCTATGGAAGCAACCTAAGTGTCCATCAACAGATGAATGGATAAAGAAGATGTGGGGTATATATGTATATATATACATATGTGTATATATATA
>NW_020174707.1:3177552-3184598 GCF_003031525.2 Neophocaena asiaeorientalis asiaeorientalis
TATATATATACACACACACACACATACACAATGGAATACTACTCAGCCATAAAAAAGAATGAAAATGTGCCATTTGTGGCAACATGGACGTACCTGGAGGGCATCGTGCTAAGTAAGATAAGTCAGACAGAGAAAGACAAATACTGTATGATATCACTTATATGTGGAATCAAAAAATACAACAAACTAGTGAATATTAAAAAAAAGAAGCAGACTCACAGATATAGAGAACAAACTGGTGGTTACCAGTGGAGGAGGGAGGGCCACTATGGGGGTAGGGGAGTAAGAGATACAAACTATTAGGTATAAAGTAAGCTGCAAGGATATATTGTACAACAGAGAGAATATAGCCAATATTTAATAATAACTATAAGTGGAGTATAACCTTTAAAATTTGTGAATCACTATCTTGTACACCCATAACTTATATAATATTGTACAGGAACTATACTTCAATTAAAATGTTTTTGAAGGTTTTAGAATTGAACAGTGTGAAGACTGAAATTATAAAGTGAGTAGCATTGTTGGGGAAAAAAAGTGCAAGGTGAAGCAGCAAGTGCTGATGTAGAAGCTACAAGTTTTCCAGGAGATCTTGCTAAGATTATTAATGAAGCTGGCTACACTAAACAGCAGATTTCCAATGTAGATGAAATAGTCCTCAACTGGAAGAAGATGCCATCTAGGACTTACATAGCTAGAGAGGAGAAGTCAACACCTGGCTTCAAAGGACAGACTGACTTTCAACTTAAGTTGAAGCCAGTGCTCATTTACCATTCTAAAAACCCTAGAGCTCTTAAGAATTATGCTAAATCTACTCTGCCTCTGCTCTAAAAATGGAACAAGAAAGCCTGGATGACAGCACATCTATTTACAACATGGTTTACTTAATATATGGAGTGCACTGTTGGGACCTACTGCTCAGAAAAAAAGATTCCTTTCAAAATATTACTGCTCATTGACAGTGTACCCAGATGCTCTGATGGAGATGTGCAGTGAGATTCATGTTGTTTTCATGACTGCTAGAACAACAGCCAGAGTAATTTTTACTTCTAAGTCTTATAATTTAAGAAATATATTTTGTCAGGCTATAGCTGTCATAGGTAGTGATTCCTCTGATGGATCTGGGCAAAGTAAATGGAAAACCTTCTGGAAAGGATTTATCATTCTAGATGCCATGAAGAACATTCGTGATTCATGGGAAGCAGTCAAAATACCAACATTAACACGAGTTTGGAAGAAGTTGATTCCAACCCTCATAGATGACTTTAAGGGATTCAAGACTCAATGGAGGAACGAACTGCAATGGAGCGGAAATAGCAAGAGAACTAGAATTAGAAGTGGAGCCTGAAGATGTGACTGAATTGCTGCAATCTCATGATAAAACTTTAATGGATGAGGCATTGCTTCTTATGGATGAGCAAAGAAAGTGGTTTCTTGAGATGGAATCCACTCCTGATGACGATGCTGTGAAGAGTGTAGAAATGACAACAAAGGATTTAGAATACTGCATAAACTTAGTTGATAAAGCAGTGGCAGGGTTTGAGAGGACTGACTCCAATTGTGAAAGAAGTTCTACTATGGGTAAAATGCTATCAAGCAGCAGTGCATACTACAGAGAAACTGTTCATGAAAGGAAGAGTCAGTCGATGCAGCAAACTTCACCACTGTCTTGTTTTAAGAAATTGCCACACCATCCTCAATCTTCAGCAACCATCACTCTGATCAGTCAGCAGCCATCCACATAGAGGCAAGACCCTCAACTAGCAAAAAGATCATGACTCGCTGAAGGCTCAGATGATGGTGAGCTTTGAGCAATAAAGTATTTTTAAAATAAGCCAAGCACATTGTCTTTTTTTTAGACATAATGCTATTGCACACTTAATAAACTACACTATAGTGTAAATAGAACTTTTATATGCACTGGGAAACCAAAAAATTCGTGTGACTCGTCCCGCTTTTTCGCGATATTTGCTTTATTGTGGTGGTCTGGAACCCAACCCACAATATCTGGGAGGTATACCTGTACTGATGTATAGACTATGCACATGAAAAAATTTGGTAAACAATTGCCAAATTGCCTTCTAGAAAGTTTGTACCATTTTAATTTCTACCATCATTTTACAGGAGGGCCGTTTCATCATGCTTTTGATAGTATTGAACATTATAATTAAATTTCTACAAATATAGTAGGTAAAAAATATTTCACTGTTCTTTTATTTTTATTTGATTAGCAGTGAGGTTGAATATTTTTTCAGCTATTTTCCATTTTTTTCTTCTATGAATTAGTTTATGCCCTTTGACCATTTTTCTTAGTGTATTTATGTTTTTTCTTATTGGGTTGTTAGCTTTTTGCGTAAGTGATGATTTTTACATGCTTTATATATTTTTAATATGTTAAATGATTAATATTTGTTTTTATTTATTATATATTTCCTAGTTCATCAAATGACATTCATGGTGTTCTCGGACACACAGAAATTTTAAAATTTAACATCAAGAACCAAATCTTCTTTTTATGTAATCATGTTGTTAGCTGTTTATAGTATGATTTCTTACTTTATATTTATACTTAGAAATCCCTTGTCAGTCAGAAATTAATGAAATTATAATTTCGGGTTAGTTCTGCCTTTAAAAATAGTTTTGTTCTTGTCATTTGACTCATTGATTGATCTGGTGTTTACTTGACATTATGAGATTATATTATAAAATAGGGTTCTAACTTGATTTTCTACAAATAGTTAATTTTCCAAATCCCTTGTGTTAGATAAGCATCCAATTCCTATTGCTTTGTGATTCCTTCTTTGTCATGTTTGAAATTACAATATATGCTAAGGTGTGTTTCATGGTTATCTGTTTGCTCCTGTTGATCTTTTATTTACACAACATATTTTTTATTGAGTACCTATACTTACTATGTCCCAGACCCTGTGGCAGGCGCTGGGACATATAAAGGTGAACAGGAAAGGCACCCTAAGCCCCATAAGGACAAGGACCATCATACTGTAAGAGTGTGTTACCACCCCATTGGGTCTAGTTCAAGTCTTCTTAACACTTTCTATTTTTTTTCCACTTGCTTCTTAACATGAAGTTAATTTGAAAGCCTTTGGATGGTAGAGAAAAAGTCCTCTTTTTCCCCTAGTTCCTGCATGGCATCTTTGCCAGGGCCAGACGGATTATAATAGGCCCTGATTGGGCCCTGACTGATTGGGGAAATCAAGCAAAAACATTTTCTGCTCCTTCCCTTCCACCTTGATTTAGCAAAGGCATAGATTTTCCTCTTCAAGTTGCAGCTATGGTACATGAGACCATTAAACCAAGAGTCAGAAGACCTGGGTTTGAATCGTGATTATGTATTCATTTCATGACCTTAGAAAAATGTCTTTATTTCTTGGAACCCCAGTTTCCTCATCTTTAACGTGGAGTTAATTGTACTTGTCTTATAGGAATCTTTGAAGATGAAATGAGAATAGGTATTAAAACTCTTTGAAAAATGGAAAATGTCACAGAGATATAAATTATTATTGTTACTTTTAGTCAAACTAAAGTACAAATAACCTGAAAGTGGGGCTCACGTCTTGCTGCCTTTGTGATCCCTTGTCTAAGCACACTATTTATTTAGTACTTTACTCATAGGGAGCTCTCAGTAAATACATAAATAAATTTCCCTGCTCAGGTGGTGGATGTTCTCACATAACCTGATGAAAACAGCCCCTGCCCAGGAAATCTAAGCAAATAACTTATTATTTGCTATGGATTTCAGTTGCCTTTAGTAGCTTATATAAGCTTCCTGCTATCCCAGAGTTTGGGAACCAACTTAAATATTGTCTAAAAGAATAGAGAGGATCTATAAGATAATACATTAAGCCTTTGACACGTGAGAGGGATACCTCCCTAAACCATCAGAAATCTCCAAATTGGCAAATACTATAATAGTGTACACTTTCCATCGTTGAGTACACTAAGATGTTAACTAAAATATTTTGATCAGAGTTTTGGTGATACTATAAATTTGCTGCCCCCTCGGTCTTGAGTCAAACTGGTTGGATTTTGCTTTCCCTTGGGAGGTAGTCTTTCCTGTTAGCTCCTTGGCCTGCCCTTAAACAGACCCCAGCCGCTTCCTGATTTGCCTGAATCCCGAATCCAGAATGAACAGAGCTTATGCCCAATTTGACATCCCTCCTCAAACTTGAATATTTTCTACCAGGAGGACAATTCAAAGACCTTAACGAGGTGAGGTAGGTGAGGCCAGATAAATAGCCAAAAGGTTGAGGAGACTTGAGAACTCCAGCTGAAAAAAATGGGTAGCTACAGTTCATCTGTCCTGTCAGAGTTTTAATCTCATTTTACAGATGAGGAAGACTAGGACTCAGGAATTTTTAACAGCTTGCCCGAGGTCAAAAAGCTGATGTAGTCAAAGAGCTGATGGAATCCATATTTCAGACTCCTAATCACCTTGTTCTATGACAATGCCAAGCGCTCTTTTGAATATCGGTTTTCTTCCTATTGGGTGCTCAATAAATATCCAGATAAGTTCAGGAATTGTAGGGAACAATTTAGGCGTGTTGTGCAATCGGAAGGTAAATTTTATTCTGCTTCAAATATCTCTGTGAACAATGAGGAGAAGTAAGCAGCCGGTAAACAGTTAGGGGTCTGGACAGCTGAGCTCCACACTGGCGACCTGGTGACCCTGGGGATTCTAATCCCTGCAGCCCCATAGCACCTCCACTACTATGCTTAATTAATTCCTGCATCTGTCAGTAGACACCCAAACATCTCCAATCCTCATGCTGATAGCATTTGGTCTAAAGAGAAATCTGGACTGAGGAGGTCCTGCCTGAAGTCCCATCTAAGAAGGGGGTTTAATTTTGTTACTGCAATATCATGAGGTTCTTTTATGCATCTATTCTCAGCAGTGCTTGGCCTATTGAAGATACCAAATGTGCCTCCCCATAATAATACCCTTTCCGCACCCCCTGACCCATGTCATCTGTCAGGGGGACCCCATCTCACTTTTCTTATTCCCTTAATTAGGGTAAGGGAGGTAGGTACATCTTCTCATCGATGCCAGCCCTCCTCTGGGAACCAAAAAACCCACTCAAGATTTCCCTTTATTCAAGTTTGGAGCCACAGACCTCTACCAAGCATTGCAGGGATTATCTATTTCCCGTCAGGACCCATGCATGGTCTTCATTACAGTTCACTGAATACACCTTTTGGCCAAATACTAAAAGGCCAGTGTTAAAAAATCATATTAAGTCAAAGCTGAAGCCAAAGCGGAACATCGCCATCATAAAATGAACTCCTAGATCATAAGGATAAATCTGAAAATGTACCAAAATATTTATTATGAAGAATCTAACAGTGAACTTTCACAAGATTGACATTATGATTTTTTGTTTGTTTGTTTGTTTTGTTCTGTTTTTGTTTTTTTTGCAGTTCGCGGGCCTCTCACTGTTGTGGCCTCTCCCGTTGCGGAGCACAGGCTCCGGACGCGCAGGCTCAGCGGCCGTGGCTCACGGGCCTAGCCGCTCCATGGCATGTGGGATCCTCCCGGACGAGGGCACGAACCCGTGTCCCCTGCATCGGCAGGCGGACTCTCAACCACTGCGCCACCAGGGAAGCCCGCCTAGATTGACATTATGGATCAGAAACATGTTTCAGATCATGACAGTGTTTTCTCAGGTACTATCAGCTGCTTGATTGATTGTGTGATCACTATAATACACATTTATGGTACTAAATGGATGCTCACTTTCAAATGAAGTTGGTGGATAAGCAAGAGATTTTGAGGCTTTTTCTGTCAACATAGGATTCTACTGGGGGTAAGGCTGCCACCACATTATTAAGCCTTCCTTTCTCTCTACTAGTAACCAGCTAAGGCTAAGGATATCTATTCCTCATCTGTTGGACTTGAACTTTGGTCATGGTGATGCACTTTAGTTGAAGCAGTCCCCCTCAAAAAAGCTCTGTGCATTGCTTGAGAAAGATGTTTTCTTAACTGTTCAGAAACAGTCTTACATGTTATCTTGTTTAATAGTATAAATGATAGCACTGAAAACAATCCCTGGAAAGATAGACTTATGATATAGTTTAATCTCTATTATTTGGCTTTGTATTTAAATTTTTATAAAACGCTTGCTGGTTTAGAGAGGAATTAATCTTCATTAATTTATCAACTAATACTCTCACTTAATATGGTATAAACTGTCAATCTATGTCCCTACTTATTTAACTATTTGAAAATTCTTACTAATTGTCTTTGAATATAAAATTAACAGCTTTCACGTCATTATTAATTGTGGTAGTATTTAACTTTTGAAAAGATCAATATGCATTTGTACTTCAACAATTTGAAAGAATTTCAATATGTAAAGCACATGAGTTTTTTTACTCCAAGTTATATCTAGAATGCCTACCTCCAAATACATCTAGAATTTTGATGTGAACATTCTGATAATAACAATAAATCAGAATTGTATGTGTTGTTCATTCACAAGTGTTATATTGACTAAATAGTAGGGTAATCTATACCATCACATGACCTTTGATTACATGCAAATATAAAGATACCAGAACTTATATGTGTTTATTTATTTATTTATTTTGCCTTCCAAGGGCCAAGACAGATGCAGATTTTGTCTTTATTTCGAGTCCAAAGCCTAATGTTGGGTACATCCTTAGTTTCAGCTTAGATGGTTTTAGGACCGGGATTTGAACCAGTCCTCCTTCACTTGACTTTAATATTCCAACTCACTATGGTTCTACTACTTCCCTTGTTTCACGGCCACACCTCTCACCAAAGGTCTTCCCCTTTCCCTCCTATTTCCACATTACTCACTCTCTCATTTATGCATCAAAGTTCTCTGAACTTGTACAATGTGGCAGGCAGTGTGCTAGGTCCTGGAGATACAGCTGAGAACTAAACATTCCCTTCTCCCAAGCAGCTTCTACTCTAGAGGTGGAAAGACAGGTAAACATGGGATTGCTAGATATACAGTATGTGATTAATGCTATGGGCCAGGAGAGCACACGGTAAATATATATAT
>NW_020174707.1:3184697-3208939 GCF_003031525.2 Neophocaena asiaeorientalis asiaeorientalis
CTCAACAAATTACCCCAAAACTTAGTAGCTTAAAACAACGTTATCTCATAGCTTCTGTGTGTCTGGAATTTGGGAATGGTTTGGCTGGGTGGTTCCAGATAAGGGTTACTCATGTCACATGACTGGGGCTGGAGGATCTGCTTCTAAGATGGCTCACTCATGTGGCTGTTGGCAGGAGGCCTCAGTTCTTTGCCATATGTGCCACTTTATTGTGCTGCTTTAATGTCCCCATATGGCAGCTGGCTCCCACAGAGAGAGTGGTGAGACAAAGAAAGTGGGAGAGAGGATGAGAGGGAGAGAAGGAGGGAGAAAGAAAAAGAGAGAGGCAATGCTTTTTATGACCTAGTTTCAGAACTTGCACACCATCACCTTTGCCACATTTTAATAGCTAGAAGAGAGTCACTAAGTCTGACCCACTCTCAATGGGAAGGAAAGTAGGCTCCACCTTTTGAAGGAAGGAGTGTTAAAGACCTTTTGGACATATTTTAAAACTACCACAATTTGTGAAATATATCTGTAAGAATAAATGCAACATTTTAAACAATAATTATCTGTAGGTGGTGGGATTAAGAGTTATTCATGCATTTGTATTTAAAATGTTTACATGGACACGAATGTATTAAAATAATACTGCGCACGTTTTTTAATAGACCACAAAAATGTTATATAGTGTTGACATTGTAGAATGCTGAACACATTTCTTGAAACATTCTCAGTGGATACTTAAGATGATGTGGCCAGAAATAGTTCCATAACACAGAACTTCTGAAGTGCATATCACATTATCCCCAGTCGATAAGTGATGAAACCAAGACATAGAGAGGTTAATCAAGGTTAACTGACTGCCCAAGGTCATGGAGTAAATAAGTGGCATAGATGAGGTTTGAACCTAGGTAGCCTGGTTCCACAGTCCAAGCTCTTAAACTAAATGAAACATCCACAGTGCATAGTGGACTGTATGTAATCGTACTGTAGATGATACAAACAATAGCTCAGAGAAATGAAAGAGCCAGAGCTGATCTATTCAGGCAAAGCTTCATAGAAGAAGCAAACAGTGAGCTGTGTCTTGAAGAACAAAATGGGATTTGGGTGATCTAGGGAAGACATTCAAATGAGGGGAGTAGCCTGGCCAAGGTCCCAAAAAGGGTTGAGAAGATTGGTCCTGGTAAAGTAGAGAGGTTCCTGGTGAGTTGGGTGAGTTAAGGCAAAATGGAGTGCGATAGGGGATAAGGATGGAATGCCAGACTCACAGGAGCTCTGGCTGCAGGCAAGAGGGTTTACCCTTAACCTATGTTCACACACAGACTTAGAGAACTTGGTCTCTTGCCACCAGGAAGAAACTTCGAAATTTTCTGGCCCATGCCCTTTGTTTTAAAAATGGGAAACTAAGACCTGTAGAAGAAACCAATTCACTCACTTCCCAATTTTATTTTAATTACTTATTCTATTATGTTAGGAATTGTTGGAATGTTAGGGCATTTTTTTTTCGTTTAAAGTCCTTAATTACTATATTTTTACCATTAAAATTTTTTCTAATACAAATAATAGTAAGTTTTCTAAAATGGACCACTGCAGGTTATAGCTTATTCCATCATAACTGAACTTATTCCATCGTAATTGAACTTATGTGTGCTAGACTAGGAAGCTGCCGTCGATGCCATCAATGCCCATCTCCAAAATCACCCAGGGCATTTCCTGTTGATGTTGGAGGTATATTTATTTGTTTATTTGTTTATTTAGTACAACATGTTCTGGATACAAAGGGGTTTTCAAACCAGATATACAAACCTGTCCCCAAGGATTTAGCAGTTTATGGCCCATGAAAACTTGGAATTCACCAGAATTAGATCTTTTCAGTGGACATTGGTATCTTATTACTCTTAGAAGTAATTTCCAGGATGGAAAGTTTTAAAATATCCAAATAACAAATGATACCATATTTGCTTTCTTTTCTTCTGTTTATCAAAGTTTACATTGAAATGAAGACCCTAAAGAGCTGAGATCAGTTCTCCATGGTAGTACCTATTTTCACACCATGGGCTCTTACATGATGTCATGTTAATTACCTGGAAAAACTGGATGAAACAGTTCTCTTCCCTTTGATGACTAATGATAACTGGTGGGTTTTATCCTGCTCTCCCTGTTTTTTTTCCAGCAAGGATCCAAAGAGTCTGCTACAAATTGGATATGGACTCCAAGTCCTGGATCACTTCAAGTCCCCTTTTTCAGACTGAAGATCAAGGTAATTCAGAGTATGCGCATAAGGCCCTGGGAGCTGAACAGGACATCTTTACTTTGCTGGTAACTCCCAGGATACCAGCACTGCCTTGTCCATGGGCTGTAGTAGTTACCAAGAGTGAATTATAGTTTGCTCTTTGCACCTCCAGTCTTCTTCCTCCCTCCCTCCCTCCCTTTTTCCTTCCTTCCCTGCAACAAGGTAAGAGAAACAATATGCAATTATTGCGGGGGCAGGGGCACTTCAAAGCCAGTCAGGGAAAAGAACTGTATATGTGACATTATCAAAGAGGTTAGGCCATTAGCAGGGCGGTTAATGTACCCAATGGTATCTCTCATTGAGGGTCAAGTCTCCTTAGTAGCTAATGTGGGCAAAATTATCTTCAAGCACCCATTAAGGCGCTCAGATAAATGCCCAAGAGAATTAATTCAATGGCTACCTCTACTTGGGAACAGTGTTCTCCTATGACCCAGACCTTCTTACTCAGCCACAGGGCTAGCCTCTCTTAGGCGACTCCTCTGGCTCAGATCCACTTCCAGGTCACTGCTTGGCCTTTCACTCTTCTCACTCTTCCTGCCCTTTTGAGGACCTCTATCTTGCTGAGCTTCCTTTCTTCTACCTCGCATCATTCAATCAACCTAAATTGTCCCCATTTTGTGTTACTTCTCAGGCTTTTTATTGAGTGCCATTTCCTCTGCATTTTTCTGCCTCTTTGATTCTTCTTGATTCATAATTTTTATTCTTTAAAACTTCCCTACTACAGTATTTTTAAAAAGACAATTGCCCCTGCTAATGACGATTAAGTTGTGGTATATAAGATACACATCTAGCAAATGTTTCCCAAGGACACCATATTTGATTTCCCTCTCCATATATGTTTATGTGTGAATCTGTAAATTCATGACTTTATTGTGGAGTGAAATTAGGCTGTAGATGTTATATCGGGGGGAAAAACATT
Source organism: Neophocaena asiaeorientalis asiaeorientalis (assembly GCF_003031525.2). Taxonomy (NCBI): domain Eukaryota; kingdom Metazoa; phylum Chordata; class Mammalia; order Artiodactyla; family Phocoenidae; genus Neophocaena; species Neophocaena asiaeorientalis. The sequence goes on from NW_020174707.1 coordinate 3,187,892, forward strand.
TTAGCTCAATACGTGGTTATTCAATTATAATTTCTGTCACATATTCGTCATATTTCTGCTAAGAGAACGCTGCTTTTTATAAAGAACCCCTCAAATTTTGGTAGTTTACAACAACAAGCATTTTTTTCTCACTATTGGGTCTATAGGTTGGCCAGGGAAGCAGCAAATAGGTGTATGTGATTGAAACACACACATGGGGAGGGTGTCAAGAGGAAACAGGTGAAAGAAGATTAGATTGAATAGGTAGGCAGGTGACAGGTTTAGAAGGGCCTCATGCAACAAGCAGACAATGGGGAATCCCAGAGCTTTTAAAGTAAAGAAGTGGCATGATTTTATTCTAGAGGATAACACTGATGCTGTGTGGAGGGTGGGCTGAAGCTGGAGTTCCCTGGAGTCAGGTGCCCACCTGGGAGACAATGATATGAGTTGAGACAAGAGCTGGTGAGCCTGTGAAATAGGGTCTGGGCCATAAAGATAGAGCCCAGAGCACAGATACTAGAGATTATTTTCAGGAGGCAAAATTAGCAGTCTATTAGATGTAGGGAGTAAGGAAGAGGAGAGGCTAGGATAAAACCCAGGGTTCAAGGGTCATCTGGGAAGCGAGTGGTTCAGCCCTGGAGAGAGCAGATGAATACAGAAGAAACAGGGAGGAAAATGAGACCCCTGGCATCCAGTGCAGACCTCTCTAGTATGTAATGGGACCAGTACACCAACTTGTTTCCTTAGCCACTGAATTAGTTCAGAACGTGGGAGAAGTAGCTAGATGATGACAATGAAGATGATGATGATAACAATTGCCACTGATGTTGACAGTGAGCTAGGTGCTATCTCTTTCCATGCATTATCTCATTTGATCCTCACAACAATCCTATGGAATATCAGTACGTTTTAAAAAATTTTATATTGGAGTATATTGACTTTACAATGTTGTGTTAGTTTCAGGTGTACAGCAAAGTGATTTAGTTATACATATAGATATATCTCTTCGTTTTCAGATTCTTTTCCCATATGGGTTATTACAGAGTATTGAGTAGAGTTCCCCGTGCTATACGGTAGGTTCTTGTTGATTATCTATTTTATATACAGTAGTGTGTATATATTAATTTACTATCCTCATTTTGCAGATGAGGAACCTGATGGATAGAGTTGATGAGATTCCAGAGGCACATAGCTGACGAGTAGTAGGGCAGAAATTTGATCAAGTGTGTCTGTTTCCTTTGTACTTCCACTTTGGTGAGGTGATTGTAATCCCAAGCCTGGATCATTCAGGTAGGGCTATGCCCAAAAGGATGATTTCACACTTTTCTGAAGTCCTCTTGAAATAGTCTGGGTCTTATAAGTCAGTGCCGTTCTTTTACACAGTCATTGACTGATTGATTGCAGTGGCTTCATGACAATCATCTTCTTAGTTAATAAAGTTGACCCCTGACATGAGTAGCATTTTTCACTTCATAAAGATCTTTCACATGCATCTTCTCATTTGTTCCTTACAAAAATGCTGCAGATGTTATGATCACCAACGGTTTGCAAACTCTTTCCTTAAAGGGTCTGATTGTATGTATTTTAAGCTTTGTGAGCCAGATGCTGTCTCAACTACTCACCTCTGCCCTTATAGCATTAAAGGAGTTAGAGACAATACATAAATGAATGAGCATGTCTGTGTTCCAGTAATGCTTTCTTTACAAAATTAGGTGACCAGCTATATTTGGTCTTGGAGCCATAGTGTGCTAACTCTTATTCTAGATGAATGAGCTTCCATTCAAAGTGGTTAAATGATCCTCCCAATCTCACACAACTTACAGAAGCAGAAATGGAACTTAGGTCTCTCTCTTACTTTATTCGTCCTGCAAGTATTTGAGTCCCTATTATGTGTCAAGCACCGTTCTAAGTACTATGGATAAAGAAGGTCCAGATTCCCATGTAGCTTACATATTTTAGGGAGACAGATGATGAACAAGTACATGAGCAAAGAAGATAACTTCAGAAAGTGAAAAGCGCCACGAAGAAAATAAAACAGTGTCAAATAGAGGCCGACTTTAGCTGTGGGAATCAGAGAAAATCTCTCTGAAACAGAAAAATTTGAGCTGCAACCTAGAGGAAGAGAACAAGTCAATTACACAGAGATTTGGGGAAGATTTGTTCCAGGCAAATGGCATAGCTAGTGAAAAAAACAGTGTGGCTAAAGTGAACAAGGAGGTGGGGAAGATCTGAGAAAGAGGGGGGAGATAAGGGCAAGAATTATAAGCCGTGACAAAGAATTTGGATTTTGTTCTAAGTGAAGTGGGAAGCCAGTGCTCTTTTGACTATAACATGCTGTTCTTAAATCTCTTTGTGTTTCCTCTGATGCCCAAGCATGTGGTACATGCTCTCAGAAAATATTAGTTGATCGATGGGTTCTGTCACTTAGGTTCCTTCAAGGCATGAAAGACCCATCAGTATGCTGGGATCATTGACGACCTTGGCAAGGGGACATGTTTAATGGATCCTATCTCATTGGAGGTTTCCAAGAAGGCTGTGCCTAATACATTTGTGCAGGGATAGCACGGCAGCCCTTTGTTCTCTCCTGGGACAGTGCTGGGCACCATCCAGACCATCTGCTCTGGCCCAGGTTCCCTGGCCATCGGCTCTGCCACCATTTGCCAAAACACCCCAAAAGCCAGGAGTGGGAAGTGTCTGACATCACAGTTACTTTGTCAGGATGAGCCATCCTAGTGAATCAAGAGTTTTGTGGTGATTTAGTTCTAATTATACAATCGACCAGCTGTGGCTAAGTTTTCTGTCTCCTTTTTTCTCATCTGTAAACTTTTGGGCCAGTGACATGAAATTATGTATGTTAAAGACCTGAGCCAGAAAGTGCTCAGTGAAAGTCAGTTCTTTTCCTTTTCCAAATGATCTGGTATTTAGTGATTACTAGCTAAGTCCCATGGAAAGTAGTGATTCATTTGAATCTTCATCTTATTAGGACTTTAAAAAGTACTGTAGAATTACAGGAAGCCTAAAAGTAATTGGAAACATTCTGAAGCAGGCTGGTCATCTCTGAAATGACTGACTTTTCAGAGAGGATCATTGTGGTGGATCCTGTGATGCTCCTCTGCCTAGATCCCCCTTCAGTGAAGGACAGGTTGTTGCCAGCAGTCAGCCTTCAAGGTCAGCACCTTCAGAGATTGCCTCAGGCTGCAAAGAGCAGCTTCACCAAGGCCACTCCCTTCTCCGATGTTCCTCTTCCAATTGCTGATTGAAAAGACATTTTAACAAGCCGACTATCTTGACCCAAAGAGGGAGAACTCCGAAGACTCTGACCTCCTTGAGCGAGGGTTAGCTGAGGCCGTTGATCTCGCATCACAACCCAGCTTCTCCCGCTATTCGATCCTGCTGCCTTTTCCTTCTTTCCACAGGTGTTTATCCCAAGATTACTCCCTAAAAAACATTGTGCATGTTAAACTCCATCTCAAAAGCTTTCCAGAAAATCCAATTTGTAACCATTTTGTATAGGTGTTTTGCCTTCTTAGCATTCCCGTGACTATCTACTAGTGAATCTGGTGCTCATGTAAAGTACTTCTCTACAGTTGTTAACATTTTATGTCGTGTGTTTCTCTGAAAGGGTATACGACCCATATATTCTTTACAAAAGACCTTTCTTCCATAAAGTTTACAAAAATGGCACAGAGAAGTAAAACATTCACTCAAATACCTGGAACCTATAATTTCTCCGACTAAAAAAATTTTTAATTTTTTTGACTTAAATTTGGTTACTAAATGCCCAATTATAAGGCATGACTGACATGAGATATATGTCAAATGAGAGATTAATCACAGAGTTAGCTAATGAGGTTATGTATCACATCACCATGCCAGGGAAGGAGAAGGAAATACTGGCATTTGAGGGGTCAAGTCAGGGTCAGAAAGGCTAAGAAATTTAGAAAAGCATTAAAAAGATGGTATATTTGTTTGAATCCCAGACAGCCTGGAAGTTTGCAAATGATTTTAAATACATGCACATGGCAGTGCGTGCCCTTAGCAGAGAGTGTCCTTGGCAAACTGGTCTTAGAGAGGTTAAATGAGGGTTGTTGTGGTGAATAAATGAGAAAATGGGTGGATGGTACATGGTAAGTGCTCAGTAAATGTTAGCTGTTGCTGTTGTTATTCAAAGTGGCATCTGGCTAACAGTCCCCAGGGAAGCCTCTCTCCACAGCTAACAAAAGACACTAATGAAGGCCTATGGGGAAAAATAAACCTCCCACCATGGAAAACAAAACTGATAGGTCATATAATACCAGAACCTTGAAGAAATTGGAACTAATTTCAGGACAACGGGAGCTGGGTTTGGACACAAAATGCTTCATAAAAGGTAGAAAAATATTTTGTTCTTCACCCACTAGAGATTCACCCAGATATTCAGGATTTGAACCAGCCAGAAATATGAGCATCTTTCTTTTTTTTCTCCTGAGTATGGGAAGGCATAGTACCTACACGGGTAATAAGTTTATGGGGCATTATTTACATGGGGCCATTGTAGAAAGAACCCAGGTTGTAGTGCATGCTGAGAATTACAGTTTTTTGTGTAACACATCAGTTCAGAGAACCAGACCATGGGGTAGGAAGAAGACACCCTCTCACATCGTACAAAGGTACACAGAGTTAAATTTTGTTTAAACTTGCACATCAACCTGTCATTCTGTTGTAAGTAGGAGAAGGGTATTCTATCGCTAGCCGGGGACAGGGTACAGGACCAAGGACTAAGATGAATAAAGAGTAAAGTAACAGTAAGGCCTGTGAAAAATACCACAGAACAAGGGGGAAAATGGATCTAGAAGACTCAGAATAACAAACTTCTGATAATTATCTACCAGTGAGTCCAGAGGAAAACTTCAAGAAATGATTTGACATTTACAATGGGGCACAAGAAGACACAGTTTTCATAAAATAGCTGCAGAATAGAAGGATAGTAACATTAGTAAAAAAAAAAAAAAACTCATTATAAAATCAAATAGAATTGTCAAAAATCATTCCAAAATGAGAAGATCCATGATTATTAAAAGAGATGGTGGATCTAAAATTCTTTATTATTTATTAATAAAATGTGGTGGGGGCCAGGTAGTGAGGGTAATGAATCTAAGATTGTATTGATTCCTTTGTCTCAAACAGAAGAGCCTCAAATGATATAGTTAGACTATAAATTGTTGATAAAGGTAACTTGTAATAACCACTAGCGAAATCAAGTCAGTTATTGTCAAAGAACAGAAAACAAAGGAAACCGGAAAGAAGTGTTAAAGGTATGAAAATATAGAGTAAGATGACAGAAGCCAAATTTGTAATAATGATAAATATCAGTAGGTTAAACCAGTGGGTTTCAAAATTTCAAGCACTTGAATCTTATTTTCAAATAAAATACTATGTTTAATTACAAAACTGTACATTTTTTAGCTGCATGTATTGATTATAAAGTCAATTAATGAGGCCAATGATAATGAGAAAGTAGCCTCCACTATGTGCATACCAATGTCTTGGACTGTCAGTTTATCTGAAAATTAATCTATAGAGCAATGTACTTCCAATCATAATGCAATACAATTTTTATTAGAACTTGACAAAATGATTCTGAAGAACATTTTGGAAAAAAGGAAGATAAAAATCAACAACAAAGACAAAAAGAAGAATATGAGGGGTGGTAGTAGAGTTGCTATACAAGATATTAAAATGTACTGAAAAACCTAACAATTAGAGGCATGATAGTAGCCCCAGAAGAGTAATAGCATTTAAATAATCCAAGTATGTGTGCAGTTGTCCGTATTTTTTAATTTAGAAAAGTTTGCAAATCAGCTCAGTTGGGAAAGTATGTTAAATGATTTTAGACCAGGGAGCTAACTCATTTGAGAAAAATTAAATCAACAAAGTTGATTATATTAAAGATAGGAGTTTTAAAAGTGAAGCTACAAAGTAAGAATAGATTATAGAAAATATATATCCTTTTGGTGGAGAACCACTTTCAAAACATGACACTGATAGCTTAAACCAGAGGTGGACAAACTACTGCCCACCCATGGCTGAATTTAGAATGAAGATAGGCCCATTCATTGACTGTCCTCTAGGGCTGCTTCTGCTCTACAAAGACAGAGTTGTGACAGACCATTTGGCTGACAAAGCCTGAAATATTTATTATCTGGCCCTTTATAGAAAAAGTTTGTTGACTCCTGACATCAATCATGATACAATTTTATATGGTCAAATCTAAAAAGCTTAAACTTTGGCATGGAAAATGACATCATAAATAAAAAGGAACTGGGAAGAATATTTGCAATATATATGATAGATACATGGATGGAACTGGCTTTTACAAAACAGTAAGAAAAGTTGTACACTAGTAGGAAAATGGGCAAAAGACAGAAACAGGCAGTGCACAGCATAAATATTATAAATAACCAATAAACCAATGAAAAAATGTCAGCTCTCATTAATATTTCAAAAAAGTGCATTTCAAAATAATACCACAAATAGGTACTAGGCAACTCAAAAAAAAGAGTATACTCAGCGTGGGCCAAAATGCAGAAAAACAGACTCTCATGGGCTAGTGGTAGGTGTGTAGAAAGAAGGAGAATTGGCAGCATATAGGAAAAGCTCTAAAATGTATATACCCTTTGATAAAGGAACTCTGCTACTAGGATTTACCCATAGGAAGTAATTAAAGAGAGGTACAAAAATTTAGTTTTAAGGATGTTCATTGCAGGATTATATATAATGGTAAAACATTGGGAACAACTTTAAATATGAAAGGATATGGCATTCCTTGAGTAAATTATAATCAACTCACAGAATACAATATTCTAAGCTATTAAAATTATGTTGCTGGGAATTCCCTGGTGGTCCAGTGGTTAGGACTCCACACTTCCACTGCAGGGGGCCCAGGTTCGATCCCTGGTTGGGAAACTAAGATCCCTCAGGCCACGTGGCGCACCCTAAAAAAAAAATTGTGTTGTTAAACACTTTTGTTAAAAAAGCACAAATGTTCAGAGTATATTCCTGAGAATAAAAGATAGGTTAAAAAACAGAAAATACATTGTAATTCAATTTTTGCAAAGGAATTCACATAAAAATCCCTGGCAAACATCAGTTAATATTAGTTATAGCCGCCTTGTGGGATAACAGATGATTTTTGTTTTCTCCTCTTTGCTTATTCACATGTAAGTGCTTTATTGAACTGTCTCATCTCTATGGGGTACAAAGAGGAAGTGGTTTTATTTTTCTCCATTCTCAGCCTTCACTCCCACAACTGTGCTATGTGAAAAGTCCCACCCTGCCAGGTCACGGACCCCTTAAGGACATTTTGGGATGATTCCTTGACTTCATTTTTGGATATTAAAAATCTGTCAGTTTCATTTACCCTTCAGAGCTTTTCTCTTTCTCTGGGTCTGCCAGGTTTGTGGCTCAAGGGGCCTGAAGTGAACCATGGTGTGTGGCGGCCTCCTGGGGGATGCCCCTACTTGGCACTCCTCTGTTGTGTCGCAGGGGAAAGGAGGGATTAGGGACAAGAGTAAGTGATTTAGCTGCTTTCCCTGGCAATCTGCTCTTAGTCATTGCTGCTTCTCTGACAGGTGCCAGATGCGCTCTGGGTGACAGGTCTAAACACTGGCTCTCACAAGGGGCAATGAAATGTTTACCATGTGACTCTTGGATATCTTCCAAACCCCACCTCCTCTCCAGCCTTGCTAACCACCAGCTTCCCTCTGTCAACACAGCCACCTCAGTGTGGGGAAAGTACATGCAAATTTGCTCAAGTTTGGCTTCCTTAGAAGCCATTCACATAACCCACATGAAACTCAGGCATTAATGCCATGACCATCCATCAGGCATGCAAACTGCTCCACAGCCAGCCCTGCTCAGAAGGGCCCCCGGGAGGATCAGCAAGTTCTCTCCCTAATTGCATTTCAAGACAGGACCTGGTGCCAGTCTTCACCTCTTGCAGGGACCCCTGATGTCTCTATGGGTGATTCCCTTGGAGTCTCTCCCCTGGCTTGACTTTCATTGTATTTTATAAACTGGTGAAGGAAGACTCTGGGCTATTTTGGGGTGGGGAGGGGAAGGGAACTCGGCAGCCTGCTTCACTTCTCCCATGGCTCTGGACTCCAGCAATGCCTTGCTTTCTCCGCTCCCTGGCCTTTCTTATAAATTGCTGCCATTTATGGCAGAGTGTATTCTGCCTATGTTTTCCTCTAGGAGTTTTATACTGTCCAGTCTCACATTTAGGTCTTTACTCCATTTTGAGCTTATTTTTGTGTATGGTGTTAAAGAATGGTCTAATTTCATTGTTTTTTTCCATGTAGCTGTCCAGCTTTCCCAGCAACGTTTGTTGAAGAGACTGTCTTCCCACCATTGTGTAGTCTTGCCTGCTTTGTCATAGACTAATTGACCATAGGTGCGTGGGTTTACTTCTTGGCTTTTTATGCTGTTCCATTGATCTATATTTCTATTTTTGTGCCAGTACCATACTGTTTTGTTGACTATAGCTTTGTAGTATAGACTGAAGTCAGGGAGCCTGATTCCTCCAGCTCCATTTTTCTTTCTCAAGATTGCTTTGGCTATTTGGGGTCTTTTGTGTCTCCATACAAATTTTAAGGTTTTTTTGTTCTGGTTCTGTGAAAAATGCCGTTGGTAATTTGATAGGGATTGCATTGAATCTGTAGATTGCCTTGGGTAGTATAGTTATTTTGACAATATTGATTCTTCCAATCTACGAACATGGATCTGTTTGTGTCTTCTGTGATTTCTTTCATCAGCGTCTTATAGCTTTCAGAGTACAGGTCTTTTGTCTCCTTAGGTAGGTTTATTCCTAGGTATTTTATTCTTCCTGATGCAATGGTAAATGGGATTGTTTCTTGAATTTCTCTTTCTGATCTTTTGTTGTTAATGTATAGAAATGCAACAGATTTCTCTGTATCAATTTTGTAGCTTGCAACTTTACCAAATTCATCGATGAGCTCTAGTAGTTTTCCGGTAGCGTCTTTAGGATTTTCTGTGTACAGTATCATGTCATCTGCAAACAGTGACAGTTTAACTTCTTCTATTCCAATTTGGATTCTTTTAGTTTCTTTGTATTCTCTGATTGCCATAGCTAGGATTTCCAAAACTATGTTGAATAAAAGTGGTGAGAGTGGACATCCTTGCCTTGTTCCTGATCTTAGAGGAAATGCTTTCAGCTTTTCACCATTGAGTATGATGGTAGCTGTGGGTTTGTCATATATGGCCTTTGCCTTTATTATGTTGAGGTATGTTCCCTCTATGCCTACTTTTGGGAGAGTTTTTTATCATAACTGGGTGTTGAATTTTGTCAAAAGCTTTTTCTGCATCTATTGAGATGATCATATGGTTTTTATTCTTCAGTTTGTTGATATGGTGTATCACACTGATTGATTTGCAGATACTGAAAAATCCTTGCATCCCTGGGATAAATCCCACTTGATCATGGTATATGATCCTTTTAATGTATCGTTGGATTTGGATTGCAAGTATTTTGTTGAGGATTTTTGTGTCTATGTTCATCAGTGATATTGGCCTGTAGTTTTCTTTTTTTTTTTTTTTTGGTATCTTTGTCTGGTTTTGGTATCAGGGTGATGGTGCCCTCATAGAATGAGTTTGGGAGTTTTCCTTCCTCTGCAGTTTTTTGAAAGAGTTTGAGAAGGATAGGTGTTAGCTCCTCTCTAAGTGTTTGATAGAATTCGCCTGTGAAGCCATCAGGTCCTGGACTTTTGTTTGTTGGGAATTTTTTAATCATAGTTTCAATTTCAGTGCTTGTGATTTGTCTGTTCATATTTTCTATTTCTTCCTGGTTCAGTCGTGGGAGGCTGTACCTTTCTAAGAATTTGTCCATTTCAACCAGGTTGGCCATTTTATTGGCATACAGTTGCTTGTAGTAGTCTCTTATGTTCCTTCGTATTTCTGTGGTGTCAGTTGTGACTTCTCCTTTTTCATTTCTAATTTCATTGATTTGGGTTCTCTCCCTTTTTTTCTTGATGAGTCTGGCTAAAGGTTTATCAATTTTGTTTGTCTACTCTGATCTTTATGTTTTCTTTCCTTCTACTACTTTGTTCTTTCTCTAGTTGCTTTAGGTGTAAGATTAGATTGTTTATTTGAGATTTTTCTTGTTTCCTGAGGTAAGATTGTATTGCTATAAACTTCCCTCTTAGAACTGCTTTTATTGCATCCCATGGATTTTGAATCATTGTGCTTTCATTTTCATTTGTCTCTAGGTATTTTTTGATTTCCTCTTTGATTTCTTCAGTGATCCATTCTATTGGTTGTTTAGTAGCATATTGTTTAGCCTCCACGTGTTTATGTTCTTACAGTTTTTTTCTTGTAGTTTATTGCTTATTTTTAAAAATTAATTAATTAGGCTGCGTTGGGTCTTAGTTGCGACATGCAGGATCCTCATTTTGGTATGCGGGATCTTTTGTTGCTGCGCACAGGCTCTTTGTTGTGGTGCGTGGGCTTCTCTCTAGCTATGGCGCATGGACTACAGAGCATGCAGGCTCAGCAGTTGTGGTGCTCAGGCTTAGTTGCTCCGTGGCATGTGGGATCTTAGTTCCCTGACCAGGGATCAAACCTGCGTCACCTGCATTGGAAGGCAGATTCTTAACTACTGGACCACCAGGGAAGTCGCTCTTGTAGTTTATTTCTAACCTCATAGTGGTGTGATTGGAAAAGATGCTTGATATGATTTCAGTTTTCTTAAATTTACCAAGGCTTGTCTTGTGGCCCAGCATGTGGTCAGTCCTGGAGAATGTTCCTTGTGCACTTGAGAAGAATGTGTATTCTGGTGTTTTGGGATGGAATGCTCTATAAATATCAATTAAGTCCATCTGCTCTAACGTGTCATTTAAGGCCTGTGTTTTCTTATTGATTTTCATTTTGGATGATCTGTCCATTGATGAGAGTGGGGTGTTAAAGTCCCCCACTATTATTGTGTTACTGTCGATTTTTCCCTTTATGACTGTTAGTATTTGCCTGATACATTGAAGTGCTCCTATGTTGGGTGCATAAATATTTACAATTGTTATATCTTCTTCTTGGATTGATCCCTTGATCATTATGTAGTATCCTTCTTTGTCTCATATAACATTCTTTATTTTAAAGTCTATTTTGTCTGATATGAGTATTGCTACTCCAGCTTTCTTCTGATTTCCATCAGCGTGGAATACCTTCTTCCATCCCCTCACTTTCAGTCTGTATGTGTCCCTAGGTCTGAGGTGAGTCTCTTCTAGACGGCATATATATGGGTCTTGTTTTTGTATCTACTCAGCCAGTCTATGTCTTTTGGTTGGCTCATTTAATCCATTTACATTTAAGGTAACTATCAATATGTGTATTTCTGTTGCCATTTTCTTAATTGTTTTGGGTTTGTTTTTGTAGGTCTTTTTTCTTCCCTTCCTTCCTCTTTTGTTCTCTTCTCTTGTGGTTTGATGACCATCTTTAATGTTGTGTTTGGGTTGCTTTTTCTTTTCTCGTGTGTATATCTATTGTAGTTTTTGGATTTGCTGTTCCCATGAGGTTTTGATATAGCAGTCTGTATATGTACAAGTGTTTTTTTTTGTTTCTGTTTTTTTTTGTTTTTTAAGCTGCTAGTCTCTTTCCCCCCTCCAGAGGAGTTCTTTTAGCATTTATTGCAAAGCTGGTCTGGTGGTGTTGAATTCTCTTAAGCTTCTGCTTGTCTGTAAAGCTTTTGATTTCTCTGTCAAATCTGAATGAGAGCATTGCTGGGTAGAGTATTTTTGGTTGTAGGTTCTTCCCTTTCATCACTTTAAATATACTGTGCCACTCCCTTCTGGCCTGCAGAGCTTCTGCTGAGAAATCAGCTGATAACCTAATGCGAGTTCCCTTGTATGTTATTTGTCGTTTTTCTCTTGTTGCTTTTAGTATTTTTTTCTTTGTCTTTAATTTTTATCAGTTTGCTTACTGTGTGTCTTGGCATGTTCCTCCTTGGGTTTATCCTGCCTGGGACTGTCTGCACTTCCTGGACTTGGGTGGCTATTTCCTTTCCCATGTTAGGGAAGTTTTTGACTCTAATCTGTTCAAATATTTTCTCTGGTCCCTTCTCTCTCTCTTCTCCTTCTGGGACCCCTATAATGCGAATGTTGTTGCATTTAATGTTGTCCCAGAGGTCTCTTAGGCTGTCTTCATTTCTTTTCATTCTTTTTTCTTTATTCTGTTTTTAAGCAGTGATTTCCACCATTCTGTCTTCCAGGTTACTTATCTGTTCTCCTGCCTCAGTTATTCTGCTATTGATTCCTTCTGGTGTATTTATCATTTCTGTTATTGTATTGTTCATCTCTGTTTGTTTGTTCTTTCATTCTTCTAGGTCTTTGTTAAACATTTCTTGCATCTTCTCGATCTTTGCCTCCATTCTTTTTCCGAGGTCCTGGATCATCTTCACTGTCATTATTCTGAATTCTTTTTCTGGAAGGTTGCCTATCTCCACTTCATTTAGTTGTTTTTCTGGGGTTTTATCTTGTTCCTTCATCTGGTACATAGCCCTCTGCCTTTTCATTTTGTATAACTTTCTGTGAATGTGGTTTTTGTTCTGCAGGCTGCAGGATTGTAGTTCTTCTTGCTTCTGCTCTCTGCCCTCTGGTGGATGAGGCTATCTAAGAGGCTTGTGCAAGCTTCCTGATGGGAGGGACTGATGGTGGGTAGAGCTGGGTCTTGCTCTGGTCAGCAGGGCTCAGTAAAACTTTAAACTGCTTGTCTGCTGATGGGTGGGGCTGTGTTCCCTCCCTGTTAGTTGTTTGGCCTGAGGTGACTGAAGCCTACAGGCTGTATGGTGGTGCTAATGGTGGCCTATGGGAGGGCTCACGCCAGTGAGTACTTCCCAGAACTGCTGCTGCCAGTGTCCTTGTCTCCATGGTGAGGTACAGCTGCCCCCCGCCTCTGCAGGAGACCCTCCAACACTAGTAGGTAGGTCTGGTTCAGTCTCCTCTGGGGTCACTGATCTTTTCCTCCGGGTCCTGGTGCATACAAGACTTTATGTGTGCCCTCCAAGAGTGGAGTCTCTGTTTCCCCCAGTCCTGTCAAAGTCCTGCAATCAAATCCCACTAGCCTGCAAAGTCTGATTCTCTAGGAATTCCTCCTCCCGTTGCCGGACCCCCAGGTTGGGAAGCCTGACGTGGGGCTCAGAACCTTCACTCCAGTGGGTGGACTTCTGTGGTATAAGTGTTCTCCAGTCTGTGAGTCACCCACCCAGCGGTTATGGGATTTGATTTTACTGTGATTGCGCCCCTCCTGCCGTCTCACTGCAGCTTCTCCTTTGTCTTTGGATATGGGGTGTCTTTTTTGGTGGGTTCCAGCATCTTCCTCTCAATGGTTATTCAGCAGTTCTATTGTTTACATTTTTTAAACAGCTTAGTTGGGGTATGACTGACAGACAATAAACTGCATGCATTATAGTATGCAATTTGATACATTTTGACATATGTATGTGCCTGTAAAACCATCACTGCAATCAAGATAATGAACACAGCACGATTCAAATTTCCTTATGAAAATATATATGGCCTAGAAGGAACTACTCTACAATGCTCAGATTATTTATATTTAGAAAATTTTATTTTACTCTTTTTGAATGTAGTTTCAAACTTTTCTGCAGTGTGCACGTGTTACTTTTCTGGGCAGAAAAACCTTGAGGAAAAGTTAGTGACAGTGACTGAGGGCGAGTGGCAGAGTGGTAGGTCAGGAGATTGTACCTTATGGAAACCAAGGAAAGAGAAATTCTTAGTAAGGAAGGCTCAGGAGTTTTAAATCCCATATATTGGTTAATTAAGACTCTACCAGAAAGGATCCAGAGTTTTTTCTGTGGCACATCAACAGTGGAGATAGAAAATAGTGGGTTAAGGAATAAATGGGCTTGGCAGAGTAGAAGAGGAGGGGCCCAAGCCCAGCTGCCAACGTAAGTGTTGACCATAAGGAGGGACACCTCTTCCCCTGAGTTCAGAAGTAATGGAGCTAGAGAGAGGGGGAGGTGTTAGAATTTCACGTTGGAAGGTTGAGAGTTGACAGCTGCACTTTTGCCTGTGATAAAAGAGGCAACGTTTTGTCCTACCAATAATGTGACTTACATGGTGTGATGGAAGACATTGGTGAATTTTGTCAGTGGCAACTAGGAAGTGGCTGGTATGAGCAATGTGTACTTGCAATGAATAACTACTTCAGGATGAAGGACCACTGTTTGAAATGGTCTGTATTTCCTTGTTTTGATTTATTTTATCAGAAGAGGAAAAGTGAGTTGTGAGATTAATTCAGTGCTGGAGAAGGGGGAGGTGGGTAAACAAGGAAACAAAGAGTTAGGTAACAGATGCTTTATTATTGGAAAAGCAGTTGTTAGCTGGAATATAAATTAGGAGTGCCTGCTGTTTAAGAAAAGCATAGGTTATTTTTTATTTTTGGTACATGGTTGATTTTGGTCTATTCCAACTTGGATTATCACATTCTCCTTCCAGCTAATTCTTCACCCAATATTTAGTTCACGTTTTTTTAACACTCCATGTGCTAAGCCATTTCATTTTTACAATGGAGTAGTTAAAATAGTTCTCGTGTTTCAAATCAAATGCCGGAAGCAGTGTCTGCACACAATAAGCATTTTACAAATGTACCAAATAGACGACCAGACATTCCTGTGCATCTACAGACATATATAAAACAGGGCATCTTTGAATAATGGCTTTGAGATTCTTTCAGATAGACCCTAATAAGTAAAGGCAGAGTAAACATTATCTGTGGTAGATACTCGGGAAGAAAACTAATTTATAAGTATCCCAGTGTCTCCAAATGGAGGAATAGCCCACCCAACCAAATCAATGACAAATCTGGTGGTATTGTCAGTTCTACACAGATCAGATGACAACTGCAAATAGGTGTTTATCTAGTGAAAACTTCCCACCATATTATGCTTGCTTCCTTCAGGCCTCTTCATGTTTTATTAAAGTCACTAAATAAGTTGCCATTTCCTTAACTTGGCTCTTGGAATGTTCTAAAGTTTGAGAGTCATTGCTTTTCAGAGAGCACATGACATTACAGAACTTGTTTACCAGCACTAGGTATTTCCTTGGAGGCTTGAGCTTTAGAGAGAGCATATATTTATTTCCACCAATCATGAAAGCTAAAGGAAATTGTCAATGACCAATGTTAAAGAGCCTTAATATATTTGCACAACCCCAGATCTAGTGTTCACTGAAGATTGTTTTTGGCAGGTTTTTTTTTTTCTTTTTGTGCTTCCTATATCTACTTTCCTTATTAAAGCTATCTTTATCATCAAAGATTCACTGTCTTGAATTTATATTCTGAAAGATGCCAGCCTATTGTTGATTTATAGAGTATTTCTGTGCCTAAGTTTCAGATCTATATTTCATCCTTTTATCCGGGAGGAGCTTCATACAGTGGCTGGGTGAAGTGACTTCCATACTCTGTTGCTAGAGTGATATCTCACTGAAGGCTCTTGACCCTTTCCATGCCTCAGTTTCTTCATCTGTAAGATGGTAATAATATGCCAGGTTTATCCTACAGGACTTTTCAGGGATTCAATAAGATTTTTATGGAAAAGCACTTCGGAAAGAATTCAGGATGAATGGATAAAGATATAATGTATGTATATATATATACATACATATATACATGTATATATACATACATACATATACACACACACAATGGAATATTACTCATACATAAAAAAGAATGAAGTTCTGTCATTTGCAGCAACGTGGATGGATTTAGAAAATATTATGCTTGATGAAATAAGTCAGACAGAGAAAGACAAATACTGTGCGATATCACTTATATGTCCATGCAAGTATGTTTAGGGAGGGAGGATGACAGCTAAAGTCAGGAAAGGGATTATGGGAGGATGATGAGTGACCTTACAGATTCAGAAGATACAACTGTTCATGAAGGCTGTAATGGCATCAGGGAGAAGGTCTTCTGTCTTTAAATAAAGGGACAGGTGAACAGGTAACTGAGTTCGTGCAGCTGAAAGAGAGCACTTGAAGGGCAGGAAAAGAGCTTGAACGTGGCGGTGACAGACGAGGGCGTGGCAACAAGAGCTCTCTCCTTTACCACCCTGTGTTACTGCCACCCCTTAGAAGGCAGGACCAGGACTTGATTATCAGATTTCTGTGTATGTCTCCCCAGCTATGTGATTTACAAAACAAACGTGGGTAGACCGTTACGGTGGGAGTGAGAAACCTGTAGGTAGGTAGTATCCCCAGTTAAGGGGCGTAGAGCAGTGCTGCTAAGAGTAGCAAGATATTGTTTGACATTTAAAAATAGATCCAACTCTACCAATTAGTCTGTTCTGCCCATGGTAACCTTATTCAATGCTATGGTGGTAATCATTTCTGGAAAGCTTTGACATATTTTATCATTGAACTGCCAGGTTCACACTTAGCTGTAATTCATTCACAGGTAAGCGTGTCTTGTTAACCAAATTACGTTGACTCCCTTGGAAATCTGGTGTGAGGACTTTCCTGTTTCCTGTCTTCACGTGGTTTTACGGTCTCATGACAGACCACTAGCGTGAAGGAAGATTGATTATTGGCTTGGGTGCCAAAACGTAATTTGGCCCCATTTTCATTTTTCTTTTTCATCAGCTGCAGAATCATATGCATTTATCAAAATGGGTGTCATCTGTTTTGAAATTCATGAAGTTAGATTGTACACTTGTCAAACATTTTTTTTCTGGCATTGACAAATACATCAACATCAAGCTTTGCTTAAACTGTTTAGAAATGGAGATGTCCAGGTGAAAGAATGGTGGAATGAAAATGAGAGACTAGGGCCTGGAAGGGCTCATTCATTCCACCACCATTTTTGAATGCATTCGGTACACACAGCAAATTGCCAGACATGGACTGAAGCCTGCGGGGGTTGAAGGAATGTGAGGCTGACTCACTTACTGAAAAATATTTAGTGCTTACAGTGCTCGGCACTGTGCTAGCCACTGGAAACAGTAGCAACAACACCAGCAAAGTCTCTTCCCTCAGAGAACTTATATTCTAAAGAGTTCATATGAGATAAAAGAAAGGCACTGTTTAGCCCTTATCCTCAAGGATCTTATACTCTACTTGGAAAGAAAAAAGTAAATGCACTAAGTTAAAATTTCAAAACAATGCAAAAATGGGGCAAATGAGTAAAGAATGCATTTCAGATGTAGGAGACTGAGGCAAGCACAGTAAAAGAATGACTCCACACTGCCCCTGCCGGAGACTGGCTAGGACACTCCTCTAGGAAGTCACTTAACTGCCTCTGTTTCCCAGAGAAGCGCTCCTGGGACAGTTTTGCTGCTGATTAGAGCTTCTGACTATCCATCCTGAAGGCCATTCACAATGAGTAATCTGGAAGAAAGGCAATCTCTGAACGCAAGTTCAAACAACTACAGCGAATATCATACTAACTAGTGATATATGTGTTCCTTTAAATTAACTAGATAAGACTGTTTCCACTGGAGTTAACGTGGTATTAGAGGTTGTAAGCAATGCAGCAGACAAGGGAGAGTAATGTGGTTTTAAGAATCAAAAGGAGGAAGTTAAATTGTCTTTATTTTCAGAAAGTATAATTGCTTACATAGAAAATTCAAGAGACTCAAAAAGCTATTAGAACTATTAAGAAATTGCAACAAGTTTAGTGGATAAAAATAAAATTTAAAAATCCACAATATTCTAATACATCAGCAACAGCCAATTAGAATATGTAATTTTAAGAATGCAATTCATGGGACTTCCCTGGAGGTCCAGTGGTTAAGACTTCACCTTCCAATGCAGGGGGTGTGGGTTCGATCCCTGGCGGGGGAGCTAAGATCCCACATGCCTCGTGGCCAATTAACCAAAACATAAAACAGAAGCAGTATTATAATAAGTAAAGACTTTTAAAAAATGGTC
This sequence comes from Neophocaena asiaeorientalis asiaeorientalis, assembly GCF_003031525.2. NCBI lineage: Eukaryota > Metazoa > Chordata > Mammalia > Artiodactyla > Phocoenidae > Neophocaena > Neophocaena asiaeorientalis. The sequence continues at coordinate 3,205,804 of NW_020174707.1, forward strand.
CACATCAAAAAAAAATCTTTAAAAAAAAAAAAGGAATGCAGCGTGCGGGTGCCCGCTGAGCCCTGCCAGGTGCTGGATCCCAGAGTGCCCGGGACGGGGCCCGAGGAGCGGGCACCGGGCCGAGGAAGCAAGTGGTAAGCAGCGCAGACAGCGGGCGCTGCCTGAGGCGACAAGGACCGCGAGCGAGACGGTAAAGAACAGGTCCAAGAAGAGCTCGAAGAAAAAAAATCCCAGCAGCAGCAGCAAGTTGCCTCCAGTTTGTTATGAAGTAATTACCTTGAAGACTAAAAAGAAGAAGATGGCTGCTGATATATTCCGCCGAAGAAAACCAGCCAACTCCAGCAGCACTACTGTCCATCAGTACCACCAGCAGAATCTCAGTAACAACAACCTTCTTCCAGCCCCGAATTGGCAGGCTCCTTATCCCACGATTAGAGAGAGAAATGCCGTGATGTTCCGTAATGATTTGATGGCAGATGTACATTTTGTGGTTGGGCCACCAGGTGGGACTCAGCGGTTGCCAGGACACAAATATGTTTTAGCTGTTGGGAGCTCTGTGTTCCATGCAATGTTTTACGGAGAACTTGCCGAAGACAAAGCTGAGATCTGTATACCAGATGTCGACCCTGCTGCTTTTCTCGCTATGCTGAAATACATCTACTGTGATGAAATGGACTTGGCTGCTGTCACGGTCTTGGCCACTCTTTATGCTGCCAAAAAGTACATCGTCCCTCACCTCGCCCGGGCCTGCGTCAATCTCCTGGAGACCTGCCTGAGCGCCAAGAACGCCTGTGTCCTCCTGTCCCAGAGCTGCCCGTTTGAGGAGCCGGGCCTGACCCAGCGGTGCTGGGAGGTGATTGACGCCCAGGCCGAGCTTGCTCTCAAGTCTGAGGGGTTCTGTGATATTGACTTCCAGACACTAGAAAGTATCCTCCGCAGGGAAACTGAATGCCAAAGAAATTGTGGTTTTCGAGGCAGCTCTCAGCTGGGCTGAAGTGGAATGCCAGCGACAAGATCTGGCTTTGAGCGCTGAAAACAAGCGCAGAGTCCTTGGGAAGGCGCTTTACTTGACCTGCATCCCGACCATGGCCCTGGACGATTTTGCAAACAGTGCTGCGCAGTCCGGAGTCTTAACTCTGAACGAGACCAACGACATCTTCCTCTGGTACACCGCGGCCAAGAAGCCCGAGCTGCAAAGCCCGCAAGGGCCTCGTCCTCCAGCGCTGCCACCGTTTCCAGTTGTGCGCCTACGGGAGCAAACCAGTGGTGCTACCGGGGCCGCTGCGACAGCATCCAGTTCGCCGTCGACAAGAGGGTGTTCATCGCGGGCTTCGGGCTGCACGGCTCCAGCTACGGCTCGGCCGAGTACAGCGCCAAGATCGAACTCAAGCGGCAGGGCGTCGCCCTGGGGCAGAACTTGAGCAAGTGCTTCTCAGACGGCTCCAGCAACACCTTCCCCGTGTGGTTTGAGTACCCGGTGCAGACTAAGCAGGACACCTTCTACACGGCCTGCGTGATCCCGGATGGTAATGAGCTCAGCTACTTTGGACAGGAAGGCATGACAGAAGTCCAGTGTGGCAAAGTCACTGTCCAGTTCCAGTGCTCGTCGGACAGCACCAACGGCACTGGGGTGCAGGGGGGTCAGATCCCCGAACTTATATTCTACGCTTGAGCACGCTTCCCGGAGCAGTGCAGGCTCTGAGGTGCACACCACACTCCTGCTTGCTTGATGCTTAGCTCAGCTGCAGATACGCAATCAGCACAGGTAATTTGTAATGAACGGAGCTGTAGGCAGGTTCTAATTTCTTTCAACCTTTTAATTATGTACAGACAAAAATGCAGCATTCAGCTTTTAACTCTATGCCTAAAAGAGCCAAGTTCTCATCAAGGCTTGTGGTCCTTAGAGTTGCATTTATACATCTGGGGAGATTTTGCGTTCTTTTCCAACTGCCCCGCTGACCTCCCAGTTTTGTCCCTCTTAGGAAAATTTTTGGATCACTTCAAATTCTCTTTCGGGCTTTATTTTAAGTAGGAATAAATAGTCTAAAATAACAATAGCAAGAATTATTTTTAAACAGAACCCCTCCCTCCCCCCAAAACGATAAACCTCATTGTACAATTTTGAAAGACGTTTTGCTTGATAATAAGTAATAATTTAGAAAGTAGACAGTAGTCATGTTTACCTTCTTATTTTATTTCCTTTTAAATATTTTACTTTTGGGCATTGCTTTTTCTTAAATCCTAAATTCATAAGATGGTTAAATTTTAAATTGGAAAGTGTCAATGTAAAGTAAGTAAGAAATTGCAAGCTTTAGGTCATGACTTTTTGCTACAAACAGATTTATATTCTTTTAGTTTAGAAGACAAAATATTGCAGTACAGAGGCTTCTTTTAGAAGTAACTAAATTATAAAATTTTATTGTCATCAGAAAAAAGTTGCAGGCCTATTAATTTAAACTAAAATGGTTTTAAAAGGAAGCCTAAAAAAGCCCCATATGACAAATAGTTTAATTGATGGCATATTATAATACAGAGTTCAAAAAGTCAGACTCTTTTCCCCCTGTTTAGCTTCTGATCCCTGCCATTTGCAGGTTTTCAAAAGTTGTACTGTATAGAATTCCTATTCCCTTTTTCCCACGAAAAGAGGACCAAACGATTCTTTAGATGAATGGAAAAACAATTAGTTTTGTAGCACCACATGCTAATGTAATAAGATACTTTTATTCATTGATTTTTTTCCCCCTGAAATATACTTCACCGGATCTACTTTGACCACATTGTATCTTCTTAGTTAATTATAATTCTGTCCTGTTCCTGGACTGCTAGAATCTGGCCTCTGGCCATCTTAAAGTGCCAATATATGCCTGCAGGGTTTTTAGAAAATGGCCTAGAACGATACTCTTGATGATACCTAATATTCACTGCCTCAGCATCACATCCAGCTCTCTTATTTGTCCACGGATAATGTACACAAAGGAGGGAAAAGCTCATCAAAACATTCTCCTTCAGCGAAGGCTTGTGCTGGCTTAGTATCCGTGACCCTGGTGGTGTCCACTGTGTTCACTCCCAGTTGAAGTATCCATGTGTTTCTGGGCCGCTTTTCCGCCCAGCGTGATCCTGAGATGGCTTCCCAGCC
>NW_020174707.1:3209489-3212123 GCF_003031525.2 Neophocaena asiaeorientalis asiaeorientalis
TAATAATTTAGAAAGTAGACAGTAGTCATGTTTACCTTCTTATTTTATTTCCTTTTAAATATTTTACTTTTGGGCATTGCTTTTTCTTAAATCCTAAATTCATAAGATGGTTAAATTTTAAATTGGAAAGTGTCAATGTAAAGTAAGTAAGAAATTGCAAGCTTTAGGTCATGACTTTTTGCTACAAACAGATTTATATTCTTTTAGTTTAGAAGACAAAATATTGCAGTACAGAGGCTTCTTTTAGAAGTAACTAAATTATAAAATTTTATTGTCATCAGAAAAAAGTTGCAGGCCTATTAATTTAAACTAAAATGGTTTTAAAAGGAAGCCTAAAAAAGCCCCATATGACAAATAGTTTAATTGATGGCATATTATAATACAGAGTTCAAAAAGTCAGACTCTTTTCCCCCTGTTTAGCTTCTGATCCCTGCCATTTGCAGGTTTTCAAAAGTTGTACTGTATAGAATTCCTATTCCCTTTTTCCCACGAAAAGAGGACCAAACGATTCTTTAGATGAATGGAAAAACAATTAGTTTTGTAGCACCACATGCTAATGTAATAAGATACTTTTATTCATTGATTTTTTTCCCCCTGAAATATACTTCACCGGATCTACTTTGACCACATTGTATCTTCTTAGTTAATTATAATTCTGTCCTGTTCCTGGACTGCTAGAATCTGGCCTCTGGCCATCTTAAAGTGCCAATATATGCCTGCAGGGTTTTTAGAAAATGGCCTAGAACGATACTCTTGATGATACCTAATATTCACTGCCTCAGCATCACATCCAGCTCTCTTATTTATCCACGGATAATGTAAACAAAGGAGGGAAAAGCTCATCAAAACATTCTCCTTCAGCGAAGGCTTGTGCTGGCTTAGTATCCGTGACCCTGGTGGTGTCCACTGTGTTCACTCCCAGTTGAAGTATCCATGTGTTTCTGGGCCGCTTTTCCGCCCAGCGTGATCCTGAGATGGCTTCCCAGCCACCCAGAGTGTGGTCGCTGGCCACCTCCTTCTCCTGCTCTGTGAGCCTAAAGCTGGCTCTGGAGCAGGGGTTAGTCCTGGGGTGGGTGTCAGCATGGGTGCCCGTGCGTGTTCAGGTGCGTGCCAGCTCAGGAATTGTCTCTTCCCTGCCTGGTCAGTGAGGGCTGGGACAGAAATGGTCCCCCTGCTGGCCCCAGCTGGGCCCCAGTGAGTGATTACCTGTGCTTCTGGGCCACCTCTACCCCTGTAGACGTGGGCTTGTTGCTTCGGCTGGCTTCCCTGATGGAGGAGAACACTGGATTATGGGAAATGTTTTAATCACCTTTACCATTACCTATGTCTGTTAGCATAGATGATCAAAAGCTATTACGGTGATTATAGATGAGTATTCCCAGGACAACTTTCCAAAATTATCTAACAATTATTTCTTATTAGCGAGATGACAGATAGTAGTTTTGGCAAACTGTGAAATAAAGGTACATTTTCAATTTAAAAACTACTTCTACAAAGGGTTTTATTTATAAATTATGGTTAAACATTTTGGTAACTCATAGTTACCTTGCAAATTGGTAGACTATATACCTGATTGGAAGGAACTCACTTTTAAGCCAGAGGAGAAGAAACTTTATTTAGCACTAATTTCATCATATCAGATTATGGCGGTGGGTGTGATAACCTTAGAGGGAAGATTGTTCATTCAGTAACACCCATGGTCACTGCTCCTGTTCGAAGCTGCCCGCCAGAGGCTGGGCAACTGCTGGGTGAGAGCTGCGTGAGATCTGTACACTAGGTGTGGAAGAGCTTAATTTTATGTTAATTACTATCACCTGAAAAAGAAAAAAAACCGAAACCCATCCGTAATCTGATTGGCTGGTGCCAAGAGCTGTGGGTTAAATTTGAAAATTGTATTTAACACAAGAAAATTTTATCTTTTAAATCCTATTCTCCCTTCTGCATTTTCAACGACATGGAGTTAAAGCTAATATACTTGCTTCATTTTCTTTGGTAATCTCGAATTTTGTATCTTTTAAAACTAGAAACCATTGTTCTGACAAGGCAGGCAACTGTAGTGTATAAACGCAACTTTATTAAACAATTCCCTGTAGATGCTTTTCCCAATGTATCTGGCAAACTTTGTCGTTGTTCATATCCTGGGGATAAGGGGAGCTAGGCCAGCAATCCTAATGTAACATTCTTTAAGCATGGTCTAATTTCTACATAACTGTTGCACTGAATTGTCTTTCTTTAAGGTGTTTAAATAAGCTCGCTAATTCAAGACACAAGCCACTTGTGCATCAGAGTGCTTGAATTCAGTAGCTTACAGCATTATTTATGAAGGAAAAAAATATAAATATGAAGTACCTCATGTTGAATGTTATTGTACTGTATTTTTATTGCATCTCCCTCCCATCCTCCCTATCCCACCCCTCTAGGTGTACACAAAGCACTGAGCTGATCTCCCTGTGCTATGTGGCTGCTTCCCGCTACCTATCTATTTTACATTTGGTACTGTATATATGTCCATGACACTCTCTCACTCCGTCCTAGCTTACCCTTCCCCCACCTCGTGTACTCAAGTCCATTCTCTACGTCTGCATCTTTATTCCTGTCCTGTCCCTAGGTACTTCAGAACCATTTTTTTTTTTT
>NW_020174707.1:3212151-3218629 GCF_003031525.2 Neophocaena asiaeorientalis asiaeorientalis
TTCTGCCCATTTTTGGATTGGGTTGTTTGTTTTTTTGATATTGAGCTGCATGAGCTGCTTGTATATTTTGGATATTGATCCTCTGTCAGTGGCTTAGTTTACAAATATTTTCTCCCATTCTGAGGGTTGTCTTTTCATCTTGTTTATGTTTTCCTTTGCTGTGCAAAAGGTTTTAAGTTTCATTAGGTCACATTTGTTTATTTTCATTTTTATTTCTATTTCACTAGAATGTGGGTCAAAAAGAATCTTGCTGTGATGTATGTCATAGAGTGTTCTGCGTATGTTTTCCTTTAAGAGTTTGATAGTGTCTGGCCTTACATTTAGGTCTTTAATCCATTTCGAGTTTATTTTTGTGTATGGTGTTAGCTAGTGTTATGACCATATGGACGTGTGTTTATCTCTGTGCTTTCTATCCTGTTCCGTTGATCTATATTTCTATTTTTGTGCCAATACCATACTGTCCTGATTACTGTAGCTTTTTCGTATCGTCTGAAAGCAGGGAGCCTGATTCCTCCAGCTCTGTTGTTCTTTCTCAAGATTGCTTTGGCTATTTGGGGTCTTTTGTTTCCATACAAATAGTGAAATTTTTTGTTCTAGTTCTGTGAAAATTGCCATTGGAAGTTTGATAGGGATTCCATTGAATCTGTACATTGCTTTGGGTAGTATAGTCATTTCCACTGTTGATGCTTCCAATCCAAGAACATGGTATATCTCTCCATCTGTTTGTATCATCTTTAATTTCTTTCACCAGTTTCTTATAGTTTTCTGCATACATGTCTTTTGTCTCCTTAGGTAGGTTTATGCCTAGGTATTTTTTCTTTTTGTTGCAATGGTAAGTGGGAGTGTTTCCTTAATTTCTCTTTCAGAATTTTCATCATTAGTATATAGGAATGCAAGAGATTTCTGTGCATTAATTTTGTATCCTGCTACTTTACCAAATTCATTGATTAGCTCTAATAGTTTTCTGGTGGCATCTTTAGGATTCTCTATGTATAGTATCATGTCATCTTCAAACAGTGACAGCTTTACTTCTTCTTTTCTGATTTGGATTCCTTTTATTTCTTTTTCTTCTCTGATTGCTGTGGCTAAAACTTCCAAAACTATGTCGAATAATAGTGGTGAGAGTGGACAACTTTGTCTTGTTCCAGATCTTAGTGGAAACGGTTTCAGTTTTTCACCACTGAGAACGATGTTGGTTGTGGGTTTGTCATATATGGCCTTTATTATGTTGAGGTAAGTTCCCTCTATGCCTACTTTCTAGAAAGTTTTTATCATAAATGGGTGTTGAATTTTGTCGAAAGATTTTTGTGCATCTATTGAGATGACCATATGTTTTTTCACCTTCAATTTGTTCATATGGTTTATCACATTGATTTGCGTATATTGAAGACTCCTTGCATTCCTGGGATAAACCCCACTTGATCATGGTGTATGATCCTTGTAATGTGTTGTTGGATTCTGTTTGCTAGTATTTTGTTGAGGATTTTTGCATCTGTGTTCATCAGTGATATTGGCCTGTAGTTTTCTTTTTTTGAGACATCTTTGCCTGGTTTTGGTATCGGGGTGATGGTGGCCTTATAGCATGAGTTTCTGAGTGTTCCACCCTCGGCTATATTTTGGAAGATTTTGAGAAGGATAGCTGTTAGCTTTTCTCTAAATGTTTGATAGAATTCGCCTGTGAAGCCATCTGGTCCTGGGCTTTTGTTTGTTGGAAGATTTTAAATCACAGTTTCAATTTCAGTGCTTGTGATTGGTCTGTTTATATTTTCTATTTCTTCCTGGTTCAGTCTCAGAAGATTGTGCTTTTCTAAGCATTTGTCCATTTCTTCCGGGTTGTTCATTTTATTGGCATAGAGTTGCTTGTAGTAATCTCTCATGATCCTTTGTTTTTCTGCAGTGTCACTTGTTACTTCTCCTTTTTCATTTCAAATTCTCTTGATTTGAGTCTTCTTCCTTTTTCTCTTGCTGAGTGTGGCTAGTGGTTTAAAAATTTTGTTTATCTTCTCAAAGAGCCAGCTTTTAGTTTTATTGAACTTTGCTATTGTTTCCTTCATTTCTCTTTCATTTATTTCTGATTTGATCTTTATGATTTCTTTCCTTCTGCTAACTCTGGGGTTATTTTATTCTTCTTCCTCTTATTGCTTAGGTGTAAGGTTAGGTTGTTTATTTGAGATGTTTCTTGTTTCTTGCGGTAGGATTATATTGCTCTAAGCTTCCCTCTTAGGAGTGACTTTGCTGCATCCCATAGGTTTTGGGTCATTGTGTTTTCATTGTCATCTGTGTCTAGGTGTTCTTTGATTCCTCTTTGATTTCTTCAGTGATCTCTTGGTTATTTAGTGGTGTGTTTTTTAGCCTCTGTGTGCTTGTATTTTTTTTACAGCTTTTTTCCTGTAATTGATATCTAGTCTCATAGCATTGTGGTTGGAAAAGATACTTGATATGATTTCAGTTTTCTTAAATTTACCAAGGCTTGATTTGTGACCCAAGATATGATCTATTCTGGAGAATGTTCCATGAGCACTTGGGAAATAAGTGTATTCTGGTGTTTTTTGATGGAATGTCCTATAAATATCAACTAAGTCCATCTTCTTTAATATCGTGTAAAGCTTGTGTTTCCTTATTTATTTTCATTTTGGATGATCTGTCCATTGGTGAACGTGGGGTGTTAAAGTCCCCTACTATAATTGTGTTACTGTCGATTTCCCCTTTTATGGCTGTTAGCATTTGCCTCATGCATTGAGGTGCTCTTATGTTGGGTAAATAAATATTTACAATTGTTATATGTTATTCTTGGATTGATCCCTTGATCATTATGTACTGTCCTTCTTTGTCTCTTGTAATAGTCTTCATTTTAAACTCTATTTTGTGTGGTATGAGAATTGCTAGTCCAGCTTTCTTTTGATTTCCATTTCCATGGGATATCTTTTTCCATCCTCTCACTTTGAGTCTGTATGTGTCCTTAGGTCTGAAGTGGGTCTCTTGTAGACAGCATATCTATGGGTCTTGTTTCTGTTTCCATTCATCCAGTCTGTGTCTTTTGGCTGGAGCATTTAATCCATTTACATTTAAGGTAATTATCGATATGTATGTTCCTATTACCAGTTTTCTTAATTGTTTTGGGGTTGTTTTTGTAGGTCTTTTCCTTCTCTTGTGTTTCCTGCCTAGAGAAGTTCCTTTAGCGTTTGTTGTAAAGCTAGTTTGGTGGTGCTGAATTCTGTTAACTTTTGCTTGTCTGTAAAGGTTTTAATTTCTCTGTCGAATCTGAATGAGATCCTTGCTGGGTAGAGCAATCGTGGTTGTAGGTTTTTCCATTTCATGACTTTAAATATGTCCTGCCACTCCCTTCTGGCTTGCACAGTTTCTGCTAAAAGATCAGCTGTTAACCTTATGGAGATTCCCTTGCATATTATTTGTTGCTTTTAATATTTTTTCTTTGTATTTATTTTTTGATAGTTTGATTAATATGTGTCTTGGCATGTTTCTTCTTGGATTTATCCTGTATGGGACTCACTGTGCTTCCTGCACTTGACTATTTCCTTTCCCACTTTAGGGAAGTTTTCAACTATAATCTCTTCAAATATTTTCTCAGACCCTTTCTTTCTTTCTTCTTCTGGGACCCCTATAATTCTTATGTTGGTGTGTTTTATGTTGTCCCAGAGGTCTCTGAGACTGTCCTCAATTCTTTTCATTCTTTTCTCTTTAATTTGCTCTGTGGTAGTTATTTCCACTCTTTTAACTTCCAGTTCACTTATCCATTCTTCTGCCTCAGAATGCTATTGATTCCTTCTAGCAAATTTTAAATTTCATTTATTGTGTTGTTCATCACTCTTTGTTTGCTCTTTAGTTCTTCTAAGTCCTTGTTAAATGTTTCTTGTATTTTCTCCATCTATTTCCAAGATTTTGGATCATCTTCACTATCATTACTCTGAATCCTTTTTCAGGTAGACTGCCTATTTCCTCTTCATTTGTTTGTTCTGGTGGATTTTTACCTTGCTCCTTCATCTTCTGCGTATTTCTCTGTCTTCTCATTTTGTTTAACTTACTGTGTTTGGAGTCTCCTTTTCGCAGGCTGCCAGTTTGTAGTTCCCGTTGTTTTTGGTGTCTGCCCTCATTGGGTAAGGTTGGTTCAGTGGGTTGTGTAAGCTTCCTGGTGGAGGGGACTAATGCCTGTGTTATGATGGGTGGGGCTGGATCTTGTTTTTCTGGTGGGAAGGGCTGCTGGTGCTTTTTGGGGTGTCTGTGAGCTTAGTATGATTTTAGGCTGCCTCTCTGCTAATGGATGTGGTTGTGTTCCTGTCTTGCTAGTTGTTTGGCATGGCGCCTCCAGCACTGGAGCTTTCTGGCCATTTGGTGGAGCTGGGTCTTAGCATTGAGACAGAAGTCTCTGGGAGATTTCTTGCTGATTCATATTACGTGGGGCCTGGAGGTCTTGGTGGTCCAGTGTCCTGAACTCAACTCTCCCATCTCAGAAGTTCAGGCCTGACACTAGGCTGGAGCACCAAGACCCGGTCAGCCAGATGGCTCAGAAGAAAACAGAGAAAAAAGGAAGAGAAAAAAATAATAAAAAAGTAATATATATATATAATTATTAAAATAAAAAAATTATTAAAATATAGAAAAAAGTAATAAAAAAAGAGAACAACCAAACCGATAAACAAATCCACCAATGATAACAAGCACTAAAAACTTTCCTAAGATAAACGTAAAAAAATAAGAAACAAGTCAGTCGCAGACATGAAACTCCAAGTCTACAGTTGGTCCCAAAGTCCACTCCCTCAATTTTGGGTTGATTCATTGTTTATTCAGGTATTCCACAGATGCAGGGTACATCAAGTTGATTGTGGGGATTTAATCTGCTGCCTCTGAGGCTGCATGGAGCAATTTCTCTTTCTCTTCTTTGCTCTCACTGCTCCTAGGGTTCAGGTTTGGTTTTGGCCCCGCCTCTGCGTGTAGGTTGCCCTCAGCCTTCTGTTCCCACCCAGACAGGATGGGGTTGAAGCAAGCAGCAGCTGGTTAGGGGGCCCTGGCTCTCTCTTGCCAGGTGGAGGGAGGGGTTCCGTAGTTATAATTGGAGTGCGGGGCGAGCCTGTGGCGGCAGAGGCCAGCTTGACGTTGCACCAGCCTGAGGTGCGCCATGCGTTCTCCCGGGGGAGTTGTCCCTGGATCCCGGGACCCTGGCAGTGGCGGGCTGCACAGGCTCCCCGGAAGGGAGGTGTGGATAGTGAGCTGTGCTCGCACACAGGCTTCTTGGTGGCTGCAGCAGCAGCCTCAGTGTCTCATGCCCGTCTCTGGTGTCCGTGCTGATCGCCGTGGCTCGCCCGTCTCTAGAGCTCGTTTAGGCGGTGCTCTGAATCCTCTCTCCTCGCACACCCAGAAAAAAAGGTCTCTTGCCTCTCTGGCAGGTCCAGACTTTTTCCTGGACTCCCTCCCGGCCAGCCGTGGCACACTAGCCCTCTTCAGGCTGTGTTCACGTCGCCAGTCCTCTCCTTGGGATCTGACCGAAGCCCGAGCCTCAACTCCCAGCCCCCACCCGCCCCAGCTGGTGAGCAGACAAGCCTCTCGGGCTGATGAGTGCTGGTCGGCACCGATCCTCTGTGCGGGAATCTGTCTGCTTTGCCCTCCGCACCCCTGTTGCTGCGCTCTCCTCCGCGGCTCCGAAGCTTCCCTCCCGCCAGCCCGTCTCCACCAGAAAAGGGGCTTCCTAGTGTGTGGAAACCTTTCCTCCTTCACAGCTCCCTCCCACTGGTGCAGGTCCCGTCCCTATCCTTTTGTCTCTGTTGTTTCTTTTTTCTTTTGCCCTACCCAGGCACGTGGGGAGTTTCTTGCCTTTTGGGCGGTCTGAGGTCTTCTGCCAGCGTTCAGTAGGTGTTCTGTAGGAGCTGTTCCACATATAGATGTATTTCTGATGTATTTGTGAGGAGGAAGGTGATCTCCACATCTTACTCCTCTGTCGTCTTGAAGGTCCCATCAAGTATGCATTTCTGAAAAACTTCTCCTGCTGTAAAATCACACACTAGAAATAGTAGCTTATGGGAAAAATATATTTGGGGCAGTCCTCTCAGAACATATGTAATTTTCTAATGAGGCTACTAGCAAAAACTGTAACAATACTAGTGAAAATATTGGCGTAGTTCAATCTCCACTGATATTTACACTCAGCCTCACAATCAGGTGACCCTTACACCTTTGAGATATAAGATATTGGGGACATTTAATTCTTCTTTTAATTTTTTAAATTGTGGTGAAATATAAATACCGTCAAATTTAGCATCTTAAACATTTTAAGTGTCCAGTTTAGTGACATTGCGTGCCTCCATATTGTTGTGCAACCATCATTGCCATTCACTGCCAGAGCTCTTTCCGTCCTGCAGAAATGAAACTTTGTATCCATTAAACAATAGCAGGGACATTTAATTCTGATGAGAGCAGTTATATCAAAACTAAAAATCATATCTAGAGAGTAGATATTTTCAAATTA
>NW_020174707.1:3218646-3274176 GCF_003031525.2 Neophocaena asiaeorientalis asiaeorientalis
CTTCCAACGTAGGGAGAAATATCTTTGCAGCTGCTTCCGGTTGTTTAGCATAATAAAAATTGTGGTGGTTTTCTGATCCACTAAACTAGCTACTACTGAAAAGGAAGGCACTTTGGATGGAGTTTTCACCATTATCCTTACTGTCTTTGCAATGGACTGAATGCTGTGTCCCCCCTGACCAAATTCGTAGGTTTAAATCCTAACCCCCAATGTCAGAAGGTGGAGCCTTTGGGAGGTGATTATAGGTCATGAAGTTGGAGCTCTCATGAATGAGATTCATGCCCTTATAAAAGGAATCCCAGAGAGCTCTGTTCCCTCTCTTTCCCCCATGTGATGATACATAAGTTGTCTGTCTGCAGTCTGGAAGAGGGCTCTCACCAGAACCTGACCAGGCTGGGTCCTTGATCTAGAACTTTCAGCCTCCAGAAGTGTGAGAAATAAATTTCTGTTGTATATAAGCCACTCAGTCTGTGGTGATTTGTTATAGCAGCCTAAACTGACTAGGACAGTCTTTATATATTGCTAGGACTTTCTCTTTAATTATGAGAAAACTTGCCCCTGGTCTTTTTCAAATTACTAGCATGCTAGGAAAAACCACATATGAACCAACACAAATTCTGTATAATACTGCAAAGTTTCCCATATTACCTATCATGTTTGAGCTAAATCATGTTAACCAAACACAAGCTCTAATAGAGTGTACAATATAAAAAATATGTAAACAACACGATATTAAAATGGGATACAGTCTCAGTTCTGACCAAGACCCCAAAACAGTAGAGGAAGTGAAGAGCTAGACCAGCTAAGCACCTCCAACTTATAAAAAAGTTTGAAGAAGATGAGAGAGTTGGATATTAGAGAGATCATTCTTGAGAGAATGCTGCTGTGCATTGCGAGTGCCCGGTCACCATGGAAAAGGGGTATAGAGGCCCTTGCCCATCACCTCAAGTCTCTTTTGAGAAAGCCATCAGTGAGCTCACTTCAAGATTTTAGTATGTGTCCTCTAGAGTTTGGGAGGCACTGTAGACTGGTGTATATTATACTTCTGAGGAATCTAAAGTTCTAGGGCCTGGCTGAAGCAACCTGCCCTTGTGGCTGGGGAGTAAAGTGATAACTATTCATGACTGGTCAAAGGTTTGAATTTCTGTTGCACGAAATATGGGTGGAGAGAGTAGGTGAGCCTGAAACTACTTAAAGGGACTTTGCCCAACAGATCCTTGAGAGGTGTAATTGCAGAAGGTATATGTGGAGGAAGAATGCCAAGAAACAGTGGATAAAGGGTAGATTCACAAAAGGCCAGGTGGAGAATGCATCACCCATGTCAGGGACAGCGGGTGGAACATCCTTGCTGATGAGTATGGATGAGTTCTCCAAAGAACCCATGGAGAATCCCACAAGAGGAATACAATTAAAAGTTCACCACAGCCAGAGGAAACCAACACTCACTCACAAAGCCTTTTTTGTTCCCTTCATTTCTCCTTCTTGTGCCCCCAAATTTGGCTCCAGAGTGGTCAGAAACTGTGGTTAGTAAGCTGGGGAAAGAAGGGTAGCTATTCAAGGTGGTAAACTAGAGAAGAAGCAAACCTGTCTCTCTCAATGCAAGTTTTCCACCTGGGTAAGGGCTCAGCTGGGAGAAGGGAGAAGATCTGACTTTGAAGGGAGTTTGACATTTTTTATATTATCCCAGAGTGAAATTACTGATGTGAAGTTGTTTTGGGAATTGAACTTTTCAGTGTATCTGAGAGTGAGCAGAAAAACTATGGGTCTTACCATAGATTTCCTATAAGAAGTAAGGGAAATGTCACAAAGCAAGCTATGGGATGAGGAAGGCTACTGGTAACTGGGTGTCTTCTACAGTATTCTTCATGTTGTGTGTGTGTGTTTTAAGTAGTTCAAAATTAAAATTTTAACAAGGAAAAAAAAAGGCCAAATGGCATCTAATTGACCAGCATTGTATAATGGCTTGCTCAACATAAAGAATCTCAGTGTCAAATTTTGGAAGGTGCTAAGAAGCCATTTAATCAAAGCTATTGAAAAGAAGTTTCAGTAAAACCATGAAGGATGCTCACTGGCATGTTGGTCCATCTAGCATCTTATTTCTACATCATCACTTGCTCAGCTTGGTTGATGGGTTGTCTCACCAGTCATCTCTTGCCTTTTACCTGGCCCTCCATCAACTACTCAGCTGCCAGGCCTGAGACTCCATGGTCTGTGTCTGATTTATGTCCCATTACTCTTGTGTCTTTCTGTGTGGTACAGATATGTATGTGTCAAAACATAAAAACTGCTAACTAAACTATAAAAATAAAAAATACCTCCAAATATCAGCTAAAACCCATAACATTGTTGTTGGGATAACTATTATCTAGGAAATGGTGTTATTATAAAATTTAAAAGAAAAAATTCAATTAGAGACACCAAAAATGTACTAGATGCTTGAAAAAGAAAAATATAGATTTCTTTACCAGTGACCACCAACTGTAGGTAGCTGAAAGAGTCAAGAGGAGGAGGTGAACTGGAGGGAAAAGGAGATGGATAATAAGATAAACTATTGGGTCACCAAGCCGATTTATAGAAGAGTTTCTGTCAAAGCCTCTTCTCTCCTTCTGATCCCATCTTAGCCTGTGCCTTCAACAGGGCACCTCCTTTTTTGTGACCAAGTCTCCTAGACCCATTGCATACTTGTTTAATATGTATCTTGACCGCAGTGGTTTCGACTGCTTGTGCATTTCTGGCTTTTTGTAGCAGAATTTTCCACCTGTAAAAGCAGAGTGAATGAGAGAATTTCAGTCCCATGTTTCTGAGTGATCCACAAAGATGAAGCCAAGTCTTGGGGAACACTCTGTTTCTACTGAACTATGTAATCTTTTGTGATCCTGTGGTATCCAAAGGAAGTCTAACCTTGTGACTTTATCAGTGATCACAAAGATGGCACTTGAGTTTGATCGCACTTGAGTTTGATGGGGCACAATGGATTTAAATAGTTTCTGAGATTAATCTCTTTCTCTTGCTTTTTTTTTTTTTTTTGGCTGAGCTGTGTGACTTGTAGGATCTCAGTTCCCCGACCAGGGATTGAACCCGGACCACTGCAGTGAAAGCACTGAATCCTAACCACTAGACCACCAGGGAACTCCTTCTTTCTCTTGCTTTAAATGAAATTACTTATTATTGGTCAGGGTCCATATTTCTAACACATATCAGATAATGGGACTGGTATCAAGGTTCTCATCCACTTGTTTCCAAAGTCCAGGCTTAGGTAACATGACCATCAAGTTCAGAACAAGGGATATAGTTTGCTGGGAAAGTTAAGAGTGTGATACCTTTGTGACTTGGCAGGCTGGGTATCACTACAAAAGGATCAGACTCCCTGTTACACAACATGAGATTAGAATCTCTGCAATGATTCCTACCTACTTTGTGACCTTGGGCAAATTTCTTAACCTCCCTGAGTTTCTACATCTGTATGAAGGGAGTAATGATTCAAACATTGTGAAGCTGTGAGAATTAAGTGACATAATGTATGTAAGGTGCCTCATAAAATGCCTGGAACATTAGGGAACAGTAAAATAATATCTTGCTATTCCATTTTTGAGCTCTATATTACACTTTTCGGGCACTGAGCTGACTAGGACAAGTTTGGTGTCTGTTTAGTCAGGATGGGCTGGGTTATACTGTTATAATGAACAAACCTAAAATCTCACTGTCTTACAACAACAAAGGTTGATTTCCTACTCGTGTTATTTGTCCATCGTAGGTTGACCCTGGTTCTATTCCATATCATCTTCTCTCTGGGACCCAAGGTATCAGAGCAGCCTCTCTCTCTGGAACATTGCCAGTAGTTGTGGCAGATGGAAAGGAGAACATGGTGCGGAAGGTGCTAGCCCTTAAAGCCTCCATCCAGAACGGACACTTGTGCTCACTCATTGGTCAAGGTAAGTGACTTGGCCATACATAGTTTTAGCAGAATGGACAAGTATAATCCTTCCATATGAACAAGCAACAAATATTGGTGAAGAATTGCAGTTTACCATAGGGTTGATCCAGCTGAGTGCTTATTTTCCTGAACTCTCCAGAAAAAACATAGATAGTGAGTGTCTGATCATATAATTATCTGCTCATATGAAAGCCTTTTATGTAATCCTATCTACTTATCCTTTAAGTTTCAACTCAGATGCTGCTTCCACCATAGTCTTCCTGGATTCTTCTTGATGGAAGACGAACAAACTCTACTGTGGCATGACATTTTTCTTCTAAAAGCATGTACCTCACGCACTCTGCCATGTGTTACGAAGTATTATTTCACATATATTTTCTTTCTCAAGGGTACTTAACTTCAAGGAGTTTACAATCTGTGTCTTATTCATCCTCAGGACCCTCACGGTACCCAGTTCAGTGTCTTTTACATAATTGATTCCTATGTTTGTAGAGATGAATTGAAGAGCTCAGATGAGACGCAAACAGTATATGTGGATGGGGTGGAGGCAGTGGGTGCTACACAATGAAGAAATATCTCCTCTTAAAGTCAAATACATGTTTTCCAGAAGTCTTTGGTAGTTATCATGGGAAACTCCCTGGGGAAGCTAGAATGTCAGCTGAGACTCCTGAGAATCACTTTTGCAGGGTTCAGAAAAGACAGGCTGTTAGAGAAAATGAAAGCCATTGGAGAACTATATCAGCTAGTTTATAATTAGCAGTTACCACAGAAAGGAGAAACATTTATTCCATTCTGACAACAAAGATTGCATAATGGCACCGAGAGTGTCCACACCCTTTCCAGGATGTGTTAAGCATTTACAAAGGGAAACAAATAGCCTTAGCATTGGTGGTAAAAGCAAGGAAACAGACTTTCTTAGGCTGTCCCTGATCCACGGACACCAGGCAATAATATGTGGTATGGTATGGTTGCCATGTGGGCGGATTAACCATGTCTTCCTGTTCTTTTCTTAACCAACAATCTCTAGTGCTATGTCGGGTCTGAGAAGGAACCAAGAAAGATGAATTCTTTCCTGGTGACTCAAGATACTCAAGGAATCACCTGTATTTTCTTTACTTCAACTACTATTCATTGAGAATCTACCATGTGCTAGACACTGTGATAGCCTGACTCTATTCAATCTCTTAAACAATCTAGAGTCTTATTCTTTTTTTTTGAATTAATTAATTAATTTTTGACTGCACTGGGTCTTCGTTGCTGGGCGTGGGCTTTCTTTAGTTGCAGCGAGCGGGGGCTACTCTTCGTTGCAGTGCACGGGCTTCTCATTGTGGTGGCTTCTCTTGTTGCGGAGCACGGGCTCTAGGCGTGCAGACCCAGTAGTTGTGGCTCACGGGTCCTAGAGCACAGACTCAGTAGTTGTGGCACACAGGCTTAGTTGCTCCACGGCACGTGGGATCTTCTCGGACCAGGGCTCGAACCTGTGTCCCCTGCATTGGCGGGTGGATTCTCAACCACTGCGCCACTGGGAAGCCCCAAGTCTTATTCTTAATTTGTCTTTATATATGTTATTCCTTCTGCCTGAAATATTCTCATCTCTGTCCTGAATAATCCCTACTTATCCTTCTGGTTTTGGTTTCGACATTCCATTATTTAGGAAGAATTTCTTGTCCTGCAAACAAAGGTTTAGCTTCTCCCCTTCTATGTGCTTTCAAAACAAGATAGCCTTCCCTCATCATAGCACAATCAAACTGTATTGTGCTTTCTTGTTTAACTGTCTGTAGCTCCCATTGGCCTATACACTCTGGGAGGGCAAGGCTATTTCTTGCTCATTGCTGTAGCCTCTGCACCACTGTAATGTCTGATGAAAGTTGATTAATGTATCATTATCTTTTTATGGCCATTATATGATTATATTATTACAATATATTACCATGCCAATACTATAAAATAGTGCTAAATGTGTATCTTGAGGAATTTAGCCATTTGCCGCTAGCTGAAATTTTTAAAGAGTTATCTTCAGAACTTCTAAGGATGACTTTGTCAGGGCAATTTGAATAGAGTGTTCTGTTTTTCAGTGAGATGAACAAAGCCGGGAATCAAGACCTCTGTTCTAGATTTGGCTCTGTAACTATCTTGCTGTGTGTTCTTGGGGAATAACTTAACCTCTAAACTCTTTTCCACATATGTCAAAAAGCCAATGTGGAATAGAGATGTTATATGCCTGACATTCTGTGACTACCATTGTGTGGTGATTTTAAAATATTATCCAAACATCCTCTGACTGTTTTCCCACTGAGGGGTGGGGTCTATGTTCCCTCCTCCTGAATCTGGGCTCTGTGACTGATTATTCAATACAATATAGTAGAAGTGATACTGTGCCAGTTTCCAGGCCCAGCCTAAGAAATTGACAGCTTCTACTTTCTGCTTCTTGGGATGTTCATGCTTGAAACCCAGCTACCACGCCATAAGAAAGCCCAGGCATCCTGTGGAGAGGCCCACCATGGAAAGAAACTGAGCTCCCTTGTCCCCAGCCCCTGCTGAGCTCTCACTGACAGCCAGCACCAAGTTACCAGCCGTATGAGTGAGCCATTTTGAAAATGAATCCTCCAGCCTCCAACTGAGCCCCCCAAGCTGATGCTGCATAAAGCAGAGAGGCTCTGTCCCTCCCCAGTGCTCCTCAACATGCAGATTCATGAGCAAAATCATTGATTATTGTTTTAAGCCACTAGGCTTTAGAGCAGTTTGTTACACAGCAAGAGCTAACTGATACACACCTTTAGTTACCATTTCACAGTATCTCAGACCTTTTATCCACTGAAGTATTCTGGTACATGTAAAATTAGCTCCAGACCTTTGACAAATCAATGTTTACTTCAAAATTGTAAGAGGAACAACAGCAGTAAGGAGAATATACCATTAAGTGATCACAGGCTGGATGAGTAGCACTCATCCTGGGCTTCTCAGCAGAGGTTAACGGAGAAAGCTTTGGTCAAATTAACTGATGTAAGTGACAAATGGGTCAACCACTCTCCACTGGGATGTAAGATCTATGATCTATGAGTTATTGCCGGACTTTCTGGAAATGATTAGCAATTATGGGTGAGTCCCCAAACTACAATGCAAACTTGCCCTTCATTTATTTTGTGCAAAGTCATGTTCTCAACAGTGGCATGAGGTTTCCATTTACTACCGTGTCCCCTCAGTTGCCTAGGGCTGGGAGCCAAGGGCATTTCTTTAGAATGACATGGTTATATATAAAATAATATTTTTATACCCAATGTAAATAAATCTCTAGCTAAAACAATCCAGGGTGTATAATGAATACCCTCAGTAAGTAAGTAGTTAATTGTCAACAGACTCGGGAAATGAGGATTGATGGTGATGGCTTTGTGTTACCACTATAGTTTCTGGGACTGGTGGCTTCTAGACAAGGTATGGCTTCTGCAATGATTCCCCCTTCTATATGAGGGTAGTGGCCTTTCCCCCTTAGGGCATACTGGTTATGAGCAAAAACCATGGAGCCAAATAATCTGGGTAAAAGACCAACTTATTAGCTGCATGACATTGGACAGATTACTAGGCCTTTCTGTGCCTCAGTTTCCTCACCATGGTGCCAATTGTAGTGACTATGTCCTGGGGTTATTCTAAAGGTTAAATGACTTAATATGGGTAAAGGACTTCGAACAATGCGTGCCACATAACTTCACTACATGTGCTAGCTCTTAATGTTACTGCTAAGATTGCTATTAGTTACTGTTATTTTTATTTCTTTCTTAACTTGTGGCTGAGAACCCTGCCTAGAATTAACTCCTTTATATATGGACACCAGACAGAGACCGCCATATCCAGGAGGCCATTGATTAACTTCAGAAGTCCTAAGCATACCGTTGGCATAAGGAGCATTCGAGCATCCTTTTCCCTCTGTTATTCCTGCCTCCTCTCCAGAAGTGCCCACTTTCATTCCACTTCCACCAGCCGCTTTTCACACCACCATTTTTTTAACATCTTTATTGCTTTATAATGCTGTGTTAGTTTCTGCTGTATAACAAAGTGAATCAGATATACATATACATATATCCCCATATCTCCTCCCTCACCAGAGGGTTCCCTTTTCTCCACACCCTCATCAGCATTTATTGTTTGTAGATTTTGTGATGATGACCATTCTGACCAATCACACCATCATTAGTAACAGAAGCATCTGGCTCTGTGAATAAAGGAATATATAGATGTTTGGATGGAAAAAAAGCACTAGAATGAGATACCTCTTATAGGTATTAAAAATAGCACTTTTAGGAAACTGATTATTATAAATGTTTAATTTTATCTCACATATATTTGGCATTGGAAGTTTAGCCTTTACTTGAATGTATACTGCAGATTTTTAACAAAGCAAGTTCTATATTTATTATGTTTAGTGTGATTTGAAATTCCTTCTTTCATGTTTTACATAAAGTGAAATTTAGGTATGTTTCGTACATAGATATACATAATTATGTTAAGAGGCTTTAAGATTTAAAGATTTTACATTTGATCAGCATAGTTGAGATAAGATTTGGGTTTTGAGGCCTAGTTGGTGCTTGTTCGTTTGTTCGTTTTCTCTAACGTTCAGGTTTAAGTCTACCTTAGACTGAGTTCCCTGGAAACTGACTGAGACCACACTGTGTGCGAAGGTTTATTGGGGAGTGCTCTAGGGAGATATACCCATGAGGAAGTAAGGGGGCAGGATTGGACAGAGGCAGAAGCTGACTCCTCCATGTGGTTGCTGCAGAGGCCTCAGCTGATCGTACGGGGAGTGCTGGAGCTGGGAAGGCCTTCCAGAGTCATCCCAAATCGAGGTTGAGAGGCCAGGTCTTTGAATCTCCAAAGCAGACGCTGAGGCTGACCTCCCTGGAGGAGACATAAACTTGGGCAAGGCTGCTTCCTGGAGCCAAGGGCACTTCAAGTTAAGAGTCGCTGCCGTGTCTGCAGCTGATCATCCCAGCAGCTGGGGACGGGAACACTAGCCCTGACAAGAGGACCTGGACAGAGCATGCAGTAGTATCTCTAAAGGGCAGACGTGTTTGAAGAATGATATATTTCTAACAAAAAGTACTTCCGCATCTACTAACAAGAAGCAAACGACTCAGGCAAATTACTTAATCTCTCTGAGCCTCATTTTCTCCTGTTCATTGGAGATGAGATCATTTATAAGGGCTAACAGAGCTCTACTCCTGTGCCTTTCCCATAGGAGATGCTCAATCAATTCTAGTTCCTGTCCCACGTGGCTCAGTTCTGTGAGATCAAGAACCATAGGTCGGGAAATTCTAGCCCCTGTGTTTTCAAACAACTCTGGAGCCTGTACTTCTGCTTTTACTCAGGGTTGGCTCTCAGGGCCAGAGATGAATGTCACTGAAACACCTACAATGGGCCAGGCTCTTTGCCAATTCCTTTATCCCTTGCCACGACACTGAGGGGCAGGCGCGAGCATACTCGTTTCACACGGAAGGAAAGTGAAGCTCAGAGAGGTGAAGTGACTTGCTCAAGGTTACGTGGCTAGGGAGGGGCAGAGACAGGGTTCCAATCCAGGTTCACGCAGGTATGAGTGCCCTTCACTTTAAAGCTCAGGCTTCCAGAATGCAGCTGGGAAAAGGAAATTAAAATTTTAAGGGAGATTAATATTTTTAAAATATTGATGTCGTTTTCCATTTTGCTTTCCTGAGCATGTGATCTTATCCTAATTGGCCCAAGATGCTCAATTGCCTAGACCTATTTTGAGGTTGTGTGTGTGTGTGTGTGTGTGTGTGTACGTGTACTCACGCGCTAGTGATAAGTGTTAAAGAAGAAATACAGAAAAACATGATGAT
The DNA here is from genome assembly GCF_003031525.2 of Neophocaena asiaeorientalis asiaeorientalis. Lineage (NCBI taxonomy): Eukaryota > Metazoa > Chordata > Mammalia > Artiodactyla > Phocoenidae > Neophocaena > Neophocaena asiaeorientalis. Next base: position 3,228,427 of record NW_020174707.1, read on the forward strand.
GTCCACAAAATACGATTGTGCGGCAGGAAACAGCCTTGTAAGTTCGGCTATGATCTTCAGAAAGGATTTGCTCAATCTTGAAAGCAGGCCCCTCTCTCATTCCCCTCTTGCACCTCAGCATATCCAGCCTCAAGGACCTGGAGTAGAACAGAAACACGCCGAGTCCACACAGCAAAATGATGAGGCTTGCTGCTTCAGTGCAAGAATACAACCCAGGGAAAATAAGAGACAGCTGAGCCCCTTTCCCTCCTAGAGCGAAGTGAGAAAGAGAAAGAAAAAGGAGAACAAACCAAGCAGGTGTGGGTTCCTGATTCTTATCTCTCTAGGCTTCAGTGAGGAGATGGGGGTGGTGGTGATTTAGACAGAAATTAGGGTGACACCAAGAATGAATCAGGCACAGCATGGCTGGACAGAGGAAGACCCTGGGCTTAACTTGCTGGCAGTGCCAGCTCCCAATTGCCACGTGCCATAAACTCAGAGTTGAGTACCCATCGACTTTTCATAAGGACCCCCTGTGGCAGGATGAGGGACCCTTCAGCTGAGTCTCAGGGTGGACGGCTGGGCCGGCAGGTGGGATGGAGCACTTGGTAGAGACCCAGGGATTAGTCAGTGACCAGTGAGGGTTGAGGTGAGGCCAGGTCGCCAGTGAGCCCTAAACAAGCTGAGAGGGTTAGCAGCCTGGGGTTGTACCACGCACAACCCTCAGTGGATGACGCAGGCAGGACATTCAAGGGGAACTGAGGTGCTCTCCTTGTTGCCTTGCAAGCAGAGATCACCTTGCCCGAGGACCTCATGCCTCTCCTGTCATCACGAGGATATATAAGTTCTTTCCACCACTGAACCTTGTGTTATTTATTCTCCCACCCACCTCCTAACATAAGATCCACTTCCACCCTTTTCCATCTCGCTCCGGACCTCAGGAGACTGACTTTCACAGGCTGTGTCAACTGGGCTCCCTTGCTGTCTGGCTTCTGGGCACTTCACCAGTGGAAGGCACCATCCGGAGGCCAGAGTGTGGGTGGAAAGAGAGAGTGGGGTATTTTTCTTCTGCTCCCTCCCTATCTGGCAGTAGCTTAGAAGTGACTGCATTCCCCTACTCAAGGGCAGCCCTCTTCTGAATCTAGAAGTCTCATCGGGCTCTAGAACCCCTCCCTCTTTTTACCCTTTTAGACTTAAGGGTGGCAGCACCCTCCTGCTTTTATGAACCTTGGTGCTTCCCAGTGTCTCCTTGGCTTCTTTTAACCCTATCAACACCTTTGACAGTAGTCTTTTTTTTTTTAATTGAAGTATAGTTGATTTACAATGTTGTCTTAGTTTCTGGTGTACAGCAAAGTGATTCAGTTATACACACACACACACACACATATACACATTCTTTTCATATTCTTTCCCATTATGGTTTATTACAGGATATTGAATATAGTTCCCCATGCTATACAGTAAGACCTTATCGTTTATCCATTCTACATATAACAGTTTGCTTCTGCTAATCCCAAACTCCCAATCCTTCCCTTCCCCAGCCCCCTCCCCCTTGGCAGCCACAAGTCTGTTCTCTATGTCTGTGAGTCAGCTTCTGTTTGTAAATAAGTTCATTTGTGACAACAGCCTTTAATTAAACAAACCCCCTTTGCATGTGGCTTGCTGCTGGGTAGAATGACTTTCTGTCCTGGTTCGCCCCAGATGGTCTCAGTTGATTCCAATTGTCCCAGTGTAATGGTTGCAGCATCCTCCTTTCACGCGTAAAAGATCCTGTCTGGATAGTGTCCTGCTCCCGGGACCCTGGCTGCTGCACCAACTCAGAGAGGATGGCAGGTGGAGGCGCTGGTGAATAGGCTTACAACTTGAACCAGATTGAGCCCTTAACTAACTGGCTCTCCTGCTCACTCACAGGGGGGCATGAGATTACCTGTAGACACGATCAAAGAAGCTAAATGTTCTCCGCACTTGCAGGTTGTGGTGTGAATGATTTGTCTGTCAAGTCCTGTTGCTCAATTGTCACTCCTGGGGGACAGGACTCTACCTTATGCGTCTTTGCCAACTTCATTCTGCCTGGTGCCCTTCCTGTCCTGGGGTTCATAAACACTGTCTGAATGGACAATGAGGGAAAAAAGAAATAAGGGGACGGTGTCACCACGTTCCGTCAGTGTGACAACTCATTCACACATTAGAGGTAACCATGGCACCAGTTCTCCCAGGGCCTGTGTACACTTCACAGAGGGAGCTGCTGTTAAAGGGAAAGGAATTGGCAGAGTGGTTTTGTGTGTGTGTGTGTGTGTGTACGTGCCTGTGTAGTTTTGGGCATGAGATTACAATCTAGATGTGAGCTCACAGTGAAGAGTCATTTCTGTCGTTCGGGTGAGCATGAAATTTAGAGCAGCAGGGTACATTTTGTGTTTTAAAATCCTCCTGCTTTGCCCCTTCTCACTACACACAACAGAAGCCACAGGGCTGGCCACGGCATTGCCTGGGTCAAGATGGTTTCTCTCAGTTCTGTATGATTTAGCAAAAGCATTCAGTGAGCACACGCTGTGTGCCAGGTCTTAAGCTAACAGGTGTTCCCTTTATTTCTTTTGTGAGTGGTTTACTTTAGTTAGCACGCTTGGAGCTTCATAACATGTTGTAGCATGTATCAGTATTTCATTCCTTTTGGGGGGGGGTTTCACTTAGCATATCTTGGAGCTTTATTGTTCTCTTTTTAATCGAAGTATAGTTGATTTACAGTGTTGTGTTAGTTTCAGGTGTACAGCTAAGTGATTCAGTTACACATATACATATATCTCTTCTTTTTCAGATTCTTTTCCCATATAGGTTATTACAGAATATTTAGTAGAGTTCCCCGTGCTATACAGTAGGTCCTCATTAGTTATCTATTTTATATATAGTCGTGTGTATCTAACAGGAGTCTTCTTGGAGGTCGACTTGCAGATACCGTGGTTCCAGCCATGAGCATCCCTGGCTCCAGTCAGTCTCCTTGCTTCTCAAGTTAGAACTCACTGCCTCTGCCTCCTTCCTGACCTCGTTCTCTCTTTAGATGAATAAATAGAAGGATCTCAGCAGAACTCCAGTTTGTTCCTATGGAAAAGCAGGGGCGTATTGTGCTCAATTACCCCACCACTGCCTGCGGCAGCTTCTCAGAACCCAGCCTTCTAAGAGCAGCCTTATTCCTTTCTGGGTGGTTTTGCCCTTCCTCTTGGTTGGGCAGTGGTGCCCATCAGTGAGGCAGGGGTAGTGATCAGAGGCGGGTGCTGTGACACCAAGCCTCCTGTGTACTCAGCACAAGTCTGTTCCTGGGAAGAGCCCTGAGCCGAACCTGGGTGGTACCACAATTGTAGCCCTGGAAACAATACTCGCCTCGCTCTATCAGGGGTGGCTCTCTACGTGCTCTTTCATTTCGACAGCTGCTCTTCTGGCCTCGTTCTCTCTGCATATATGGGTCACCCTCACATAAAACAGCCTCTACCCTCAGATCTGGGTTTCCTTTGGGGCCACCATCTTGCTGCAGAACTTGTGCTGACCTTCCCCACTCTGGACCTTGTCCCTGGCTCCTTTTTACATTTTCTCTGGCAATGGCCACAAACAGCCCTGAAATCCCAGACAGACCCCCTGAGTTCTAATTCTAGCCTCCTGTGGCCAGCCCCACTTGCTTCCTACACACTGAAAGGACACTGGGTTTCCCAACTAAAGAGATATGTTACAGTCTTAACCCATGGCTGCCGACTTTTTGTTACTCCTCCCTTTAAGTGGTGGAATCTAAATTCCCCTCCCCTTGAACATGGGCCAGCCAGAGTGATTTGCTTCTAGCAAATGAAACGTGGTAAAAGCAATACTCTATGACTACCAAGGCTGTATCATAAAGGAAGAGACAGCTTTGGTCTGGCTCTCTGTGTCTCTTGGGAGTCTCACTCTTGGAACCCAACCCAGGCCACAGGGACAGGCCACATGTGGGTTTTGTGGCTGACAGCCCCAGCTGGGGTCCTAGCTGTCAGCCAGTGTTGTTCTCCAGACAGGTAAGGAAGGAAGCTTTCATGATGCCTCCAGGCCCAGTCGCTGTCCGACTACAACCACGTGGGAGAACCCCAAGGGAAAACCAGCTAGCTGAGCCCAGTCAGCTCCCCAGACCCATGAGAAATATTGATAAATAATTGTTGCTGTTTTAATGCCATATGTTTGTGGTGGTTTGTTAGCCAGCTATAGACAGCCATAAGGAGAGGCAAGAAGAACTTGTAGAAAGGTCACCAGGAGCCAGAGGGTGATTTAAAGGTTATATATAAGACACAGTAACGTGGTGGGAGTCTGAGCTTTTTAGTCAACCAAAGGAAAGATCAAGGAGAAATTTTAAAATGTCTTTAAAAAGCATAGAAAAGGAGATGAAACCTGCTCAATTTCCAGTGAGGACAGCAGAAGAGAAAATCAGCTTAAATTGCAGCACGATGAATTTGGGATTGATGTAAGCAGGGATTTTTTTTAAATTTTAATTCTTTTTGAATTTTATTTTATTTTTTTATACAGCAGGTTCTTATTAGTTATCTATTTTATACATATTAGTGTATACATGTCAATTCCAATCTCCCAATTCATCCCACCACCACCCGCACCACCCCCCTGCGTTCCCCTCTTGGTGTCCATACTTTTGTTCTCTACATCTGTGTCCCTATTTCTGCCCTGCAAACCGGTTCATCTGTACCATTTTTCTAGGTTCCACATATATGCGTTAATATACGATATTTGTTTTTCTCTTTCTGACTTACTTCACTCTGTATGACAGTCTCTAGGTCCATCCACGTCTCTACAAATGATCCAATTTCGTTCCTTTTTATGGCTGAGTAATATTCCATTATATATATGTACCACTTCTTCTGTATCCATTCGTCTGTTGATGGACATTTACATTGGTAAGCGGTGATTTTTGAATGGGGGCTGAAAAGCCATGGGCAATCATATTTTAACGAATCATATATTGTCTTTATTGCCCTCTCATCCAGTTAGGTGCCTGCCCTTCCTTCAAGTTCACTGTGGTCTCTAAAAAACTATCAATACGAAATATAATAAATACATATTGAAGGTAAAATGTGTTAATATCTTCAGATATACATTATTTTGAGTTTTAAAGAATTGTGAAAGAAAGAAATTGTGCCCAAACCAAATTTCCTTAGAATGGTATCATCTCCTTAAATACTATGATAAAAACCTCTGGGTTAATTGGTTTGGAGGTATGTAAATACTATTTGCCAAAAGACTCACATAGAGGTTGGTGAACTGGAGGGCTATCACTTCTCAGCATTCTCATTAGACAGAAGGCTACTTTGCAATTCCATAGCTTTCAACTTTGCTCAACCTCAAGGTCGCCCTGGCCCCGCCATCTCACCTCATCTGCCTGTCAGTTACCTCTTGCTAAAGAGCAACCACTCCCTACCAAAAGTAAAATATTATGTAGCTTAACAACCGTTTCTGTAGTTCCCAATTCTGTGGGTTGGCTGGATCAGGTTGCCTCCTATGGTGTCTATGAAACCCTGGTCTGAGACTTGGTGTAGACAGTTTTGAGATGTGCTGAGCCATGGAAAATGTGAGGTGCTCTGTAGCTACCAGGAATATGGTAGCTCGTGAACAGAGACTCTGGAACCCTTGACTAGACCTCCCAGCACCACCCAGTCTTGAAATATACTTTTGTTCCTTTTTTCCACCCTTTCCACATTTATCCACCCACTGCCACTCTCTGGGCAGGGCAGAGAGCTAGATTTACAAAAAGCAACCAGAAGCCTCTTGGAGGAACAAGAGCAGCCCTCCTTCCACATCTTAAACATAATCACAAAAGCCGAACTCAGAGAATTTTTTTCCCACTGCTTCTGCTGCAGTTGTTTCATGCTGGAGGGCATTTATTCAGCTTTTATTATTTTCTTGTTAAAGAATTTTAATCTCACTGGTGGGTGGGTGTGGGTGGCGATCACATCAGAGGGAAGAGAAAGAAATCCAAGCGTGTTTCTGAGGGGAAAAAATGGATTAACTGTTATATGGTGGTACATTCTTTGTAGTTAATATGCAGCTCTGGAAAGAATATAATAGAATAGCTTCCAAACTACACAAAAACCAGAATCAACTGTGCGTAGACCATACCCTTTGTTAACGAATTCAGAGGTGTATTTTCTAGGAAACCAGATTCTTATGCTGGGAAAGTTTTTTCAGAATTAACCTAGTGTTTATGAAGTGTCCTGGGGCTAGAAAGTAACATTGGCTAAACAATGTCAGAGGTTCTCTTGACCTACAATGTCGAAGGCTCAACATAGAAGGCCCAAGAGTGCTAAGAGAGGGCATTGGAATGTTTAGAATATAAGTAACAAGGCCAGAATCCGGGAGAAAACATCTAAATGACATTGCCATTAGCAAAATCACAGTTCAGTAAAATCTTCTCGATTTACATCTATCATAAGATTTACTATAATGGAGCAACTCTTTCAGTTTGTCCCAGGAATCAATACTCTGTGATATGTTATTTCTTTGTTAAGCTTCAGTTTCCTGATCTGTAAAATGGGAAATCATAATAATATCTACTTTGCAAGGCTGTTGTGAGAATTCCATGAGGTAACGCTCGTAAAATTCTTAGCCTAGTGTCCAGTACCTCATACAAGCTAACATTTAGAGTAATTATTATTATTACTGCTGGAAGGCAGTATAGTATAGAGAGGAACATGTGTTTTGAAATTTGATAGAATTGGATTTAAATCCCAGTTTTTTTTAAAACGTAAGTAGCAATGTGCCCTTGGGCATATCACTATAAAACTGTGATAATATTACTTATATGGTTGCTATGAGGCTTAACTGAAATTACTTACAAAAAGAATTGAATGTAGTGTCTGGCACATGAAAATTGATGAATGAATGATAGCTTTTATTACTCTGTGGACTTTTTATAGTATCTAGAGAGACGTGTTTGGCCTGTGCTATACCTGATGCTATGCAAAAATGAACCACTGGGGGTTTCCCTGGTGGCGCAGTGGTTGAGAGTCTACCTGCCGATGCAGGGGACACGGGTTCGTGCCCCGGTCCGGGAGGATCCCACATGCCACGGAGCGGCTGGGCCCGTGAGCTGTGGCCGCCGAGCCTGCGCGTCCGGAGCCTGTGCTCTGCAACGGGAGAGGCCACAGCAGTGAGAGGCCCGTGTACCGCAAAAAACAAAACGAAACAAAACAAAAATGAACCACTGTAATTCAGGATTTGTGGTGATTGTGGGCAGAGTCCATTCAGGTCCTCCTAGAAGATGGGATTAGATGCAAAGGAGACATTGGGAGAAATACCTGTGAATGATAAAGGGGGAAGGAGGACGGGTAGGCAGGGAGAGTCTTCAGACTGTGATGCACGTCTAACCCCTAAGAAAGGAGAAGTAAGAACAGAGGATGGGGTGGGAAGAGCCTCAGAGGAGCACAGCTCTGAGGAAGTCTGCACCAGACCAATGGGGAGCCCCAGAGCAAAGACCGCCCATCAGAGACGTCCCACGTCCGGCAGAATGGCCCAGCTCTGGTGCCCCCATCTTGCGGTCACTGGGTGGGGCAGCCTGGGGAGCATGTGACCTTGGCAGGAATGCTGCAGTGGGTCCTAAAGGTGCAGCAGCTGGGGGCTGTCAATGAACAATGCTCGCCCAAGCAGGGTCTCTTAAAGGGAGGCCGAAATGGTGTACCTCTGTGGCCACCACAAGGGACCAAGTTAAGCTCTATCCCAGTGAGAATTAACTTGTTCACATTAGTTAGTTCCTAGTCTGGGTCAAGCCCTCTTAATAGACCCTCTGTAAGCATAGAATTGAATTTTCTAAGAAAAGAAAAACTGGCAAGAGTATTTCCGGAGGATAATTGAGGCATTTAATCAAACAAATATGGTATTTGTCGAAAAATAAATTTATTAAAAAGTCAACTTAACAGTTTCCATCTGGAAGAGAGCAAGGCAGGTGGGAATTTGTCCCGTCTGATTCTTTCAAAGAAACTAGGCCATAAGTCTCCTTTACATGTGTAACTGAAAAAAAAAGTGTATTTTTAAGTGACATCTTTTAGTTATGAAGTTTTGATAATTCATTCTGGTTTCTCTTCCTGTCTAATTACTACTCAGATTTATTTAAATTTTCTGTTTTAGAAGGATGTCAGGAACACAATAATAGAAGTAGATTGAGGGGATATAGCAAATCTGCTTTTAGCTTTTATTTCCTCTGCTATGAAACCATTGTTTTTTCCATGTTTCACCTTTATCTTCCCCTTCATTAGTAACATCAGGGAGGAAGAACTTTTCCTCTACTTGCTCTATTGAGTGTTTGGGGATTGCAAATTAAACTGACAAGAGACAGATCAGCTAAAGAAAAGGCAGATTTCAATCATGTACATGGGGGAGTTCACAAAGAAATGTAACTCAAAGGGACGTTTAGCGTTTGGGGCTTATATACCATCTTAATAGGGGAAGGGGGAGAGGATGAAGAGCATTATGGGAAAACAAATGACTTTGTGGAGAGATAGATTGGCCCTTAGGAGAGGGAGATACGATAGTTTTGTGACAATGTCTGTTTAGGTGCGGTGTAGAGACTTTTTATCTCCAGTAATGAGCCAATCTTCCCTGGTTGCTCCTGAGGAGGGAATTTATGACGACTGAGTTCTTTTAGGAGGCTCTGCTTTTAGGCAGAGAAGGAATTTCAGGAACTCAAATGCCTTCTGCTCAAAATAATTTTTATGTCACAGAGGTGTAGTCTGGACTCTTTCGGTGATGCGGATGCTGAAATGCTGGCTTATCACGCAACTTGAGGACCCAGACCAAAGGCAGCGTGTTAGGTCTGGTAATACTACTGCTATTGTCTCAATAGCTCAGTGTTTATTCAATAGTAACAATTTAATGGTGGTGAAAAACAGAAGCTAATTGGCATTCAGTAATGGCATGGGTCGTGGAACCAACTCTTTGGAAAGAAAAAAAATTACAACCCTTCCGATCAGAACAGTACTGTGATGAGGGAGAGGCACTGAAGTTGAGGGCCGGGGTGGGGAGGGAAGAAAAAGGATGGAAAACACCAGACAGGATATTCAGGGCCGAGCAATAACTGGCTTGTGGCTGAATTGACTCACTGCTTAAGAAAAGACAACAGGTGTTAGATATGCGAAACCAATTGAAATCATCACATCAACAGGGAATTGACAGTGCTAGGAAGTCAGCAGCAGGCCTGGATAAATGAAACCTGGCCTGTGCAGGCAGAGGCCATAGACACAGTTGTTATGACCCCTTCTAAAATTTCTGCCCTAGTTGAAAATGAGATGAGGGCGAAAACAAAGGTCAGTGTTCATGCTGTGGAATGCATCTCGCACAGTCATTTTAGAGTTTTTGATTTAAGATGATGTGGGGTTTTGTTGTCGTTGATGATGTTGTTTTAAAGTTGGGCATCTCTGAGAGGCAAGGGTAACAAGGTTATATAATGTGTGAGTTTGTTGGCATGACTTTGCCTGTGACCAGAGGGATATAGGACTAAATAGTTTACTCAAACTTGTGTTAAGAGTGTGTTTGAAGGTCTACCGGAAGTGGGCATCTACTTGATACTTTTGACTGAAGAACACTCCTATACTACTTGAGAATTGATTCTCTTTGAACAAGTGGTCTTACATTTAATAATATTTGTTGCATCATCGTTTGTGGGGACAAAAAAAGCCTGTAAACAATCCAAATATATATCAATAGGAAAATTATCAAATAAATTGTAATATATTCATACTGTGCAGCTATTAAAAATGAATTAGATCAATACCTATTGACCTTGAGGGATATCCATGAAGAAAGAAATAACATGTTAAAAAGATTCAAAAATCACACTTGAGAGACTTTAAAACTTCTTTTGCTTATGGTATGAACTACATATGAATCCGCCTTGATAATGAATAGCAAATTTATTAAATTATACTTCTTTGAATTTAGCTGGTAGATAGATGAATTCCCTACCTGGAGCTTGGTCTACTTTTTCTATGCTTCAACATAGCTAAAATAATCCTGAGAAGATGATGATTATAATGTTAAAAGTACCACTTTTTAAAATTTAAAGAAGTAAGAAGATTCAGGGAGGTAAAAGGTGGAGGAATAAATGTGTTAAATTATTTGCTGGGGTAAGGTGCTTTAAAAAAGTTTCCATTGAGAGAGGGAAAGACTAGAGGCTACATACTACTGTTGGAGTACAGATAGAGACAGAGGAACAAAAGTAGTCAATGTAAAAGGCCTAGAATTGCATATGCAACCTCATTTCTGTATAGAGCATTGCAGTTTTAAAGACATTTTTACATCCAGTTCCTCACTTGTCAGAGAGCTGGATGTATGCCTGCCATTTCACAGAAAAAATAAAAATAGAACTAGATTAGTTCTGCCTACGTTCTGTCCCTGAGTGCTAGCTAAATTGGATAATTGATAAAATCTGGATGTGGAGCCAGTGAAGAGAAAACTAAGGTTTTCTTCTTTGGAGTTTGGAATTGAGATAGTCTTCAGTGTAAATAAATGCATGAACTGCACTGTGGATGATGCGCTCAGCGTTCCTGTATCTTACACAGGCTCTGGCAGATTGGAAGCAGAATGAGAATGGAGTAGAAGGGACACCATCAGGGTAGTGATGCAGGTTAAGTGGGAAGAGCAGAGAACCTGGGTTAAGAGGGTCACAGATGAACTGATTTTGCTGATCCTGGATATAGAACTTCCTCTGCTGGTAAGGGTGGACCCTCCTGCTGAAGACAGCTAAAAAAAAGAAGCTGGGAGATATAGATATAGATACACAAAAATGAGTACACTATATAATATTATGTATTATATTGAATATAATATATTATTAATACATAATAATATATAATGGTATATAATTATATTATAACATATATTAATATGTTACTAATACATATTAATACATGATAATATTATATTATATTTAAAATATTCTGCAAAGTGCCAGTTCAGATAGCTAAAAATAGAGTGAAGAATTACTGGGCCAGGGGCAATAGGAAAGAAGATGGTTACCTAGGGAGTGAACCAGAGTTGGGGGTCACTTTTCACCTGGGGCATTTGCCAATTCCTTACCAGGTGACTGAGAGCCTAAAACGCTTGAATTTTAGCAGCCTTGAATGCCACTTTTGATAGCTTCATAAGGATAGAGATACAAGGTATGGCATTCAGGACTCTGTGGCCTTGGCACCATAGACAGGCTATATCCTAGGAGTGAGGTTGCACCCTCACAGATACTGCAGCTCAACTTGTTTCAATCCCTGAGTGGATTCAAGTGATCTTGGGTTACCTAAGTCCCCAGACCATGGCAGAAGCAAATGAAAACCTACTCTGGAGGAGGCTAACATGATCCTATGCCTCATATTATTTCTATAAATATTTTATAAATGCGATATCTGGCAAACGAAAATTAACCAGCTGCATAAGGAGACAAGCCCAAATACCTTGGGATGGCATCTTTAAAATGTTGAAAGAAAACAACCACCATCCTAGAATTCTATACTCAGCAATCATTTCCTTCAGTAATAAAGGTGACACAAACACATTGTTTTAGTTATCTACTGCTGCATAACCATATTACCACAAACTTAGTGGCTTAAAATAACAGGTATTTATTAACTCATAGTTTATGTGGATCAGGAGACTGGACATGGGTTAGCTGGGTCCTTTGCAAGGCTGCAATGAAGGTGTTGGCCAGAATGGGGTTCTCATTTGAGGCTCTGCTGGGGAAGAATCTATTTCCATGCTCATATGGTTGTTGGCAGCATCCAAGAGCCTCAGTTCTTGCTGGCCTTCAGCTGGAAGCTGGAGATTTTAACCCATGTATCATATGAGGAAGGCTGAAAATGAATGAGCTAAGCATTCATTTCAAGAAATTAGGAAAAGGAAGGCAAATTAAACTCAGAGGAAGTAGAAAGAAGAAAATAATAAAACACACAAATTAATCAAATGGAAAAGAAGTACAAGAGAATCAGCAAGGATAAAATTGGTACTTTGAATCAAATAAAATAGATTAAAAAATCACAAAATATCACTGCACATTCTACAGATATAAAAATAGAAGCGATTATATACAACTTTATGCAAATAAATTTTTAAAATTTATATTAACCAGACACATTTATAGAAAGATACTTTATAAGCCTGCACAAGAAAAGAGAGCCTGATTAATACAACATTTAAAAAAATGGAATTTAGGGGCTTCCCTGGTGGCGCAGTGGTTGGGAGTCCGCCTGCCGATGCAGGGGACACGGGTTCGTGCCCCGGTCCGGGAAACATTTAAGGAAAATAGAATGCCAATCTGGCAAAACCTCATCTAAAATATAGGGAAAAAAATGGAACATGTTCCAAGTCATTTTATGAGACCAGCATAACTAAGATAATAAAAATCTAAAAAGGATATCATAAGAAATAATACTTCAGGAAAATGTCCCTTGAGAACATGTATGTAATATCCAAACAATCTAATAGTCATTCAAATTTATCAATATATAAAAAATATAATACATCTGAATCAAGTTGAGTTTATTCCAGAAAGGCAAGGTTGGTTTAATACTAGAAAATTAATCTGTGTAATTCACCACAATAACAGGATTAAGGACAAAAGTCATATTATCATCTCCATAGATGCTGAAAAAAATTTGATAACATTCTATATCCATCTATGGAGGTAAATACTCCAATAGGACTCTCAACCACTGCGCCACCAGGGAAGCCCCAAAAGAGAACTTTTTAAAACTGATAAAGTTATCGACAGAAAAAAGCTACCACAGGTACTATTCTTAATCATGAAATGCTGAAAGCTTTTACTTTGTGATTGAGAACAGGACAAGGTTGCCTGCCATCATCATTGTACTGGAGGTCTTTGACAGTGCAGTAAGGTGAGAAAGAAACTCGGAACTAACATAGAGGAAAATAAAAATAACTGAACTCTACAAGTTTGCTTGGCTCCGCTTTATTTTGAAAAGGGTGTGGCTAAGACTATTTTGTTCTCATTTTGGTATATGGTTCTATCATCTTTTAAGTCTCCTGAAGTTAGCTCTATGCAAGTAAAATAGATCATCTGGGAAAAATATAAAAATATGATCAATAGCAATTTGAATTGACTTCTGAGGGGAGAAGACATTTGGGATCAGCCTCTCTCTAGTCAGATGGGGTTTTCTGAGGCCTGGTGAAAACCCATACTTGTGCCCTATCCAGGCCAATACTGCTGGAATAACTTATTTTGATTTTACTATGTTTGAGAACGAGGTGGAGTACTGAAAGAATACTATTTTGGAAAACATTTTCTCTGGGGCTATTTTTTTAGTTAGAATGAAATCACCAGGGTACCGACATATGTTTGGGGGCCTGGAGACTGACTGATCAGTCTTGTGACTCATCCGCTCTTAAAGAAAATGATATGCATCCGGCTAGTGCGCACATCTGAAAGTGGCTAAGTCTGATTCTAATGGATGAGTAAGCTTAGCTTCAACAATTGGGATGATAATAAAACCATCTATTTTAAAATTTGCAATTATCAGATGAGTTCAAGCAGCAGGGACAATCGTGCTAGAATCAATGATGGTCTTTGCTTGATAGATTGACAGGCCATGCAGATATAAAGGAAGCAATGGATGTAATCCACACAGACGTCAGTGCAGCTTTGATTCTATTAAAATGATGTCTTCCAAAAGACGGGAAGATTTATCTGCTATTCTTAGATATCTACTAGGAGGTTAATAGGAAGTAAAGGGTCATCAAGGTAGTCAGTGTGTACATGAAAAGAATCAAACAAATTATGATTTGTCAAAGTCAGCATGACTGTATTTGGGAATGGGTTTATAGGTCCCTAAGTGAATTTAGGATATTTCCATAGATGGCATTAGTGTCGTCTTCTTTTTAGTCTGACTTAAGTGGTCACAACTAACCATGACAAGTTCTTTCTACTGACTTGGCTGTTATCAAGCTGTATATATGCAACGTCAAAAACCACGGAGCCCTTTTGAACCTTAGCCAAAGTGGGCGATTGACTCACATCGCCAGTTAGATAGTGATACCTAGGGGTCCTCCATAGACTGAAGTGCCGATATTTGAATTCATTTTACTTCTCACAAACACATAACGTGTGCTGAAGCTCACTGCTCCTCAGTAGGCAACGAAAGCTCAGCAACACTGAAAAGATGTGAGCGTAGCCATATGCTGTGCATTACTAGCAGTTATGGAATGCTTTAAAATAGGGTAGGTATTCACGTATCGAGGTTATTATTTTTAGATGTTTATGTCCTTTGAGGCAGCCAGCTGAACCGAGTCTTCTGGAGATTTGGTTTAGCAATGTGATTTCAGGATTCTAGAATGAGCACTGCTCCTCATGACACCCTCCTGCCCCCAGTCTCCGTGTAAAGTCGTTCAGACTGTGCACTGTACAAGGTCCCCATATCTATGGGGGTACCATTCACACTGTGGACGTCTACAGAATTAACTTATACGAGAGCACTGAAGGGGAGTGTAGACACTTCAGGCCTCTCGGCTGAGTCCTGGAGTACACGGTCAATGCCTGCCCCTGACTGTACTTTGAGTGTCTGGATGCCCTCAGTAAGCAGTCCCCTTTACTCTGCACCTGTCTCAGTCACCTCACCTGGGGATGGAGCGTGTGTGGCTTACGTGCTGAGGAGGGTGGAAGTGTGCAGTGATGGAGGGCGGGGGTATGCCTGGGCACAAGCAGCTGCTGCTTTCAGGCTCTGAAAAGATCTTCAGACTCACGTGGGATGAGTTTGAACAGGCCTTGTCCAATTTTTAGTGAGATGCGTGTGTTCTAGCCAACAACTTACAAAGCCGTTTCACTTACAACATCACTGGATGCCCCTGCTTTAGCCCTAAAGATAGTGTTCCACTGCTTTCTTGTCCTCCTCTCCTGTCCTCCCTGTCCTTTACATATAGGCCACTTCTAGGGTCACTGTGGTAGCCTGAAAAGTGAACCCCCCATGGTATATGTACTCCCTGATGCCAAGAATCTGTGATTATTACTTATAAGGCAAAAGATGTGATTAAGGATCTTGAGATGTGGAGTTTATTTTGGATTATCCTGGTGGGCCTATATGCAAACACATGTATTCTTAGCAGAGGGAGGCAGAGGGAGTTTCGAGACAGATACAGTCACCTAAAGTGGGTCAACAACTGGTTGCTGTGTGTCATTGCTGAGACTGTTGTCTATTGCTGCACGATAAATTGCCACAAATTTAGTGGCTTACAAAAACACACATTTGTTGTCTCACAGTTTCTGTGGGTCAGGACTCTGGGCATGGTTTAGCTGGGTCCTCTACTGGGCTGCAATCCACGTGTTGGCCAGAGCTGGGTTCTCATCTGGAGGCTCTAGTGGCAATGGATCTGCTACCAGGCTCTGGGGGTCACTGGCAGGATTCATTTCATGGCTGTAAGACCGAGGGCTCCAGCTTTGCACTGGTTATTGGCTGGAGGCCACTCTCAGCTTCTAGAGGCTTCTCATAGTTCCTTGCCATGTGTCCCTCTCCAAAGACCCTCTCACCACATGGCAGCTTGCTTCTCCAAAGCCAACAAGGCAGAAAGATAGCAAGTTTGCTAGCAAGATGGGAGTCATGTAATGTAATGTAATTACAGGAGTGATATTCCATCACCTTTGCCATATTCTATTGGTTAAAAGCAAGTCATAGGCCCTGCCCACACTCAAGCAGAAGGAACTATACAAAGGTGTGAACTCCTGGAGGTGGGGATCATGGGGCCATTTAGCGTCTACCTGCTATTGATACAATGTAGTCATCTATTAAGAAATTATCGAGGAAGGAGAACCTTCTAATTCACACAAAGATCTCACACAGGTTAGAAGCAGCTCTTTATCCATCTCTTCTTTCCTCTTTTTCTTTTTCTGGCTAAAGTAGTGCTAAAATGATAAGCCAAGGGACAGATGTGTATTTATCAAATGACAGAAAGTGACTAAAATCTGAGAGAATGTAATCATGGTGGAGTTTTATAAGAGTTCCTTCCATTTTGATAACATTTATTAGAATGTGCCTGGTTTTGGAAAAGGGAAATTTCAATAAATAAACCACCACAACTGAAAGTTTCCCCTCTTGGCTCAAATTCTTCTTTTGATAAGACAAAGTATCTTCCCACAGAGGTTGATCCAGTGTCTCTAGGTTCCTCTAATTGGAAAGTATTATGAGCAATAGTGCTTTGGATGGGCAATTCTTGAAAATAAATTTCTCCTTCTTCAAAACCTCCATTCTCATTGGCCCAGGCAGGGATTAGGCCTGAGTCACCTCTCACCCTGACTGTTACCACAGATTCATGACTTCTCCTTACTCTTGTCTATGCCTCTCCGATTTATGTTTCTCCTTAGCTTAAAGGCTTTTTGTAGTTCTTCATTCCCTTCATCTTAAATTCTGTGCCCTTTTGCCTGTCTTCAAGGCCCTGCATGATCTTCCTGCCAGCCCATCTAGCTTCATAGTGCATTCCTCCAGACCCTTCCCCAGTAATCAGGGCAGCCATATTGAATGAGGAAAACATGCTCCTGTATGCCATAGGCTTTGCACATTTTGTTCCTTCAGCTTGAAATACAGTCTTCCCTTTCTTCAACTCATCAACTCCTACTTATTTCTTTAGTGCTTTGTTTTGTTTTGGTTATTTATTTATTAACTTATATTATGAAACATGTCAACCATAAAGAGAAACATAGAAAGTAACATAATAAACAAGGATGTCTCCACCATCTGTTTTAAAAATATTGAAAATTTGCCATATTTACCTCAGATGTATATTTCTTCAATTTTATGATGAACATTTTCAGATATATAGAAAGTTGAAAGAATAGTACCAAGAACTCCCATATATTTGATACTGAGTTCCAACAGCTGTTAATGTTTTATCATATTATTCTCTTGCTCTCATTTCTTCCATTGCCACCTCTATCTCTAAACACACACACGCACACACACACACACGCACGCACACACAACATTTAAACATAAGTTAAGTTGCAAGCATCATCATGACAATTCATCCCTAAATGCTTCCACATACGTTTCCTAAGAATAAGGTCAACTCCTATATAACCTCCACATCATTATTGCAACTAGGAAAATTAATGGTTCCCTTACCTTATGTAATACTCTGTCCATATAAAAATGGCAATTTCCCCCGAATGTCCTTTTTATAACATTTTTTTTCTACACAGTATCTAATCAAGTTTCACTCATTACACTTGGTTTGGTTTCCTTAAACGCTTATCCTAGAATAGTCATCCCTACAACTTATTCTTATGAATATTGACTTTTTAAAGTGATCAGGACAGTTGACTAGTGGCATATCTCATAATCTGGATTTCTCAGAATTTTTCCTCATGTTTTCATTTAACATCTACCTTTATTAATATGTCTCCTGAAAACCAAAAGTTTTTCTCTTTCCCATCACCCTTTTACATAATGGTTTTAATGTACATTGATGCCTGGATCAATGATATCATTTGTGGTTATAGAATGATAATTTTCTAAATCTGTCAATTACTCTGCATTTATTAGTTGCCATTCTGCTGCAAAGAAGAACATTCACTGATCAACTGGGAATGAATTTCAGTTCTTCATCGAGGGTGATTACTTCATTCTTTCCCTTTAATTAGCAATTTTCAGAGTAAATCATCTCTGGTGATGGCAAGTGAGTTCATTTTCCCCCCTTTTTCTTATTTTGAGAATTATAATAGGCTAAGTGTGTGTTTTCCCAGAAACAGACCCTGAGAAAGGACTCAAGTACAGGTAGTTATATGAGGTGATTCCAAAACCACTGGTAGGGGAATAGGGAAATGAGACAGGGAAGAGAAGGAGGAAAATCAGGGAGTTTTACTTAGCTGATTACCACTGCAATTAACCACTGCAATTAAGTAATTAATCCTGCTGCAGAACTCAGAGAGCTAGCGTAGTACATGTGTCTTAGAGTTATCTCATTTGAGGGGTATTTATCCACCAACTTCTTTCGGTCATTTTTTGAATACTGCTGGTAGGGAGCAATAATTCCCTGGTAGTATCAGCCAAAAGGGCTTCAACATCCAGAAAAAGACCTCAGGCAAAGAAATACAGGTGCTGACAGGCGGAAGTCCACTGACTAGGGGGTATCAGTAGGACACCATCACTTAAGGTTAAGATTTTTGATGCTTAAAATCTCCCAAAATTGACCAATGGTAACTTAAAAATTGAAGTATAGTTGATTTATAATATTATGTTAGTTTCAGGTGTACAGCAAAGTGATTCAGTCATATACATATATTATTTTTTCAGATTATTTTCCATTATAGGTTATTACAAGCTATTGAATATTGTTCTGTGTGTTACACAGTAAATTCTTGTTACTTATCTGTTTTACATATAGTAGTATGTAGTGTGTATTTGTTAATCCCATACTCCTAATTTATGCCTCCCCTCCCTATTCCCTTTGGTAACCATAAATTTGTTTTCTATGTCTGTGAGTCTGTTTCTGTTTTGTAAGTACGTTCATTTGTATTATTTCTTAGATTCCACATATAAGTGATATCATATAATATTTGTCTTTCTCTGACTTACTTCCCTTAGTATAATAATCTCTAGGTCCATCCATGCTGCTGCAAATGGAATTATTTCATTCTTTGTACAGCTGAGTAATATTCCAGACCAATGAGAGCTTTTAAAAACCTGCTTACTTTGTATCTTTTTGGCATACTTCCGTTAGTTTTGAGCACTTCCTTACTTTTGCCATGTGATGAACCGGACTAACTTTAAATTTTCCCTGCCCCAGACCTGAAATTAACCATTTCTCCAATAAGCTCTGATTCATTTTAGAGGGAAAATGAGATGTGAGAGCTAAAAGTGCCCATTGCTACTGGATGTGTGATTGCTTCTTGGCCCTTTTAGTGGCCTAGTTTCACAAGTCCACATGGGAATTTTCGATCCAAATTTAACAATACAGAAGTTTTACTGAATTTCTTTGACTTGACCTTTGTTTTTCTTTTCTCTTACACGGAAAATATGGTTTCTGATAACATTAACTTAAGATTTCAAAATCACTATTCCAATACTACTATTAAGTGAAGAAAGATTATCACCGTTTCTTTGCAGTTCTTTTTGCTCTTACTATTATGCCAGTAAAGATGTACAATCAGAGTACTATATTCTATAATCACTTGAAAGAATTTTCTTTCTTTTTTTCTTTTTTAACCATTCTGACACACGGGATCACTTTTTCCCACTTGTTTGTAATTTTAGGATTTTTTAAATTCTATTTTTGAATACAGTGGAACATTTACACAGTTCCTGCATCAAAACATATGCAAAGAGGTAGTCAGAGAAATCTGCCTTTTTTAGTTTCCTGATTTACCTTTACAGTGCTCATTTTCGTATATGTATTTTTATTCCCCTTCCTTTCTTATCCATATGGCAGCCTACTATGTATACTGTTATGTGCCTTGCATTTTTCTCTTAACAGTATATCCTGGAAGTTATTCCACTTCATCTCATAGAGATCTTCCTCATTATTTTCCAAAGTTGTATAACACTCCATTTTGTGGCTGTAATATAGTTTATTTATACAGCCTCTATTGAAGGACATTTGGGTTGATTCCAACCTTTATTATATGTGTGTTTGTATATTTGTGTGTGTGTGTGTGTGTGTGTGTGTATTTATGGAGGTGTGAGGCGTGACTTTAGAGTAGATTATCTGATGTGGAATTGTTGCTTGGTCGAAAGGTAAATGCGGGCTTACCTGGTGGCGCAGTGGTTGGGAGTCCGTCTGCCGATGCAGGGGACGCGGGTTCGTGCCCCGGTCCGGGAAGATCCCACATGCCGCGGAGCGGCTGGGCCCGTGAGCCATGGCTGCTGAGCCTGCGCGTCCGGAGCCTCTGCTCCGCAGCGGGAGAGGCCACAGCAGTGAGAGGCCCGCGTACCGCAAAAGAAAAAAAAAAAAAAAATTATGGAAGGAGGCACTGGGCAATTAGCAATAAATAGATGCTGCAGCTAAATGTTTGGCTGAGCAGTCTTTAGTTAATACTTCTTGCCTCAGATAACTAGTCCTTGGTTATACATTTTGTTTCTTTTTGTGAAAAAACACCCTTCATTCTAGAAATTAGTTGGAATCTCTTATCTGTTGGTATTAGAGAATTTCAGTCCGAGCAAGTCCCAGCCAGAGCTCACCAAAATTGATAAGCAGTCTCTGGCGTTTTTACTGCAGGTTGCAGGAAAGCCTGTTTCCATGGAAACAGACGCCAGCTTGCTGAAAACAGAGGAAAGAACTTTAGCATTAATTACTATTTCAATTTGAGTTCAATTGATTTCTGAGTAAATCTGGAGACAGCTTGGCAGTATTATTGTGAGAGTGCTATAGGCATGCCCTACACTATATTAAAACAGCTTAACAAATATAACGAGGTACTGTGGATTATAAAAGAGAACCAGAGCTGAACTACTGAAGTAAGCACAAGAAAAGTAAATACCAAAGTTCAAAAGTCAATTTTGACCTGGGTAGATGAATGAGTGACTCACTTTTAATGAACCTAAAATTCCTGTGACAAAGCCAAGTCATTAGAGGATTGCTTTTTATATCCTTCCCACAAACACTAAGGAAAAAAGTATAAAAAGAGGCAAAGAAAAAGAAGGCTGATTTTGGAGACCTGTACATTTGACTCTATGCAATTTGAGGGTGAGAGTGCTGAGGTTCCTTAAATTATTCCTCTTAGTTTCAGCCATTTCATCACTTAATTTCATTACCAATTTTGGTGAGCTCAGGCTGGGACTTGCTAGCCCTGAATTTCTCTTAACACCCACAGGTATGAGATTCTAACTAATTTCTAGAATAGTCACGGCATCTATCTATATATCTTCAAGACTTCCTACTTTGAAAGAAAATGGCCTTGAAAGGGGTTATGTTCTAGAATATTATTCAGCCTGGAAAGTAATAGTTTAGATTAGTTGCAGGTTGGCTCAGAGCTAGAAGTGGACAGAGAATAAATAATTGGTGAGAAGACAGGATGAAGGGCCCAAAGGAGAGACGAAGGGAAGAACAAAGTTTGCCCAAAGCAACTTTTGTCTATTGAACTATTTCACTGAGGCTCAACTCAGACTGTAAAATAATATATATTTAAAAGCAAAAACAAAAACAAAAATCCTAGGAAACCAAGATGGAGAGAATGTTGGCTATCAGCATTCTGTCAACTGGGACTTTTAGAAAGTCAAATTCTCCCTAGAGAGGTATGTAAAAGGTGTGCATTTCTTTTCTTTTTTTTTTTTCTGCTCTAAAAATGCTTTATTTAGGGGGCCTCTATTCTTGTTTTTATTGAGGTATAATTGACAAAGGTGTACATTTCTTGGTCACAGTTGCAAAGCAGAGGATCTTGACAAAGCCAAAAGCCAAATGTTGCAAGATAGAAAGCATTACGAATGAGAATTCTAGAGTAGGACATACCTGAAATAGAAGGACACTGTTAGAACCCCACCTAGATTCCTTCTGTTCCATTTACTGATTGTCTGAGCCCATTCTCCAGCTTCTGTGTGTCTTAAACAGCTAACGTCTGTGACCTTCTTCCTAGTGTGACCTTTCAGATTACTGGAGCTGTTTTCTTTGCATAGAGAGCCAGAAATAGGTGGGAGTTCACATACCATTTCAATACCTTCCTGTGTGGGATTATAAAAGGTCAGATCCCTTTTCCTGGGGTGAGACAAACTTTGAGGTGTAATCAACACCTTCCACGTTCCCTGCAGGATCAGGCTGAGGCTGGTCACTTTGCCTGAAATCTTATCTTTGCTTAGCTCTTACCCCTTCTCATCCTGTCTTTAACCAGCCTCCAAAATGGCCATTGTCATGTCCCACAATGAATAAGGTAGACCTATGTAACCAATAGGATATTGTAGAGGTGATAGTGTGTGAGTTCCAAGGCTAGATCATAAAAGTCATTGTGGCTTCCACCGTGCTCTCTCTTGTGTTGTCCTCTCCAAGGGAAGCCATTTGTCATGTGAGGCAGACACTCAAATAACTCTAAGGTCCATGTGGCCAAGAACAGAGCCCTTTCACCAATAGGCAGCACAAACTTGCTATTCACGTGGGTGAGTCATGCTGAAAGTGGATCATTCAGTCCCAGTCAAGCCTCGAGATGGCTGCAGCCCTGGCTGACATCTTGACGGTGTTGGGGAGGAAGAAATTTTTCTCTACCCTTCGAGCTTTTTCTGGCTTGTCTAAGAATTAAATTGACATGGGACAGATTAACAGGAGAAAATCACAAAATTTTTTTTTAGATAAATTGGACTTTATCAAAATTAACTTTTGTTCTTCAAAGGACACTATGGAGAAAGTGAAAAGACAACCCACATAATAGGGGAAAATATTTGTAAATTATGTATCTGATAAGAGGCTTGTATCCACAATATATAAAGAACTCTTACAACTCAACAATAAAAAGACAAATAGCCCAGTCAAAAATGGGCAAAGGACCATAATTCGAAAAGATACACACACCCCAATGTTCATAGCAGCACTATTCACAATAGCCAAGACATGGAAGCAACCTAAATGCCCATCGACAGATGAATGGATAAAGAAGATGTGGTACGTATATACAACGGAATACTACTCAGCCATATAAAAGAACAAAATAATGCCATCTGAAGCAACATGTATGGACCTAGAGATTATCATACTAAGTGAAGAAAGTCAAAGACAAATATCAGATGATATCACTTATATGTGGAATCTAAAAAAAATGATACAAATGAACTTATTTACAAAACAAAAACAGACTCACAGAGTTAGAAAACAAACTTATGGTTACCTAAGGGGAAAGGGGGGGAGAGAGATAAACTAGGAGGTTGGGATTAACATATATATCGTACACTACCATATATAAAACAGATAATCAACAAGGACCTACAGTATAGCACAGGGAACTCTACTCAATACTCTGTAATAGCCTATATGGGAAAAGAATTTGAAAAAGAATAGATATATGTATAGCCAAATCACTTTTCTGTACACCTGAAACTAACACAACATTGTAAGCCTACTATACTCCAATATAAAATAAAAATTTAAAAAAGAAAAAAAATGGGCAAAGGACTTGTATCCATTTACCCATATAAAAATATACAAATGTTCCATTGGCATATTCAAAGATACTTAATATCATTAGTCATCAGAAAATGCAAATGAAAACCACAGTGAGACACCACTGCCATTAGTACGGCTAACGTAAAAAGACAGAAATTAACAAGTGCTGGTGAGGACGTGGAGAAAACGGAACCCTTATACGTTGCTGGTGGGCTTGTAAAATGGCGCAATTTCTCTGGAAAACAGTTTGGCGGTTCCTCAAAATGCTAGACGTAGAGTCACCCTATGACCCAGCTCTTCCACTCCCAGCTCTTAACCCAAGAGAAAAGAAAGCATACATCCACACAAAAACTTGTGCACAGCCTCACACAAAAATTTAGTAACATGTTTATACAAGGGAGAGACCCAGGAAAAATAAGTAACTCCCCCAAATGGCTGAAACTCTCACCTTAAATATCAATTCAGCTAAAGACCAAAGAGGATGTTGGGAGTAGTGGTCTGGGATTTCAAATATGAGGAAGGCAATTCACATGAAGACGGAAAAGTAAATGTTTGATAAACGAATGTTTGCTGGGCCGTGCAGAGACAATGGGACACAGAGTGGATGCTGATCTCTCCCCCACCACACCATCCCCTGTGCTTTACAGTATCTCTGGTGATAACTCTGTTCTGGGAACAGACCCTCTATCTAAATTTTTTTTTTTTTTGGCAATTAGGGGCAAGGTCAAATTTTCTTCCTGGGTCTTTTGGACCTTGGTTTTTTTTCAGCTTGAAATAATCCACATGCCAAAGAAATATTTTGGGGTAGCATGTTTTGCTCTGCTACAACTACAACTTCATGAGAGACCCTGAGATAAAACCACCCATCTAAGCCACTCCTGAATTCCTGCCCCTCAGAACATGTGTGGGATAAAAATGCTTGTTATTTTAAGCCAACTTTTGAGGTACTTTTTAATGTAGCAATACAAAACTGATACATACTGCTTCCTCCACTCTTTTACTGTTTTCTCCTGGTACTATCTGCTTAATAAATAACCTGCACCTGAATCTCATCTCAGGCTCTGCTCTGGTGAACCTGACTTAAGATATTTTAATTCAAATCCCAGCTCTGTCATCTATTAGCTGTGTGACCTTGGGCAAGTCACTAATCCCCCTATTGTGCCTCAATAAAATGTGGATGATGATAGAACTGACCTCTTAGAGTTAGTTGTGTGAGGATTAAAGGGATCAGTGCTTGGAAAGTGCATAGCATACTGCCTGGCACATTGTTGAAACTCAGCAATGTTAGTAATTTTTATGACAGTAGCATAGGGTGGCAATTGTCAGCTGTGAGGTCTAACCAAATCTAATTTTTTATAGCCTCTGTGGCCCTAGTCGTCCATCTTGCTGGCTCTTGACCATATGGAAGTATAAAAAGGTGACTGTGGATACTTCAGCCCAATTAGGGAGAAAAACAATTCATAGCACATGGCTCCTTCTGGTAGGTCAATAGTGTCATCTTTATAAATGAAACTCAGACCATTGCATTATTGTGATAAGATTTGCTATTTTACTTGAAATAAACAAACCTTGCTGCCTGATCCATTACTGTTCCCACCACAAAGAAGGCGTGGAGCTGAAGCAGCTATTTTAACAGCTAAGTGACGTTTTTCTCTTGAAAATTGAAGGATACACACTGCCCTCCTCCCATAGATTTTTTTTAGCATGTACATGTATACGCCAATAAAAAAAATTTTTTAACATCTTTATTGCAGTATAACTGCTTTAAAATGGTTTGTTAGTTTCTGCTTTATAACAAAGTGAATCAGCTGTACATATACATATATCCCCATATCTCCTCCCTCTTGCATCTCTCTCCCACCCTCCCTATCCCACCCCTCTAGGTGGACACAAAGCATGGAGCTGATCTCCCTGTGCTATGGGGCTGCTTCCAACTAGCTATCTATTTTACATTTGGTAGTGTATATATATATGTCCGTGCCACTCTCTCACTTCGTCCCAGCTTACCCTTCCCGCTCCTCATGTCCTCAAGTCCATTCTCTATGTCTGCATCTTTATTCCTGATTTGATTCGTCCAATCCAAGAACATGATATATCTCTCCATCTCTTTGTGTCATCTTTAATATCTTTCATCAGTGTCTTATAGTTTTCTGCATACAGGTCTTTTGCCTGCTTAGGTAGGTTTATTCCTAGGTATTTTATTCTTTTTGTTGCAATGGTAAATGAGAACGTTTCCTTAAGTTCTCGTTCAGATTTTTCATCATTAGTGTATAGGAATGCAAGAGATTTCTGTGCATTAATTTTGTATCCTGCTACTTTACCAAATTCATTGATTAGCTCTAGTACTTTTCTGGTAGCATCTTTAGGATTCTCTCTATATAGTATCATGTCATCTGCAAACAGTGACAGCTTTACGTCTTCTTTTCTGATTTGGATTCCTTTCATTTCTTTTTCTTCTCTGATTGCTGTGGCTAAAACTTCCAAAACTATGTGGAACAATAGTGGTGAGAGTGGGCAACCTTGCCTTGTTCCTGATCTTAGTGGAAATGGTTTCAGTTTTTCACCACTGAGAACAATGTCGGCTGTGGGTTTGTCATATATGGCCTTTATTATGTTGAGGTAAGTTCCCTCTATGCCTACTTTCTGGAGGGTTTTTATCATGAATTGGTGTTGAATTTTGTTGAAAGCTTTTTCTTCATCTATTGAGATGATCGTATGGTTTTTATCCTTCAATGTGTTAATATGGTGTATCACATGACTGATTTATGTATATTGAAGAATCCATGCATTCCTGGGATAAACCCCACTTGATCATTGTGTTGATCCTTTTAATGTGCTGTTGGATTCTGTTTGTATTTTGTTGAGGATTTTTACGTCTATGTTCATCAGTGATATTGGCCTGTAGTTTTCTTTCTTTGTGACATCTATGTCTGGTTTTGGTATCAGGGTGATGATAGCCTCGTACAATGAGTCTGGGACTGTTCCTCCCTCTGCTCTATTTTCGAAGAGTTTGAGAAGGATAGGTGTTAGCTCTTCTCTAAATGTTTGATAGAATTCACCTGTGAAGCCATCTGGTCCTGAGCTTTTGTTTGTTGGAAGATTTTTAATCACAGTCTCAATTTTAGTGCTTGTGATTGGTCTGTTTATATTTTCTATTTCTTCCTGGTTCAGTCTTGGAAGGTTGTGCTTTTCTAAGAATTTGTCCATTTCTTCCAGGTTGTCCATTTTATTGGCATATATTTGCTTGTAATAATCTCTCATGATCCTTTGTATTTCTGCAGTGTCACTTGTTACTTCTCCTTTTTCATTTCTATTTCTATTGATTTGAGTCTACTCCCTTTTTGTCTTAATGAGTCTGGCTAATTGTTTATCAATTTTGTTTATCTTTTCAAAGAACCAGGTTTTAGTTTTATTGATCTTTGCTATTGTTTCCTTCGCTTCTTTTTCATTTATTTCTGACCTGATCTTTATGATTTCTTTTCATGTGCTAACTTTGGGGGTTTTTTGTTCTTCTTTCTCTAGTTCCTTTAGGTGTAAGGTTAGGTTGTTTATTTGAGATGTTTCTTGTTTCATGAGGTACAATAATATTGCTACAAACTTCCCTCTTAGAACTGCTTTTGCTGCATCCCATAGGTTTTGGGTCATCGTGTTTCATTGTCATTTGTTTATAGGTATTTTTTTGGTTTCCTGTTTGATTTCTTCAGTGATCTCTTGGTTATTTAGTAGTATATTGTTTAGCCTCCATGTGTTTGTATTTTTTACAGGTTTTTTCCTGTAATTGATATCTAGTCTCATAGCATTGTGGGCAGAAAAGATACTTCATACGATTTCAACTTTCTTAAATTTATGAAGGCTTGATTTGTTACCCAAGGTATGACCTACTCTGGAGAATGTTCCTTGAGCACTTGAGAAGAAAGTGTATTCTGTTGTTTATGGATTGAGTGTCCTATAAGTATCAGTTTATCTGGTCCAATGTGTCTTTTAAAGCTTGTGTTTCCGTATTTATTTTCATTTTGGATGATCTGTCCATTGGAGAAAATGGGGTGTTAATGTCCCCTACTATGATTGTGTACTGTCGTTTTCCCCTTTTATGGCTGTTAGCATTTGCCTTATGTATTGAGGTACTCCTATGCTGGGTGCATAAATATTTACAGTTGTTATATCTTCTTGGATTGATCCCTTGATCATTATGTAGTGTCCTTCTTTGTCTCTTTTAATAGTCTTTATTTTGTTTTTTTGTTTGTTTGTGTTTTTGCGGTACGTGGGCCTCTCACTGTTGTCGCCTCTCCCGTTGTGGAGCACAGGCTCCTGATGCGCAGGCTCAGTGGCCATGGCTCACGAGCCCAGCCGCTCCACGGCATGTGGGATCTTCCCGGACTGGGGCACAAACCCATGTCCCCTGCATCGGCAGGCAGACTCTCAACCACTGTGCCACCAGGGAAGCCCTAGTCTTTATTTTAAAGTCTATTTTATCTGATTGAGAATGGCTAATCCAGCTTTCTTTGCATTTCCATTTGCATGGAATATATTTTTCCATCCCCTCACTTTCAGTCTGTATGTGTCCCTAGGTCTGAAGTGGGTCTCCTGTAGACAGCATATATACGGGTCTTGTTTTTATATCCATTCAGCCAGTCTGTGTCTTTTCGTTGGAGCATTTAATCCAGTTACATTTAAGGTAGTTATTGATATGCATGTTCCTATTACCATTTTCTTAATTGTTTTGGGTTTTGCTTTTGTAGGTCCTTTTCTTCTCTTGTGTTTCCCACTTAGAGAAGTTTCTTTAGCATTTGTTGTAGAGAAGGTTTCGTGGTGCTGAATTCTCTTAGCTTTTGGTTGTCTGTAAAGGTTTTGATTTCTCCGTCGAATCTAAATGAGATCCTTGCTGGGTAGAGTAATCTTGATTGTGGGTTTTTCTCCTTCATCACTTTAAATATGTGCTGCCACTCCCTTCTGACTTGCAGAGTTTCTGCTGAAAGATCAGCTGTTAACCTTATGGGGATTCCCTTGTATGTTATTTGTTGTTTTTCCCTCTCTGCTTTTAATATTTTTTCTTTGTATTTAATTTTTGATAGTTTGATTAATATGTGTGTTGGCGTGTTTCTCCTTGGGTTTATCCTGTATGGGACTCTTGGCACTTCCTGGACTTGATTGACTATTTCCTTTCCCATATTAGGGAAGTTTTCAACTATAATCTCTTCAAATATTTTCTCAGTCCCTTTCTTTTTCTCTTCTTCTTCCAGGACCCCTATAATTTGAATGTTGGTGCATTTAATGTTGTCCCAGAAGTCCTGAGACTGTCCTCAATTCTTTTCATTCTTTTTTCTTTATTGTGCTCTGTGGTAGTTATTTCCACTATTTTATCTTACAGGTCGCTTATCCATTCTTCTGCCTTAGTTATTCTGGTATTGACTCCTTCTAGAAAATTTGTAATTTCATTTATTGTGTTGTTCATCAATGTTTGGTTGCTCTTTAGTTCTTCTAGGTCCTTGTTAAACGTTTCTTGTATGTTCTCTATTCTATTTCTAAGATTTTGGATCATCTTTACTATCCTTACCCTGAATTCTTTTTCAGGTAGACTGCCTATTTCCTCTTCATTTGCTTTTTCTGGTGGGTTTTTACCTTGCTCCTTCATCTTCTGTGTGTTTTTCTGTCTTCTCATTTTGCTTATCTTACTGTGTTTGGGGTCTCCTTTTGGCAGGCTGCAGGTTCATAGTTCCCATTGTTTTTGACGTCTGCCCCCAGTGGCTAAGGTTGATTCAGTGGGTTGTGTAGGCCTCTTTGTGGATGGGACTGGTGCCTGTATTCTGGTGGATGAGGCTTGATCTTATCTTTCTTGTGGGCAGGACTGCGTCTGCTGGTGTGTTTTGGGGTGTCTGTGACCTTAGTATAATTTTAGGCAGCCTCTCTGCTAATGGGTGGGTTTGTGTTCCTGTCTTGCTAGTTGTTTGGCATAGGGTGTCCAGCACTGGAGCTTGCTGGTCATTGAGTGGAGCTGGGTCTTAGCATTATGATGGAGATCTCTGGGAGAGCTTTCGCCGTTTGATATTACGTGGAGCCAGGAGGTCTCTGGTGGACCAATGTCCTGAGATCGTCTCTTCCACCTCAGAGGCACAGGCCTGACATCCAGCCGGAGCACCAAGACCCTGTCAGCCACACGGCTCAGAAGAAAAGGGAGAAAAAAGAAAGAAAGAAAGAAAAGAAAGTTATTGAAATAAAAAAAAGTATTAAAAAAAAGATGGAAAGAATTGAGCAACCAAACCAAAAAACAAAGCCACCAATGATAAGAAGCACTAATAAACTATACTAAAAATAACAAACAAAAAAACCCAGACAGACAGAACCTTAGGACAAATGATAAAAGCAAAGCTATACAGACAAAATCACACAAAATCCACTGCCTTAATTTTGGGATGATTCGTTTTCTATTCAGGTATTCCACAGATGCAGGGTACATCAAGTTAATTGTGGAGATTTAATCCGCTGCTTCTGAGGCTGCTAGGAGAAATTTCCCTTTCTCTTCTTTGTTCCCACAGCTCCTGGGGCTCAGCTTTGGATTTGGCCCCGCCTCTGCATGTAGGTCACTGTAGGGCATTTGTTTTTTGCTCAGACAGAACGGGGTTAAAGGAGCCGCTGATTCTGGGGCTCTGGCTCACTCAGGCCGGGGGCGGGAGGGGTACAGATGTGGGGTGAGCTGCGGCAGCAGAGGCCAGCGTGACGTTGCACCAGCCTGAGGTGCACCGTGCGTTCTCCCGGGGAAGTTGTTCCTGGATCACGGGACCCTGGCAGTGGCGGGCTGCACAGGCTCCTGGGAGGGGCGGTGTGGATAGTGAGCTGTGCTTGCACACAGGCTTCTTGGTGGCGGCAGCAGCAGCCTTAGCGTCTCATGCCCGTCTGTGGTGTCCGCGCTGATAGACGCGGCTTGCGCCCGTCTCTAGAGCTCGTTTAGGCGGTGCTCTGAATCCCCTCTCCTCACGCACCAGGAAACAAAGAGGCAAGAAAAAGTCTCTTGCCTCTTCGGCAGGTCCGGACTTTTTTCTGGACTCCCTCCCGTCTAGCTGTGGTGCACTAGCCCCCTTCAGGCTGTGTTCACACAGGCAACCCCAGTCCTCTCTCTGGGATCCAATCTCTGAAGCCTGAGCCTCAGCTCCCAGCCCCTGCCCACCCCGGCAGGTGAGCAGACAAGCCTCTCGGGCTGGTGAGTGCTGGTTGGCACCAATCCTCTGTGCGGGAATCTCTCCGCTTTGCCCTCTGCTCCCCTGTTGCTGCGCTCTCCTCTGTGGCTCCGAAGCTGCCCCTCCGCCACCCTCCATCTCCACCCGTGAAGGGGCTTCTTAGTGTGTGGAAACCTTTCCTCCTTCACAGCTCCCTCCCACTGGTACAGGTCCCGTCCCTATTCTTTTGTCTCTGTTTTTTTCTTTTTTCGTTTGCCCTACCCAGGTACGCGTGGATTTTCTTGCCTTTTGGGAAGTCTGAGGTCTTCTGCCAGCGTTCAGTAGGTGTTCTGTAGGAGTTGTTCCACATGTAGATGTATTTCTGATGCATTTGTGGGGAGGAAGGTGATCTCCACGTCTTACTCCTCTGCCATCTTGAAGGTCTCCCCTCCCATAGCTTTTTAAATCCAGGAAAATGTGTATAAGGCAATACCCCAATTAAGAATTTTTATAATGAGAGATTCTTTTCCTCTCGTAAGCCTGATTCAAAAACTTCATGTAATATTAACATATACATATGAATAGATGATAGGCAATTGTTATAGACTGGAGAGAAAGATTATCATGTTCTGTCAGAATTCTGCAAGCTGAACAGGGAGTTTAAGATGGGAAGATTCTGGACTTCAGACTCTAGTTAAGTAGAGAATGAGGAAGAATTCTGCATTAATGAGGGGGTCTAAGGGAAGAGCCTTGGCTTTAAAGCTGTTAGATGAAAGTTTCTACTCACAGGGACTCTGAGAAAATTCTCTTTAGTGCCATTCACTTCTCTGCCATGGCAGAGAAAAACAGTAGCCCCAATAAGATGTTAGACAACATTTCCTCCTGAATTTTGTTTTAACTTCTACAGCCTAATTTGTAATTACCAGCTTTTAAGACTTGTTGATTACTTATTGTGAGACAAAGCATTTGGAGAAGTTGAAGGTGAGAGGTAGAATTAGCATAGTTGGAGAGAAGGCCAAATACCACAAAGAGTTTTGAGACTTGACAGTTTTTGGGTCCATCACAGTTTGCTCTATTTCCCTAAAGTAGACACTTCTGGTTATATTGGTTATCCAGAGCCTTTCTTGAGAGTCCTGTGGAACTGGTGATTAAGCCAACACATCAAACTGGCAACTGATGCCAAGAGAGAGGTTCCTTTTGGCTCAGTAATAGCTCTGTTTAACACAAGTTGGCTGCGCCTGTCAATAGTCAGAGGAATGATGCACTGGAGCTTAAAGAAGGAACTTCAACTGAGGGCAAAAGTCACATAGAAAGCTTTCCTGAAGGTCCTTGGTCAGCTCAAGAATTGTTCTTGCATGGTACAGGAGAGGGAAATCTTGAGCAGCTCTGACCTTTTATTCATCATGATGAATTGACCATCATCGTGTACATCATTGACTCTCAAACCATTTGTTTGAGAGCTCTTATTAATACATACTCCCTCTCCAGTAGGCAGAAAATGGGTTAACTGGGCACTGTAATGCACTGTTGGCAGGAGGAAAAATGACTATTGTCTTCTGGTAGACAATTTAGGAATATGTATCAAATGTTAAAAAGCATGGTTTCAGTTAGGGTCCTGGCATGAAACAGATGGCACTTTCAAACAGGGTATTGAGAGCGTGCATGCAGTAAGAGTTTAGGGAAACCAACAAGGGATGGTACAGTACCTGAGGCTGACCAGAGCGAGTAACCACTACCACCCTAAGACTGAAGGGGAAAAAGGAGGGAGGGAGTGGTTAAGAGAACCACTGTATGGAAGGATACCTCACCTAGAGCTGTGACCTTCGGTAGACGGATGCATCCCTATTTTGGTAGAGGGATGTGCTGGCAGTGGGAGTGCTGGGAGAAACAAATACCTCAAACTCTCTTCCTTTCTTTTAATCTCTTGTTAGCATCTCCCAGTAGCAAAATTAACCAGAAGCCAGAGGCAAAGAAGGCCATGCATCCAGTCCATATGGGTCATCCTCCTCAGGCAGGGTACTAAAGGATGGAGAGTGGGTCTTCAGGGACAAATAAAACATCTAGCACATGCATATACATTTTGACTCAGCAATCCTATTTTTACAATGCTCTCTAAAGAAATATTCCAACAGGTTTTCAAAGATAATCAGTATAGCATTTCTTCACAATAGAGAAAAACTGGAAAGGATCTAAATTTCCATTAATAGGAGAAAGATTAAATAAAGGTACATTCATATCATGGAATACTATGTAGCTATTAGGAAAAATAAGATAGAATCCATATGGGCTAATATGGAAACATGTCCAAAATGTATGGTCATGTAAAAAAGTGCAAAAACAGCAAACAAACAAAAAAACCCAAGTTGAAGATCAGTGTATAAAGTATGATCCTATTTTTGTTGGGGAAAAAAACCCATAAGCATCAGCATGTACATCTAAATATTTACACACAAACTTGATTGGGGATGAGCAGGCAAAAAGGAAATTTTACTATTTTTCCTAGATATATCTTTATTGTTTGAAATGTTTACGAGAAGATATTTACACATTACATGTGTAACTAGATAAACCAATAAGACAGGATAACTTTAAAACTTGGGTTAGACATAAATTGTAAACTCCTGGTGGGCAGAAACTAATTCCCCCCTTAATGCCTTTCCTTCCTTGTCTTTCTGTCTCCACTCTGTTTTGTGGGTACTGAGAGTCTTGATGTTCAGTTTTAGTTCTACCCCTTGCCAAGTCAATGCTCAGCAAACCTGGGGAATTAAGGAATTTAATTCTTCTTTAGCCCTTTGGCCATAGAATGTGCTCACTGAGCTGTCTCCTTTCCCTTTGACCCTTGCTGTTAGCTAGTTTGAAACCCAACCACATTATATTAAGACTTAGGCAAGATGCAGAAGATGCACACTGACCCAAGCCCATGCTGTAGCTGGAATCTGACTTTCTGATCTGAGCCTCACATCTTCTATGATGTATATCAGCCTGTTGCTTCATCCCTTTCCGACTTTCTGATTTCTCAAGTCCTCCCATTTAGCATCCACAATGTTTGAGTGCTCTAGCTTACACCGTTACTTGCTGTTGTTTCATTCTGGCATTAGTTTAAAAATCACACTTCTGGTAACTTGCCCCTTTGGCTAGATTCAGGAGCCACTGTGTTCTGCCTTAGCTGACAGCCCTGCCTTGTCTGACCTCATTTCCTCCCTGCTCTATGAATTTGATCCCAGGCAGCCAGGTCCAGAGAAGCCCTTGCCTTGGTTTTCTAATGCACTGAGGTTTCTTTGGGTCTGCAGTCCTGTCCTGGACCCAGCTTGCCTGGTTAGGACCTGCCCATCTTGCCTGGGTCCGACTGATGTTCTCTCACCGAAGGACTTCACCTTGCTTCCTGTACGTCCCAGTTCTTATGTGTTGCTCTAAATCTAGCAGGCCACCTGGAACTACTTGCAGCAGATTCTTAAGTCTCATCCTTACCTAGTGGGTCTCAAAATGTGGTTCCTAGACCAGCAGTATAAGTATCACCTAATACTTATGAGAAATGCAAATTCCTATATATTCTTATATACCCAGGAGTATACACATGAGAATGCAATGTACTTATAGTACTTTTCTGAGTGATTTACACATCTCTTCAACTTGCATTTATTGAGTATCTACTACATGCAATGCACTGTGCTGAGTACTATGGGAGATAAATAAGAAAATAATACAGGGCACCCCAGTCTGACTGCTGCCTTCGTGGGGCTTCTAAATTGTTTTGAAAGATGAGACACGTATATGAAAAAAACCAAATGATGATGAAAGACAGTACCAAAAGACGATAAAAGAAGTACAATATGAGGGTTATTGAAACTCAGAGGACTGAGTAATCCCAGTGGACTGGAATGGTCTGGGAAAGGTAGACTGAGGAAGGCTGGTAGGATTCAGATTACAGTCCAAAGGATGTTTCATCCAGGAGACATGCAGATGAAATATGCATGTGTGTTTATGGAATGATAGGTAAGCTAGAATTTTCAAAGTAATCCTTGCACAGAAGTTGTGCTCTGTAAAGGATCAATCCCATTTGCCCTGATTGTGCTCACAATCAGTGAACCAGTGCCGTGACAAATGAAACAAATCTAGGCTTCAGTGAAGTTTAGTTTGGGTTTATTGTGATGATGGGTTTTGAAACTCCAGTTTCAGACTTGAGGAATCAAAAATTTTAAATCAAAGAAAAAGCAATCAGATACGAAGTATGGTCTCTTCTAAATGTAACTTTATTTTTATGTATTTATCTATTCAGACTGTGAACTTCTCCAGATAGGGGTGTATTTCATTCATCTCTATAATGCCAGGCAATAGCCCAGAGCTGGCCACTTAGAAGATGCTCAATAAGAACATTTGTATCAGTTGAACAAATAAATAAATGAAGGAAAGAATGTTGGGAAGAAAAGATGCAGAAACCTTGCGAATGCTCTGGGTTGTCAAGAACTATACAAAAATTTCCCAGGATCTACATGATCCTAGATTGAGCAGCTGGGTTAAATCCTTGATCTTGTGATGCTTGAAATTTTGGGCAGTTGGGAAAAGAATCTAGAGTGGAAGAATTCTAGGAAAGGGAAATTTAATTTCTCCACCATAACTCTAAGTACTGTTTTGCAAGTTTATCAGTTTCAGATTTGTTGTGGACTCCTTAGTATATTGACCGGGCTTGTCAATATCTAGGAGAAAAGATGTTAAACTTACTATTTGTTTACTCCTCGCCTATTCCAAAGGTACTTGAAAGGGTTTAGGTAAGGAAAAATGTAATTAATAATAGGGGATAATCTGATGAATAGGGAAATGGATTAATTTGTGTGTTGAGATAATACGCTTTAAATTATTTGGAGGAAACATTCTTTTTTTTTCCCTGGTGCCAGTCTCAGGGAACAATGCCTCACAGATGACATTGTGTATGAGCATTAAGTGATAAGCCACTCATGCAGAAGTAAGAGTCACAAGATTAATTATTTTTATAGTCACTTTTGCTAAAAGTTGAAAGCATAATTTTAAAAATAATAATTTAGCGAGTGCTATTCAACAAGAAACTAGATGCTGGGCTCTAAAATGTGGTGTGGAACTGCCTGGCATCTAAGGTCCCCAGACCTGGACTTGAACTTGTCTTGCAGTGAAGTCCAGCTCTGCCTTTTACCTGCAAGGAGATTTTGTGCAAGTTAATCCACAAAAGGCTAAATTTCCTCAACTAAAACAAGTATAATCATGCATTTCCTAGGAAACTGTGATGTTTAAGTGAGACAGTATGTGAAACATTCTTAGTATACTGCCTGGCTATATAATTGCTCAAAAAAATGTCTTTAAAAAATTCTCTTACTATGTCCTGTTAGTGGTCTTAGTTATCTTGGTTAACATTTAGAATACCCAACATAGAGGAGAAGCAGTGTATCCCA
Source organism: Neophocaena asiaeorientalis asiaeorientalis (assembly GCF_003031525.2). Lineage (NCBI taxonomy): Eukaryota > Metazoa > Chordata > Mammalia > Artiodactyla > Phocoenidae > Neophocaena > Neophocaena asiaeorientalis. The sequence continues at coordinate 3,264,050 of NW_020174707.1, forward strand.
GGAATGTTAACTTGGTCAAGTTTTGCTTCAAGTGTACCAAAGGAGCATATTATAATTTACAATTTAAATTTACTAGGTTATATTAGGCATTTGTTAAACTATGTTCTCCAATCATAAGATCTTTCCTCATGGACAAGGATACTGAAAACAATTTATAAAAAATACTTTCAAGGTTAATGTATGTGAATCAACACCGTACTTCAGGAGATGGGAACAAAATTTTTTTTTTTAGTTAACAAGTAGCCCTAGAGTAACAAGTGTTCTTGCATAACACTGGGCAAAAATCTCTCCAAGGCTCTAGTGTGACTGGAAAGGTATCAGCAGTGAAAAAAATAGTAGTGCAATATTCTATGAACATCTTTTATGATAAACCTTATTGACTTCAATTTTTTTGGAAAAGTTTTATTTCATTTTAAAAGAATCAACCTCAAATTAAAGGCAAACATGCCTGTTCTGAGTTGCATTCTCATTTTTGTTAAATTGGATTTATCTTCAGCTTTTCTGGTAACGTTGTAAAGAGCGCTGATGTCTATTTGTTGTCATGGCCACTGGTTTGGTGCTTTGTGTTGGTTATCCTATTGTATTTCATTGACTCTACAATGCTGTTGATTGCAGATATGCCATTATTTTATGTTACAGTAAAATACTGCCATTTAAACTATGGCATAAATCTTTCTTATCACCTGGAGTTTCTATTGGTACTATCTGAAAGAGCTCTTTCAGACTTATGTGAATATAGATTTTATCATATATCACAGTTGTTCATTTATAAAAAGGGAAACATGAGTGAAATAAATTGATTAATGTATTCCTAAAACGTCTTCACATTTAGAGAAAGTCTGATCTTTTGACTCACTTCTTGGCTCAAAAGTTATTGATGTCCATGCTTTTTTCTTCACGTAGTAATACCTTCTATGACAGCTAGCATGTGCAAACGTTTTTTAAAACCGTGATGCTCTATTGTCTTCAGAATTTTCTTCCAAAGCGTTCTGCCCATTCTATAAGCTTTGATTTGACAACACAATGTCCATGGAAGATTTTCATATGACAAAACCAGGACTCATATTCTTTTTTTAAATTAATTTTTATTGGAGTATAGTTGATTTACAATGTTGTGTTAGTTTCTGCTGTACAGCAAAGTGAATCAGTTATACATATACATATATCCAGTCTCTTTTAAGATTCTTTTCCCATATAGGTCATCACAGAGTATTGAGCAGAGTTCCCTGTGCTATACAGTAGGTTCTTATTAGTTAACTGTTTTATATATCGTAGGGTATATATGTCAATCCCAATCTCAGGACTCATATTCTCTTATCAAATGGTCCTTCAGTGGTCTGTTGTTTGAGATGTCAAAAGGTTGTAGTTGTCTAGTCACATCACTAAGAAAACAACTAAATTTTCCCATATGCGGATACTGACAACTACATCATGAATGCTGCCTGTCTGACAACAATTGTAAGATGTCATTTTATAGGCTGTATCCTGATTTCAGAGATGTTAAAATACAACACATTGTATGTTAGTATTAACGAAACATAGTACTAGATACATACATTAAAATAATATATTTTTTAAAAATTTTATTGAGAAAAAGATAAGTCTAGTTACCATCTGTCATCATACAAAGATATTACATTATTATTGATTATATTCCCCACACTGTGCATTTCATACCCGTGACTCATTTATTTTGTAACTGGAAACTTGTACATCTTAATTTCCCTTACCTAGTTCTCTTAAAATGTATTTTAAGCATCATACTGCTAATAGGAGTCTTTAAATATCAGTGGCAAGGCCCATGTCTTCTTATATGTTGCCCCCTAGCCTAGCACACAACTCTACACACAAAAGAACTCAATATATGCTGGATGCTCGTGCCTAAAAGTTTTCCAGATTTTTCACCTTTGTTTTTCCACTGAGGAGCTGATAGCAATTTGCTGTAATGAAGGACTGGAGTTAAGGAATGCTATGGTCTGAATGTTTGTGTCCCTCTCAAATTAATATGTTGAAATGCTAAGCCCCTAGGTGATGAATTAGGACACAGGGCCTTTGGGAGTGATAGAATCATGAGGGGAGGACCCTCACAAATGGGATCATAGAGGAAGCCTGAGAGGGCTTCCTTGCCACTTCTGTCAAGTAAAGATACAATAAGAAGTCAGCAGTCTGTAACCCAGAAGAGGGCCCTCACCAGAACCTGAACATGCTAATTCCCTAATCTTGGACTTCTAGGCTCCAGCACTGTAAACAATACCTTTCTGCTGTTTGTAGGCCACTCAGTCTATGATATTTTGTTATAGCAGCCCACAGACTAAGACAAGAAAGGTAGCAAGCTTTTAGTTTAAATCCTTCAAACAAAAGGAATCTCTCTCACACACACACACACACAATTATTTTGGCTTGAATGCATTCACCTGATCTTAGAGTCAGGCATGAGGGATTTACGTCAAATACAGCCAACTGCAAACAAAAATTCTTGACTTGTTTTTCAGAGGCCTCTGTTCTGTACAACCCTTGTATCATTAGCTCCTCCCTCTTCCCCTCCTCCTCCTGCACCACTTCCACCACTTTCTCCTCTTTTTCTTCTCCTACTTAGTTGTTTTCCTTCTTATGTCTCTCAGTCAGTGTCCAATATTATTACATAGTAAAATATACATGATTGAAAGTCTACTCTATCAAAGGTGAAACCCATCTTTGCCAAGGTCAAATCATATTCATGCTCTATCACATTTATTTTTTGTACTACCCGAAATTAATTATGTTGATATTTTACTCACCATTTTTGGCATAGGAGAGGCAAAATGTACTATAATATTTCTAGGGGAACCCCGACGAGAGTGAGTTCATAAGCTTATGTGACAAATTTTAAGAATTCTAGGTTCATCCGTTGAGTAGTCATCATTTAACAAACACTTATTGAGCACCTAGTATGTGTCAGATACACTACTCTAAAATTCCAATTGTGAGCAAAGATAGATGTAGACACTCCTTTCATGGAGCTTATAATCTGGTGATTTCAAGTTCCATCCCTAATCTTATCTTCAATTTATCTAGCCAAGACCTCTTTATTGAGTTCCAAAGTTGTATTTCCAACTATCTACTCAATATTTCCACTTGAATATCATCTCATGGTCAATATGTCCAAGACTAAACTTATCAACCTGAATTTATGGTCACTCCCCACTATCTTCCAGTGAAGAAAAGTAAATGTAACTCTCTCTCTTCCAGACTTTCCTATTTCAGTAAATTTTACCTTTGTCAACACAGTGTCCCAAGGAAGAAACACAGAAGTAGAGATGATACCTCTCTTTTCTTAAGCCAGCTTCTAATTTATCACCAAGTCCTGTTGATTTTACCTCTTGACATCTCATAGCTGTGTCCACTTCTCTCTACTACCCACTGCCCCAAACCAAACACTATCATATTTCATTTGAACTGCTACAAAAGCTTACAAGCTAGTCTCCAGACATCAATACTGACCCCCCTCCAATCCTTATTTTATCCTGAAAACAGGATGGACTCAAATGTGATCATGTATTTTTTAAATTTATTACTTTATCCTCAGCATCTAGAAGACTGCCTGGCAATAGGAAGCACTCTGTTTGCTGAAAACATAAATGAGCATCTCCTCCTTCCTTAAGATGTTCAAGACAAATATCTTTGACATGGCCTATACGATACTGCATCACTTTTTCCTGCCTAGTGCTCCAGAATATCTCTCATTAGTGTCCCTCCCGGAGGCTTCTTACTCTTTGTAACACACAAAGTAACTCTTTGTAACACACAAAGTAACTCTTTGTAACACACAAAGTAACTCTTTGCCACCAAACCGGGCTTCTTTAAGCTTCTCAAATCCTTCTCCCTCTCGCCAAAGGGTTTTTTCACACACTGTCTCCTTAGTCTGCGTTTGTAGCCCTCCTTCACCTAATGAGTTCTTACCCTTCCTTCAACTTTTAGGTCACATGCTGCCTCCTCAAGAAAGCCCACCCTCTCTGCACTCCCAGGTTGCAACAGTTTTCTTTGCAATTTACTTAAGAGGCTCACACCCTTTTCTTTCACATTTTTCTCCATTTGTAATTATGTATTCACATCAGTGTGATCAATTGATTAATGTCTATTTCCTCATTGAAATGAACAGCTCCACTAGTGCAGGGAATATAGGGAATATCTTCTTTTGCTCACTATCACCTGGCACAATGCCTGGGTTATAACTGAAATGTTTACTAAATGAGGCAAATACTTTCTTGAGAAACTAATTAATTATTAATTATAACGAAGTGTATGATTATTTTATAAAAACTCTAAATGTCATTGCAAATAATTTGGGCACAGTTATGGTATCCTCTACCTTTGCATCATTTCTTTCCTTCAGTAGAGTGTCGTCTACTATAGAAGGTGTTGTTTTTTTTTTAATTGAGTTGTTTATCACCATAGGGAAGACAGTAATGAAAGTATTCATTTAAAACACAAGCCGTAAACAGACAGAATACTGACTTCTATGTTTATGGAGTTAAAACTTAAGAAGTTTATCATCTATAACTGTCATCAGGTAGCAAAACACTTTTAATTCGCATTTTGGGACCTAAGAAAAAATGAACTAGGTAAAAAGCAAACAGAAGCAGCCATGAAGTTGAAGGGCTTGATTTTTCACTCTGCCAACTGTCTGAGGGGGGAATTATTTAATTCAGCAAGTCAACAAATCAGTCTAATTCTCTAAATCTGCTTATTTTCCTTTGCAAAATGTATTTGTTCTCTCTACCACAAAAGCATATTTGTAGAAGGCGTTGACTATGAAATTCTCTTTGCCATAGATATTGAAAAAGAATATACAGAGCCCATAATAATTAGACAATTGATGTTTTCCAAATAAGGTTAAGGTTTTCATTCCCATTCAAAGTCATCCTTTGTCAGCTGAGCTATGGAAACTCTCTCTAACCAAAAAATAACTGAATTTAAGAACTTGTAAAATTTCTCTAACATAAATCCTGAAAACTTACGACGTTTTAGTCATTCAGTGATATGTTCTTACTGAAATTATTTGGAATTATTAAATATTATCTTTACCATATTTCAGAATTAAAAGTGCCAACTGTTTTTTCAACCCTCCATATGTACTAAATTAAGAAAAAAATTTTAAGGCAAGGAAAAAAATGATGCCCTTTTCTTTTCTTTTTTTTTTTTTTTTAAGGTGCCTTTTTCTTGATGGGCATCCCAGGTAACCAATATGCAACAAATATTTCCATGTCACTTTACAGTCTATGACATTCATTACCTAATTTGACTCTCAGAATAATCCTATGAATACAGCATTTTATCCTCTCCTGCTATCCCCAGATGGCTAAGCTGAGGGCTACCCATCATTATCAGATAGTAAATGACAAAGCTAATATTTCATACATATCTTCAGATTTCAAGTCCCATGTTGTTTTGCTCTATATCATTCTGAAGAGAAGAGATATCAATATGTGTAAGTTACTGGGAAAATAAACCAGAATAAATTGTTATAAGTTCTAGTATCTCTAAACTTCAATAAGGGAAGTCTGTGAAGAGGTGATAGTAATTATTAAATGTCTTCAGAGTTCTTGTTCCAGAATGAGAAGAAATAAACTCACCTAAAGAATAAAGCCAAGATCTGCTGATTTATTGAGCTCCTAGTATATTATATGCCAGGCACTGTCCAAGGTGCTGGGAATGCAAAGATGGATAAGACGTGGCCCCTGCACCATGGGATCACAGTCCTTAGGAGGAGATGAACACATAAGCAAATAATGATAAATGAATGTGGTTAGTGTAGTGAAAGAGATATGTAGAAGGGCTTCGAGAACACATATACCTTGGCCTGCGATAGGTCAGAGAGGTGTCCTGACTGACGATAGCCCCAGAGGCCAACTGGACACATCATCATGATGCTTTTGGACTGTAAGTTCTGTGAGGACAGGAGAACTTGTCTTACTTATTTTTGTATCCCCAGCACCTAGTACATGACTGGTGCTCAATGTATTAGTTTGTTTAACAAAACTGAACTTCCAGGTCAGAGATGCTGAGGAGACTCATGAAATGCTGGTCCCCTCTCTTGGAAACAAGTATGACTCTCAGGCCACGTAATGGATGTCTTTTCAGTTCCTTAGTTTGTCTGATCTTTCTTACCATGAAAGGTTTTTAAAAATTGGTATCTTAAAGAAGCCTGTGAAATTTCCTTCTACTGAGACTTTTCACCACAGACTCTATCCTTTTTAAAAGATAGTCCTACCTGAGAGGGAACTCTCAAGGTTTCCTCCAGTCTAATGATCTTTTGACCCTTGTTTTGAATTTCTCTTACTTAAGAGAAAAAGGGTTTTCATCTGACAGTCAGTGCCTCTCACATTTAATGGCCTCACACATTATCATTGCAGTTGATAACACTATAAAAAATTTGTTTTTTGGCAGTACCACGTGGTTTGCAAGATCTTAGTTCCCTGACCAGGGACTGGACCCACACCCTCTGCAGTGAAAGCACAGAGTCCTAACCACTGAACAGCCAGGGAGTTCCCTGATAACAGTATAAATTAAATGACCCCTCTTTTAATCAGTTACCAGTACCTGTCAGTTCTACCTCAAAGCTGACTCTTGAATCTCACCTTTCATTTTTTAAAAAAATTGATACTATCTAGTCATCATCTCTTGCCTAGACTTTTGCATGAACATTCTAATCCCATGACCGCAGAGCTTCCAAGGTGATCTTGATACTTTATTTTTCAAAAACTTTTGATGGCTCTCCTTTGCTAGTGAGATAAATTCAATGCCCTTTTGCATAGTTTCCCAGGCCTTTATGCCTTGAAAAGTGGATTGACTTGGAATGAATTACAGTATGTTATTTGTAAACAGAACAGTCATGGGCATGATCAATTAGTTATTTCTATAAATTGAAGTTGGTTTATAAAAATACTGCCTTGTATATCTTTTTTTTTTTGAATTTTATTTTATTTATTTTTATACAGCAGGTTCTCATTAGTTATCTATTTTATACATATTAGTGTATGTATGTCAATCCCAATCTCCCAATTCATCCCATCACCACCACCTGCCCCCGCCACTTTCCCCCCTTGGTGTCCATACGTTTGTTCTCTACATCTGTGTATATCTTAATTTCTTACCCCACCAAGTACAGAGTTAGAACATAGAGTTACAAAACTGCTATGCCTAGATGCTGAAAAGACTGTCTCTTTGAAAAGAAAATTGCTTTCTTGGAGAAAGTGGAAGCTATGAAAATAAGTTTTTTTCTACTGATGGAAGGCCACTGCTGCATTCTATGATGGTGATTTGAAAACATTTATTTTTAACCAAATTGCGATTATAACCATTTTCATGCATCAACAGAGGTTTAGGAGTCAGCCTCTTAAATTCTATTGTCAAGTCTTCTGTAGGTTGAGCCCTGCCTGTAGACTCTCCAGGGTCTGTTGGAACTTTAACTGCTGAAAACTTTAAAGATATTGCCTCATCCAAAAATGCTACAGAGGGCTTGCTATGTTGGCTTAACTTGTGGTGTGTGTGTGTGTGTGTGTGTGTGTGTGTGCGTGCAAATCCTGTCCTTCATACTCTACTAACACAACACAGCCTTTAACAATAAGCAAGACATTTTTGAATTGTTGTCTAAGCAGTCATGGTACATCATACTGAATCATTCACCTTCTCCTGTCCTGTCCAACGGTCCGGTTTACCTTTAGATACTAAAGAGAATGTTTTAATAAGAAGGAAAAATTTCTATGAGTCAGAGAAAATAAATTGATTAAATTCAAGCCTCTCATTTTTGAAAGTGGAATCTGTCTGACACGACAGCTGGGCCTTAATTCAGAGGAGATAACACAGTAGCTTGGGTCTTGAAAAGTGAGTTATTAAAGTTCTCTTCTGAAAAAACTTTGCTACTTCCTTTCATTTCTATGCCTCAACTCCTGTTCCAAGGTAATAGAAAAAGAACGGTGTAGGGTAAGTTCAGTTAATATAGCTCTGGGAAATGTAGAAATGAATGAGGTCTCTTCCTGTTTGCTGCACTGGGAGTGTCTAAGAAGCACTCCTGGCAGAACTGTGATCTGGGTTTGAGTCCTGTTTCCTCCATGAATGGTTGTGAAATTGATTCACCCATGGGAAGAAGGGGTTGTTTGGTTGATACTGTGGGGAGGTTTTTGTCTCTAACATTCTCTGCTCTGTGATCTGTAATTCTAGTAAGGATCTCTCTATGGATAACACAGGGGGATCCTGGCCTCCTGGCCCCCTGTGTAGGTGGGTAGAACAGAGGAGAGAAGGGGAAGAGAAGGAAATATAAAAATGCAACTTGGACCATAAGATCTTACCAACCACCAACCCTCTCATCTGTGTCTCTAGGGGCTTCTCTGATCAAGCTTCCTCCAGGACTTGGTAGAGTTTCAGGCCCAGGTCTGCCTCTGTACTTCTAAGGGAAACAATCAGCAGCTTTAGTTCAGGATCGGGGGGAAGAGTAGGCATAATGGTGGTATGGGGAGGCAGATATTTGCGTCAGATGGTAGGTCTGCTCAAAGGTAGAATACATGATTTGCACCAAAGGTAAAGCAGAGCTTGAGGTGATCAAGAATGAAAAACATTTTTGTGCTCACAATAATAATTACCAGGTACTTCATACCTACTATGTGCTGGGACTACACTAAATGCTTTCAATGTGTTAACTGATTGAGTTTCTTCAATAACCCTGTGAGTTAAGTTTTATTAGTCACACATGATGAAACTGAGGTTAACAGTGCCTAAATACTTTGCCTAAGGTCTTATAACTAATAAGTGGCAGAAACAGGATTTAAATTATGGTATGACTATATTCTTAACCACTCAACTTTATAATTGTCTTCCACGGCCATGATCTGATTTTTTCCTCTATTCAAAATTGTCATGATAACAGATGTTGCTTAAAACGAATGGGGTTTGGAAAGAAGTCATCAGAAACTTTTTTTGCCACTGGAGATACAGATCTACAAATATTGGAAATAACTAAAAATAGTCTGCAGCGTGTGTGTATAAACATGGATATGAGCAGAGACTGTGGGAGACCCCAGGGGTGAGTTGTCAGGGTCCACCAGCCTTATGCCACTAAATTCTGATTGCTCTGATTCATCCAGAGGCTCCAAGCTCTTTCCATTAATTCATTTATTCACTTATTTATTTATTAGCACATTTAAACATTCACTTATTCGATAAATATCTATTGAGTGCCTACTAAGTGCCAGACTCTATTCTAGGTGTTGGGGATATATCGCTAAACAAAAACGTAAAATATCCCTTCTTTCATTGGGCTCAAATTCTAGTACAGGAAGACATAAGCAAAATAAGTGAAATAAGGGATATATTTGAAAACAATAGGTGTTACTGAGAAAAAAGAAAATAAGAAAGTACTGAAAGGGTATTGTAATTTTAAATAAGATAGTCATGGAAAGCCTGAGAAAGTAAGAGTGGAACAAAACCTAAAGAATGAGAAAGCCGTGTATATATCTAAGGGAAGACTGTTTCAGGCAGAGACTGGATATGCAAATGCCCTTAGTTGGGGGCACATGTCTGCGTATTCAGGGAACATCAACAGAGACAGTATGACTGGAGTACAGAAAGAAAGACTGAGAGTACTAGGAGTAAGGATCAGAGTGGCAATAAGGAACTAGATTGTGACCTTAGAGGTGATTGTAATGACTTTGGCTTTTATTTTGGGTCAACCTGAGAAGCCATTGGACATTTCGAGCAGACAACAGACATGATCTGACATGGTTTTTTTTTTTTTCGGAAGCAAAAAGAAGCTTTTATTCTTTTCTTAACATATTTATTGGAGTATAATTGCTTTACAATGGTGTGTTAGTTTCTGCTTTATAACAAAGTGAGTCAGCTATACATGTACATATATCCCCATATCTCCTCCCTCTTGCGTCTCTCTCCCACCCTCCCTATCCCACCCCGCTAGGTAGTCACATAGCACTGAGCTGATCTCCCTGTGCTATGCAGCTGCTTCCCACTAGCTACCTATTTTACATTTGGTAGTGTATATATGTCCATGCCACTCTCTCACTTCGGCCCAGCTTACCCTTCCCCCTCCCCATATCCTCAAGTCCATACTCTACATCTGTGTCTTTATTCCTGTCCTG
>NW_020174707.1:3274191-3276780 GCF_003031525.2 Neophocaena asiaeorientalis asiaeorientalis
TCTTCTTTGGAGAAATGTCTATTTAGGTCTTCTGTCTTTTTTTTTTGTGTGTGTGGTACGTGGACCTCTCACCACTGCGGCCTCTCCCGTTGCGGAGCACGGGCTCCGGACACGCAGGCCCAGCGGCCATGGCTAACACGTTTTAAAAAGACCACTCTGACTCCTGTGTTGAGAATATGCTGGAGGGGGCTAAGGATGCAAGTAGGTAGATCACTTAACTTAAGAGGCTTTTGTGATTATCCAAATGAGAGATAATGCCTGTATTAGTTTCCTGTTGCTGCTTTAACAAATTACTACAGACTTAGTGGCCTAAAACAACACAAATTTATTATCTAGCAGGTTTGTATGTCAGTAGTCAAGGACAAAAATCAAGGTATTGACAGGCTGTATTCCTTTCTGGAAGCTCTAGGGGAGGGGGGATTTATTTCCTGCTCATTCAGGCTGTTGACAGAATTCAGTTCCTTGTGGTGTGGGACTGAGGTCCCCATTTTCTCGCTGACTCTAAACTGAGGGCTATTCTAAGCTTGTAAAGATCTCTCTCCAGTCCTTGCATGTGGCCTCTTACATCTCAGAACCAACCACAGATTCAGGGTGTTGAACCTTTCTCACGCTGTCATCTAATTCTTCTTCCATTGTCACATCTTTCTCTGATCCACCTGGGAAGGATTGTCTGCTTTTTGGAATTCACGTGATTAGACTGAACCAGAAAATCTAGATAATCTCCCCCATCTAAAGGTTTTCACCCTTAATCACATCTTCAAAATCCCTTTTGCAATGTAAGGTAACATATTCATTGGTTCCAGGGATTAGGGTGTGTATATCATTGCTGAGTGGGGGGGATTATTCTGCCTATCACAGCCATGAAAATCCATGGTTGAGACTTACGTGTGACCTTAAATTATGTGTCTCTGTTTATCTCATCTCTGAATGGAATTGATAATATTGCCCCTTCACTGGATTGATGAAAGGATTAGAATAATATCTCTATAATGTTTGCCATATACACACCTATTATTGTTGCTATTGTTATTATTCTTAACTCAAACAAAGCAGGTCCTTAGTATTTCTTACTTAGAGCTTGCTTTCAAGAGTTTGGGAGTGAGGGGAGAGATGAGACTTACTGGGAATCAGAAATGCCTGGAAGGTGATTAAGAGAAGTGGTAATTTCTTTTTCCAATATTCACGCACTCATTCTTCTCTTCATTTCACCATCTACTTATGACATTAAATGACATGATGAGAATTCAGAAGGTACAACAGCACTGTGTTGTATAAGAACTGATCTCTTGAGAAATTTCAAGAGTGAATTGTTGGACATTGGGACAAATCTAAAACTCCACCTTGACCAGGACTCCTTATCCCAGGTAGTTTGATATGTTCATTACTGATTACCCTGCCCTTATCTGTAAGAGTTACTTATGAAGAGGGCTGAGAGCATGGAAGAGGTGGAGAAAGCCTGTTCCAGGGCCAACTCCAGTTACCCTTGAAAGAGGGCTATGGAGAGGGCTGTCCCAGGGTGACAGCTTCAGCTTCCCATCATTTTTTGTCCCAGAGTTTTCTGTGGTGGTAGAGGAGGAGGGTAGCAGTGTCAGGATGTCCCTGGGCAGCAGCAGGAGGAGTGGAAGAAGGAGGAGGTGGCAACATTGCCCATTGAACTGAGCAGAAAGGTGCTCACATGCTAGTCACCAAAAGCACCAAACCTCCTGCTTTCCTTCCACCACAACCTTCCAATGGATCATGAAGTCTCATCATCTGGCACAACAACTTCCCACCTCCAGTGTCTGCCTCAGTTTTTTGGTTCTTGGGATGCTCCGTGAACAGGACTAGGATGGGACATAAGATTTGGGTTTTTAGTACAGGCTAACTATGTGACCATGTCATTTTCCCTAGTTGGGCTTTAGTTTGAGGCAGGGGGTAGGCTAGATACCAAGGTCCTTATAATTTAGGAGTTCTGGATCCCACAGTGATGCTGAAAACTCGCCCTCTGTGCACCAGTGCTGAATCAAATCTCAGTGACAGAATTTTGGGTGAAGGAGAAAAGAATAGCTTTATTGCTTTGCCAGGCAAAGGGGAACACAGCGGCCTTGTGCCTCTCAAAACTGTGTGTCCCAACCTGGGAGGATTTGGTGAGGAGTTTTATAACAATGGTTCAAAGGCAGAGTTGCTGATAAGATTAGGGTGTGTGTTCAGGGCCTGTACGCCTTTAATCTGGTCTCAGGTAGTCTCTTGATGGCTTCCCTGGTTCCTTTAATCTCACCTCAGGTGGTCTTCTCTGGAATGAAGAATGCTACACTTAACCATTTGGGGGTTTTAGTTCTGTAAAGAGCTCAAAGCTATTGTTATGTGTATCCCTTGAGGCAAAACCAGGACCCTCCCCCAAGACTGCACTGTTGTTTCCTGACTGCTCCCCCCCTTGTCTCTGCATCCCCTCCCTTCCCTGATTAGCAGCTGTTCAAATCTGCCCTTTGGGAGTCAGGGAAGGTCATGGAGGCTGGAATCTATTCTCTACAAACAAGAAATGGGGGATGCAGAAAGGCTTCCATGCCCAGGAGCCCCACAGGGTCCTGCTTGGTTTCAACAGCAGCCCAA
>NW_020174707.1:3276857-3329337 GCF_003031525.2 Neophocaena asiaeorientalis asiaeorientalis
CAGGAGCCCAAAAACGGAATGGTGGAAATAATGTAATATAATCACTTGAAAAACAAGTTTGAAAACAAGTATTGAGAAACAAATACAATGTCTAATTTTCATTTGAGTGACTACCTTGGAATAATATAGATAAAATACAAAACATTGACTTTACCTGGTTTTCCGAAGCCCCAGCTTTCTCAATTTAAACAACACATTGCTATTTTTCTTGATAAATACTAGATTATAAAAATGTATGCTTAAATAAAAATGCTAAATAATTTAAAAATCATGTTTGTATAATGTTCCTCAGGGACTTATTCATCTCCCAGTTGTCACTACTCTTGAGTGATAATATTTTTCTTCACTAATGATTTGAGCGAAGAAAAATATTATCACTTATCTACTTATTTTTCAGTCAGAGTTGCTGTAATCCTGAACTTTTTTGAGGGGTGAAGGGTGTGGGTAAAGACTTCTGAAAGTATTTGTTACATAGGCATTTTTTAAATTTCTAAGTTATCATTTACCCTGTATTTATTATTTAAAAAAATTTTTTTAATGTCTTTATTGGAATATAATTGCTTTACAATGGTGTGTTAGTTTCTGCTTTATAACAAAGTGAATCAGCTATACATATACATATATCCCCGTATCTCCTCCCTCTTGCGTCTCCCTCCCACCCTCCCTATCCCACCCCTCTAGGTGGTCACAAGGCATTTTTGTTTGATCAAGATATTAAGAAATCACATTGATGGATGGCAAAAATCTTAATTTAAGAGAATTGAGCCCCCTGCACATGTCAACTGTGGTCAACGTCAAACGTGTTATGTCCACATGAGAAAAGGCATATGGGGTCTGGCTGGAGGTCCAGATCCTGTGGTGCCTGTTCTGAGTTTCCTTCTTGGATGTGGATGGTACCTAGTATAACTGGTAACTCGCATGTGCCACCTTAGATTCTTTTGGCTTCATCTATCTCTGGGGCCACTTTTTCTGCCCTAGTCACTGTGTGGTTATGGACTCCATGGGAGGCCCTTGCCACAGGGCATCTCTGGTTCCTCCCACCACTTGTAGACTTAAATATGGCTCCACACAGCCATATGTGGGATCTGGCTTCTCCAGCTGTTGCTGAAAGGGCCATGTGATGCAAGCCAGATGTGGGAGGGTGTTAATTCCCTATGATTTGAACTCTAAACAAATGGGGTTAGAAAGAAGATAGGAGCGAAATGGCCGATGAACTCTCAGTGTGGCCCCCTTCTCAGTTGGGTTGTTTAGAAAGATTGTAGTGTTGTAAGCCCTCTCTGAAGAAATCTAGCAAGTCAAAGCAATTGGCTGAACTTTTTACGAAGCTGTGGCTAGCTTGGTAATGCATTTCCTTACGTTTGCTCTCCCTTAATCCCTGCCTTATGCCTCCTTCTCCTTGCAGCTGATTACCTTGGATTGCATATCCCCCCATGCAAGAGTGAGTTAGCATGTACGCTTTTGCCTCAGACTCTGTTTTCTAGGCAGCTCAAGCTAAGACACGAAGCATTGGTGTGATTACTAACATGGTGAGTTGAAAGTTGAAGGGCTTGGAATATTGGGCTTAAGAATTTGGGCTTTATCCCACTGGCTGTGAATAATGGGGAGAGCATTAGACAGGGTTCCTGGTTGTAAGTATTGGAAACCGGCTCTAACTTAAGTTAAAAAATGAAATTTATAAGAGGAATATCAGGGAAGCCCTTAGGATGGAAAGTGGGACTTGAGAGGGATTTTGGAGGAACTTGAGAGAGACAGAAGCGAAGATAGTTCTGGAAAACTCTGGTGGAATTCCTGAAACTTCACTTTATGAGGCTTCCATCAGAAGACTCCCTGCAAATTACATGTGGAACAGATGTCGACCACTCTTTCTCAATATTGGAGAGGTAAGTAAGGGAGAAATAAAGTCTAAGAAGGAGAGATGGAAAATTTTGGAGAATAGAGGAACTGATGAAGGAGCTCTTCCTCAAGCAGTTGGGAGAGGTGGGGACTGAGATTGTGAAGCATCTAGAAGGAAGAAGGATGTGTTCTCTTCCTGAACAGGACAAAATGAAGTTGATGCTTTTAAACATAAAGATCTTCTGAGATGGTGAGAAGTGATAGGTGAAGGAATGCAGGCTAGATAGGACTTCCAAGAGGATGGATTCACCTTTGTTCATGTGCTGCCTCCACTGATTATGTTAGTTACTTCTCTTTGGTGACTCAGTTTCTTTATATTTTCAAAGAAGTTTTCAGGCTCAAAAGTTCTTGTCTACCTAAACAGTTCCATATCTCTCTTGGTGTTAGGAAGGGTGAGGAATAGGTTTGGAGGACTCTTTGGTCAGTTCTTGGAAAGATGGAGCCCTTTAGGTTTTTCCACTTTCACCAGCATTTTCCAGACATTTTCTTCCAAAGTTCTTCTCTGACAATATCATTGCTCTATACATGGATGGAATGGGCTGTGATTCTTTCGTATCACTGAGAAGGGGCATTTTTACCACTTGACTGATCTCCACATTTTGTCTTTCCTTATGGAAAGATGCTCTCCTGAAACCTGGACATCTCAATAAGTATGAAATCCACTGAAGTATGGTACTGCAAGCTGGGAGCTATAGGAGCAGAATACCTTCCCATTATGCTGTCAGGCTTAGCCATATGGCTTGTCTTGACCAATGAATCACTAGGAGAAAGGAAGTGAGTCACCTTTGGCAGAAGCTTCAAGAGCCCATGTGAGGCTCTTTTCTCCTTTTGTCTTGGTGACTGGCAACATCCATACTGGCTGCTCCAATAGCCTGAGACTCAAAGTGAGGAAGATGGCAACAGCATAACCCCAAGCCACCCTTCTAGAATTGTCACAAAAGTGAGAAATCAACTTTTAGGCTACTGGGGCTTGGAGATTGTTACTCTGGTGTACCCTAGCTTATCCTGATTGGCACAAAGACTCAATACTGTTCTACTGAGTGCAGGGGTATGTAATTCACCAAAGACTGAAGAAATGCTGCCGTGACAACCCCCTTTACTTCTTTAATCTTAATGTAGGGTGATATATTTACTGAAACTATTATGTCTTTAGCTTAATTTCCCCCTTTCCTCCTCCCCTTACATTGCTCTTTTCCTATCTTTCTACTGTGCCTCTTTATCTATCATGTTAGAGGTGTTAAGTCTCTTTTCTTCTGTAGGAAAAGAGTCACCCATGCTTGGCTCAAGGATCTGCAGGATCACATGTCATCTCTTTCATTACAGGCATTGAGACATTTTTTCAAACACGTATTATTCAACAAATGATGGTCTCTGTTCCAGTGCATAATAAAAAAAAATAGAAAGCCCGATGCATTTTCTGCCTATGCCTGTAGAAACAGACAACCAGTGATTTAGTTTATCGTAATAAAAAAAGTATTTATGCTGTGATTCATGTCTCTAATGCAGTGTCATTATTCTGTGGTTGTGCTAACTGTAGAGGAAAAGTTGTTTATAGTCACAGACAGAGCGTCAGACTGAGACCCAAGAGTTATTCCAAGAATGGTGACAAGAACAGCGTGTGTTAAAAGAAACTGCCCAGCTGGAAAGAGGATTGTGTGAAGTAGAAGTAACCTAAATATTCTATTATCTTCTGTGCTTTCTGTCTCCTATGGAAGAATTTCTTTTGTCTGGTCTTTATTTGAAGGAGCAGCTAGTTCCTTCAAATTCCACTCTATACTGGTGACTTTCTTAAATATCTAAGTTTGCAATGGAGTCATTCTCCAAAGATTCCTTTGCGATTGCCACAGAAGAAGATGTACATATCGCTAGCTTGAGAGTACACACACCAGTATGGACAGGTCTGGACCAGTCACAGAACATGAAGATCCTGTGCATAGTCTGATTTCCTTTAGAAAGCCAGACTTTTCAAAACGATATAGGAAACACTCATATTATCGTGTCCCAGATATTAAAACTATTAATAAATTTTATATTTCCTTCTAGCCTTTGTATGTGTGTGTATTTTTTTAAAATCACACAAGTTATATATGCATCTTTTATTTTTAGGAAAAAAATAGTAAGATTTAACACTCCCATTTGACCATTATCTCCAGACTCATTGCCCTCTCCTTGTTTCCCAGAGACAGACCTATGATGAGTTTGATAGTCATCCTTTTTAATACTTTTACATACATCAATAGAAATTCAGAAACAAGATGTAATGTTTCTATGGGCTTTGAAAATAAATTTTATATAAGGAATCATTCTATACATTTCATTCTGCAGCCTTTTTAAAAAATTAATATTGAGAGTTCTAGACTTATCCTTATTGACTCATATAGCTCTGGTCCCTTTGTTTTATCTAGACAGAAATACATTGCATAAGGATACCATATTTTATCCATTTCTTTATTGATGGGCATTTGGGTTGTTCCTAATTTTTCTTTCTTTGCTATTTCTGGCAATGCTGTAATAAACATCCATTTGTATGTCCCCTCATGTGCATGTACAAATGTTTCTCTAGGGTGTATACCCAGAAAAGGAAATGCTAGTTTATAGAGTTAGCACCTTTGTAATTTTACTGTCACACTGCTCTCCCAAGTGGCTATTCCCATTTACATACCCACAAGCATGGTATGAGATGATCTGTTTAGCTATTCTCCTCCTCTATACTGGTGATTGTCACACTTTTTAATTTGGGCTAGTCTGATGAGTAAAAGATGTTCTTTCATTATAGTTTTAACTTATGTTTCCCTAATTACTGGTGGAATTGAACGTCTTTTTGTATATTTATTGGCCATTTGTGTTTCCTCTGGATTCATTATATGCCTAAATTATCTCTGTTGATTTTTTCTTGCACACACACAAAAAAGTACACTCAAAAGTGTTTATCCATAAAAAGAACCTGAAAGAAAGGGAAAAATCATCTTTAGCCTTGCTTACTAGACCAGTTTTCCTGAATCTACCTGAAAAGAGGGACTTCATTGTGCAATTTCATTCTAGGAAGAGGAGACTATGGCATCACATTCACGTACTGCAGACATGTTAGTCACAAATCACCTTCAAAGCCGAAACAAATTCTACGTAAGTTTCTTCAGAATTAACACATTAACATGCTTTAAGTGAACATCACTCTGTTCTGGCTAAAACATGGGCTTTGTAGTCAGAAGGAGCTGACTTCCTATTTCAGCTACATCAATGTCTACCTGCAGGAAACTTAGGAAAACCACTTAGTGTCTCTGAGCCTCCAGGATATTTTCTTACTTTTCTCGGTCTTTCTAGCACCAGGCTCAGAGTTCCCTTCTTCATCCCCTCCCTTGTTATCATTCGTGGTGAATTCATCATCCGTGTTCATGACAATTCTACAGCCTGATACCACAATCTTGAACTTTTCCATCTTGACACCCTTTGTCTTCCTGCTACTTCAGTGACCCATTAGTTTAGTCTTACATGGAACCATGTTATTTATTTACGGACCAACTCCAAGAACTCCAAGAACTCCAACTCCACACTTCTTTTTGGCCAAAACATAATGCTGTTTCATTTTTGACCCTTCTCTGTTTTCTTCATAGTATCTTCCACCCCACTAGTCCTGCCCTCTCTTTGCAAGTCCTTAGCTTCCTTTCCCTTACCAGCTTGTCCACCACTCTGGAGCCTTGTTCAACAATGTCTTCTCTCTCCAGAGCTCCCCTGGTCTTCCCACTGTATCCACCTTGTCAGTCTTTGGCCCTGAGCACATGCTGCTATCATTGTCTCTGCTCTCCCCATCATGAGCTATTCAGCACCAGGATAATTAGATTAACTATAGCAACGGTTCCCCAACTGTGGGTCCTGGACCAGCAGGATCCACATCACCTAAGAACTTGTTAGAAATGCAAATTCTCAGGCTTCACCCCAGATCTACTGAGTTAGAAGCTGGGGGGGGAAGGACCCAACACTCTGTGTTCAACATACCCTCCTGGTGATTCTGGTGAATTGCTAATGTTTGGGAACAAAATATTCTACAGACTCCTGACCTCAGCTGATCCTTCTTGACAATTTTTTGATTTATCCTTGAATGCTTATTTGCCAAAATTCTCAAACTAAAATACAGGTTCACCAGAGTCAACCATTCTGATTTAGTACATCTTAGTGAGATTCAGGAATGCATTTCTAATGTGTACTCATGTTAATTTTGATACAGGAGGATCTATGGACTACACTTTGGAAAGCATTGAAAAAAGCCCTCATGCTGGTCTCCTAATGCCCGTACTTCAGCCCATCTCTCTTCCTTCTGAAAAGCACAGGGCCTCTCATTTGCTGAACTCATGTAGACAAGAGCTTAATCCCACCCTCTCCTGCCTCCACAGTACCGTCACTCAATCCCTTCTCATTTGTCTTCCCCAGCATCCGGAATTCTCCTGTATGCTAAAAAATATTTCTAGGACATCGCCACCCCTTTGAATTCTCATTCTATTCTATTCCTTTTCTTTACTAATAAAGTGCTTAAGAGCGTGGAGTACTGACACTGCTTACATCTCCTCATTCACTCATTCCTACCACCCTCAACATTTCACTGAAATTATTTTCTTGATGTTTCCCAGAGACTTCATATTTGTCAAATCAAATGCTTTTTTCACTTTACCTCCTCCTCTCCCACTCTGAAGTTTTATCCTGAGGACTACCTTCTCCTTATTCAAACTTTCCCCTCTCTGGGCTTCTTATGACAACTTCTCACTGCTTCCCTTCTACTACTTGTATTTTACCTTCTTTCTCTGTTTTTGGCTTCAATTCCTCCAACTCTCCTAGTGAAGGTTTTATTCTCCCTGCTCTTCTCTTTTCTCTATATATACTTTCACTAGCTGATGACCCATGTCAATCTGTTATTTTTTTTCATTTTTCAATTGAAATACAATTCACATGTGATAAAATTCACCATTTTAAAATGTGTAACTTTTTGGTATATTCTCAGAGTTGTACACCCACCACCATTATCTACTTTTAGAATATTTACATCATCCCCCCCAAAAAAGCCCCACTCTGTACCCATAAGTAGTCACTCCCCATTTTTGCCTCCCTCTAGCCTCTGCTGACTACTAATTTACTTCTTGTCTCTATGGATTTTCCTATTTTAGACATTTCATATAAATGGAATGATACAATATGTGGCCTTTTGTGTCTGGCTTCCTTCACTGGGCATAATATTATACTTTCAAGATATATCCATGTTGTAGCATGTATCAGAATTTCATTCTTTTTATGGTTGAATAATATTCCATTGTATGGCTCGATCATATTTTGTTTTATCCATTTGTCAGTTGATGGAAGTTTGAATTGTTTCCATCTTCAGGCTATTATAAAATATGCTGCTACAAAAATTCATGTACACGTCTTGCGTGGATATATATTTTCAATTCTTTTGCATATATATCTAAGATGGAATGGCTGGGTCATATGTTAAGTCAGTGTTAGCTTTTGGGGGAACTGCCGAACCATTTCCAAAGCAGCTGCACCATTTTACACTCCTACCGGGGTGTATGAGGATTCTGATTTTTCCACATTCTTGACAACACTTGTTATTGTTTGTGTTTTTTGATTACAGTCACTCTAGTGAGTGTGAAGAAGTATCTCTTTGTAGCTTTGATTTGCATTTCCCTAATGACTAATGATGTTGATTATCTTTTCATGTACTTATTGGACATCTGTATATCTTATGTGGAAAAAGTCTACTCAACTGTTTTAAAATTGGGTTATTTTAACTTTTATTGTTGAGTTGTAAGAGTTCTTTGTATATTCTGGATACTACTCCCTTATCAGATATGTGATTTGCAAATATATTCTCCCATTCTATAGTTTTTTTTTGTTGTTGTTGTTGTTTTTTATTTTTATTTATTTATTTTTTGCGATACGCGGGCCTCTCACTGTTGCGGCCTCTCCCGCTGCGGAGCACAGGCTCCGGATGCGCAGGCTCAGCTGCCATGGCTCACGGGCCCAGCCCCTCCGCGGCATGTGGGATCTACCCTGACCAAGGCACGAACCCGTGTCCCCTGCTTCGGCAGGCGGACTCTCAACCACTGCGCCACCAGGGAAGCCCCTGTTTTTGTTGTTTTTACCTTCTTGATAGTGTCTTTTGAGCATAGGTGCTTTTAATTTTGATGAAGTCCAGTGTATCTGTTTTTTCTTTTGATACTTGTGCTTTTGGTGTCATATCTAAGATTCCATTGTTAAAACTGAGATCATTCAGATTTACCCCTCTATTTTCTTTTAAGGGTTTTTTACCTTTACTTACACTTAGGTCTTTGATCCATTTTGAGTTAATTTTTGTATATGGTGTGAAGTAAGGGCCCAACTTCATTCTTCTGCATGTGGCTATCCAGTTGTTCTCACACCATTTATTGAAAGACTATTCTTACCACGATTGCACCCATTGAATTGCCTTGGCATGTTTATTGAAAATCAATTGGTCATAAATGTAAGAGTTTATTTCTGGACTTTCAATTCTATTCCATTGATCTTTATGTCTATTCTTTTTGTATATTTTTTATTTTATATTGGAGTATAGTTGATTAACAATGTTGTGTTAGTTTCAGGTGTACAGCAAAGTGATTCAGTTATACATATACATGTATCTATTCTTTTTCAAATTATTTTCCCATTTATGTTATTACAGAATACTGAACAGAGTTCCCTGTGTTATACAGTAGGTCCTTGTTGGTTATCTATTTTAAATACAGCAGTGTGTACATGTCAATCCCAAACTCCCAGTCTATCCCTCCCCCCCACCTTTTCCCCCCTGGTAACCATAAGTTCATTCTCTAAGTCTGTGAGTCTGTTTCTGTTTTGTAAGTAAGTTCATTTGTATCATTTTTTCTAGGTTCCACATATAAGTGATATCATATGATATGTCTATTCTTATGTCAGGACTGAGGTCTTGATTATTGTAGCTTTCTAGTTGATATTTGTGAGTCCTCAAATTTCTTCTTTTTCAAAATTGTTTCGGCTATTCTGGATGCCTTGTAATTCCATATAAATTTTAGGATTAGCTTGTCAACCCCTGCAAAATATCCAGATAGGATTTTGATAGAGTTGGAATTGAATTTGTAGATCATTTGGGGGAATATTTACATTTTAACAGTATTAAGTCTCTCAGTCAGTAAAAATGGGATGTCTTTCCATTAACTTACATCTTCTTTAATTTCCTTAGCAATGTTTTATATTTTCAGTTTAAAATCTGGTACTTCTTTGGTTAAATCTATTCCTAATTATTTTATTCTTTTTGATGCTTTTGAAAATGGAATTGTTCTCTTGATTTTATCTTAAGATTGCTCATTGCTAGTGTATAGAAGTATAATTGATTTTTTTAGCCTTCCTTATAACTAATTTTTTGATGTGGATCTTGTATTCTGCAACCTTGCTGAACTCATATATTAGTTCTAATAGTTTTTTATTTTTGGTCAGTTCCTTGAGATTTTCTATGTACAAGATCATGTACTATGTGAATAGAGATAGTTTTACTTCTTCCTTTCCAATCTGGATTACTTTTATTTCTTTTTCTTGCCTAATTTCCCTGTATAAAAACCTCCAGTACAATGTTGAATACAAGCAGCAAGACCAGACTTCTTTGTCTTGCTCCTAATCTTAGGGAAAGAGCTTTCATTTTTTTGCCATTCCATATGTTTTCCTAGATGCCCTTTATCAGGTTGAGTAAGTTCCCTTCTATTTCTAGTTTGCTGAGTGTTTTGATCTTGAAGTTGTGTTAGACTTTGTCAAATGTATTTTCTATATGATTGAGACAATCATGTGAGATTTTTTGGTCCTTTATTCTAATACGGTGTATCACATTGACTGCTTTCATATGTTGAAATAGTTTCGCATCCCTGGAATAAATCCCACTTGGTCGTGTTGTGTGATTCCTTTTATACATTGTTGGATTCCATTTGCTAGGATTTTTTGTGGATATTCGCATCTATAATCATAAGGGATATTAGTTTGTAGTTTTCTTTTCTTGTCATGACATTTCCTGGTTTTGGTATCTGGGTAATTCTGGCCTCATAGGACAAATTGGAAAATGTTTCCTTCTCTTCTATTTTTTTGGAAGAGTTTGTGAAGTTTGGTGTTGATTTTTCTTTAAATGTTTGGTGGAATTCACCAGTGAAGTCATCTGGGACATGGCTTTCTTTGTAGGAACTTTATATTTATTAGAAATTCAATTTCTTTACTTGTTATAAGCCTATTCAAATATTCTATTTCTTCTTGAGTCAGCTTTTGTAGTTTGTTTCTTTCTAAGGATTTGCCCATCTTATTTAAGTTATCTAATTTATTGGCATACTGTTATCCATAGTACTGTCATATAATTATTTTTCTCTTGGTATTGTATGTAGTAATGCCCCCTCTTTCTTACCTGACTTTAGTGCCTTGAGACTCCTCTCTTTTTGCCTCAGTCATTCTAGCTAATGGCTTATAAATTTTGTTGATTATTTCAAAGAACTATGTTTGGGTTAATTGATTTTCTCCATTATTTTCCTATCTTTAATATTTGTTCTAATTTTTATTATTTTCTTCCTTCTCCTTGCTCTGGATTTAGGTTGCTTTTCTTTTTTTCTAGTGTCCTAAGGTAGAAGTTTAGGTTACTGATTGGAGATTTTTCTTCATTTAAAAAAATTAAATTTTTATTTATTTAAAAAATTTATTGAGGCAACATTGGTTTACAACTTTATATGTTTCATGTGCACAACATTATCTTCATTTTTAATACATGTATTTACAGGAATAAATTTCCTTCTAAGCACTGCTTTCAATGCATCTCATATGTTTTGGTATGTGTATTTTTGTTTTCATTAATCTTAAACTATTTTCTTATTTCCCTGTGATTTCTTCTTTGAGCCATTTGTTATTTAGGAATATGTCTTTTAGTTTCCATATATCTGTGAATTTCTCAAATTTCCTCTTATTACTTTCCAATTTCATTCCACTGTATTTAGAGAACATATTTTGTATAATTTCCTCCACTTAAAGTTATTGAGATTTCTTATAGATCAGCGGAACAGGATAGAAAGCCCAGAGATAAACCCAATGGAATCTAAAAAAAAAACCAAAAAACTGGTTCTGATGTACCTAGGGGCAAGACAGGAATAAAGACACAGACGTAGAGAATGGACTTGAGTACATGGAGAGGGGGAAGGGTAAGCTGGTACGAAGTGAGAGAGTGGCATGGACATATATACACTATCAAATGTAAAATAGATAGCTAGTGGGAAGCAGCTGCATAGCACTGGGAGATCAGCTCGGTGCTTTGTAACCACCTAGAGGGGTGGGATAGGGAGGGTGGGAGGGAGGCACAAGAGGGAGGGGATATGGGGATATATGTATACATATAGCTGATTTCACTTTGTTATAAAGCAGAAACTAACACAGCATTGTAAATCAATTATACTCCGATAAAAACGTTAAAAAATTATTGAGATTTCTTTTATGATCTAGCATATGTTTGATCCTGGAGAATGTTCCACGTGTACTTGAGGGAAATGTGTATTCTGCTCTTGTTGGGTGGAGTATTCTAGGGGTGTGCACCTTTATTGAATTCATTTATTCTAACAGTTCTTTGATGGAGTCTTTAGCGTTTTCTCTATATAATATCATGTCATTCTGCAAATAAAGACACTTTTATTTCTTACTTTCTGATTTAGATGCCTTTTATTCCTTTTTATATCCTAATTGCTCTGGGAATTGAATTTTATACTTTCATATGTTTTCATGTTACTCATTAGCATCGTTTTGTTTCAGCTGTAAGAACTCTTTAATATTTCTTGTAAGGCATGTCTAGTAGTGATGAACTCCTTCAGCTTCGCTTGTCTGGAAAACTCTTTAACTCTTCTTCAATTCTGAAGGACAGCTTTGCCAGGTAGCATATTCTTGGTTGGCATCGTTTTACTTTCAGTGCTTTAAATATATGCTTCCACTCCCTTCTGGCCTGCAAAGTTTTTGCTGAAAAATCTGCTTATAGTCTTAAGGGGGTTCGCCTGTACATGAAAAGATGCTTTCCTCTTGCTGTGTTTAAGATTCTGGCTTTGTCTTTAACTATTGACAGCTTAATCATAATATGTCTCAGTGTGAGTCTCTTTATTTTTATTTTTTTTCAGATTATCTTTATTTGATATTGATTATATCTCTGGATTCCTGGTTTTCCCGTTTAATCTGTCTATTACTTTTCACCCCATGGAATCCCGAGATTCTAGTTGATTTACTTTTTTTTAAACATCTTTATTGGAGTATAATTGCTTTACAATGGTGTGTTAGTTTCTGCTTTATAACAAAGTTAATCAGCTATACATATATATATATCCCCATATCTCTTCCCTCTTGCATCTCTTTAGCTTCATCTTATTTGGGACTTCTTGGGCTTCCTGGATCTGGATGTCTGTTTCTTTCTTTACCTTAGGGAAATTTTCAGTCATTACTTCTTTGAATAAGCATTATGCCCCTTTCTCTTTCTCTTCTCATTTTGTGATGCTATAATTCAAATAACAAATGACACCATTCATTTGATGGTGGCCCATAAGTCCCTTAAGCTATCTTCTCTCTTTGATATTTTCTGTTTGTTGAAATTATCACTTTGTTCATTGTCCTCTGACCTCAATGAGCATCTTTATGACCATTATTTTGAACTCTCTACTGAATAAATCACTTACCTTCATTTCATTAAGATCAGATTCTGGAGATTTATCTTTATTGTTGCTGTTGTTGTTTGGAACACATTCTCCTGATTCTTCATTTTCCTCGATTCTCTGTGTTGGTTTCTGCACATCAGAAAAAAAAAAGTTCCAGTGCTTTTCATTTCTTCCTGAAGATTTGAACTACTATCTAGTGTCATTTCATTTAAGCTTGAAGTATTCCCTTTGGCATTTATGGGTGGGCAGCACTATTAGCAACTAATTTTCTTAGTTTTTGTTTATCTGAAAGTGTCTTAATTTCTTCTTCCTTTTTATCAGAATAGTTTTGCAAACTATGGAATTTTTGGTTGACAGTCACTTTCTTTTAGCAACTTCTGTATGTCATTGCACTGTCTTCAGGCCTCCATGTTTTCTGATAAAAATCACTCTTAATCATATTGAAGATCTTTGTATGTGATGATTTGCTCTTCTCTGGCTGCTTTCAAGGTTCTGTCTTTGCCTTTGACTGTTAACAGTTTGATTATGGTGTGTTTAAGTGTGGATCTCTTTGAATTTATCTTACTTGGATTTCATTGAGCATCTTGAATTTTTAATTTAATGTTTTTTATTAAATTTGTGAAGTTTTCAGCCATTATTTCTTCAAATATCCTTTCATTCCATTTTTATCTCTCCTTTACTTTTGAGACTCCCATTATGTGTATGTTGGTATGCATGATGGTATCCCACAGCTCTCTGAGGCTCTGTTCATTTGTCTCAATTTTTTTTTTCTGTTCTTTAGACTTGAGAAACTCGATTGGCCTCTATTCAAATTATCTGTTTTTTCCTTATGCCAGCTCAAATCTGATGTTGAGCTCCTCTAGTGAATTTTTCATTTCAGTATTGTACTTTTCAACTCCAGAATTTCTGTTTTTTAAATAATTTCTGGGCTTCCTTTGTGGCACAGTGGTTAAGAATCTGCCTGCCAGTGCAGGGGACATGGGTTCGATCCCTGGACTGGGAAGATCCCACATGCCATGGAGCAACTAAGCTCATGTGCCACAACTACTGAACCTATGCTCTAGAGCGCGCGAGCCACAACTACTGAAGCCTGAGCACCTAGAGCCTGTGCTACGTGCTCTAGGGCGCGCGAGCCACAACTACTGAAGCCTGAGCACCTAGAGCCTGTGCTTTGCAACAAGAGAAGCCACCACAATGAGAACCCTGTGCACTGCAAGGAAGAGTAGCCCCTGCTCACTGCAACTAGAGAAAGCCCGCACCTAGCAATGAAGACCCAAGGCAGACAAAAATTTTAAGAATAATAATAATAAATAAATTAATTAATTAAAAAAATAATTTCTATCTCTTTATTAATTTTCTGTATGGTGGACATGATTCTCATACTTTCCTTTAGTTCTTTTTTTTAAGATTTTTTTGATGTGGACCATTTTTAAAGTCTTTATTGAATTTGTTACAATATTGTTTCTGTTTTATGTTTTGGTTTTTTGGCCGTGAGGCATGTGGGATCTTAGCTCCCTGACCAGGGATCAAACCTGCAGCCCCTGCATTGGAAGGTGAAGTCTTAACCACTGGACCACCAGGGAAGTCCCTCCTTTAGTTCTTTAGGCATAGTTTCCTTTGGTTCTTTGAATATGTTGAAAATAGCTGATTGAAAATTTTGTGTAGTAAGTCCAATGTCTGTGCTTGCTCAAGGACAGTTTCTATTGACTGCTTCTTTTCCTGTGCATGGGCCATATTTTCTTGTTTCTTCTCATATTTCATAATTTTTTATTGAGATCTGGAAATAATAGATTGTGGCAACTCTGGAAATATGATTCTACCCTCTCCCTCTTGTTGTTGCTACTTGTGGTAGTTGCTATTATTGTTTGCTTAGTGACTTTTATGAATTAATTCTGTAAAGTCTGTATTCTTTGGCATGTTTGGCCATACAAGTTTCTTTTCTGTTAGCTTAATATTGAGCTAATAATTGGACTGAAATTTCCTTAAATGCCTCAAGCCTGTAATTCTCCTAGTCTTAGCCGAGAAACTCTGTATGTGTTTTGGTCATGCCTTCAACACTTAGACAGGGGGTTGCAATGCTATCACAGTTTCACTTCCCCCTACTGCAGATCGTCATTGTCAACTAAAAGTGAGTGCTTGGGGCCTTCTCAGGTCTTTCCTGGACACGAGCACAGCCTTGGGATTGTACACTGTCCTGTGCGTGTGTATGGCCTTCTAGATTCTCAGGAGTGTGTTGGAGCTTTTTGAAATCCCCTATGGACATCTCATTCTCTAACTTTTCCTTTTCTGTTTTTTGGCCAGTTCTTATTTGCTGCAATTGTCATCAGTACCTCAAGGAGCTGCATCATTCAACAATTGCTGATGATTATTTTCAAAAATGCCTCCAGGGAAAAGACTGTCTGCACTTAGTGAGGTCTGAGTCAGGTCAAATAAAGACAAGCCCTGAGAATGGGGATTTCCATGTATGTGCCAGACAGATAAACTAATGACAGTTCTCTGAGAATAGTGTTTTAAAGTGGCTTCTAACTTATTCTGCCACTTTTAGTGTCTGTGGGGCTGTGGGAATGGGAATAGTGAAAGTTACAATGGGAAATACCTCACTGTTCTTCATGAAATTTAGTCATTTTTCTTTAATAAATGCTCCTCAAATTGTTACAAACCTTTGGTTAATTTTCAGAGTTCTGAAAATGTTGATTTTGACATATTTTTGCCAACAATCTCACTGCTTTTATGGGGGGGGCTGGCTTTGTAGAGGTCCTTGTCCTGTCTTTCCTGCTGATGTCACCACTGTTAATAGTTACTTGACCTTCACCTGAATTTCCCTCGATACTTACCTCAAATTCAATATGTTTTAAATAGAACTAATAGTTTCTTCCCACAAATTTGCTCCATCTTCCCATGTCCCTGTTAAAAGCTTCACTTCAAGGCCAGAGAAAATTAAGCTGGCAAAGCAGGTGGAGAAGTTATTAGAATGATAGTAGAATCTAATTATAATTATCTGTTTTAATCTGGCACTGCTGGGTGTGAAAGGAATAAAAAGATTAGAAGTTGAAAATTTAGAAATTTGACTCACAGTAAGATTAACACCAAACTTACCCTTGCCCCCATAATCTTTGACTCAATTTAAAAATTGCCTCCCCTGTCCAATTAATTGTTTGCTCCATAGACCAGGTAATTTGTGACCCATCTCATTGAATCCCCTGCACATAATAGGTGTTCAATAAATGCCTATTTATTAATAGTACAAAACATAAAATAAGTGGATTTCTTTTACTGTCTCTTTCTCTTTCTCTCTCTCTCTGTCTCTGTCTGTCTCTCTCTCTCAAACCTAGACTAGAAATTTTGTATCCTTCATAGCTGGAAGTTTCTCCAAAATTCCATGAATATAATCACCTTTTTAAATATTTCATTGACGTGTCAACCTGAATTATATACCAAAAAGAGCCAAAATTAAATTTGGTATGCGATATATGTTCTAATACAATTTCATGCCTCCTTGTGGGCATTCAATAAATACTAATTTTGCTGGGAGTCAAACTAGCATATGATGGCTAGTTTGACTCTCAATAACTCTGTTATTACCCAGGTTTTGCATTTTGTAGAACCTGACAAGGCCACTGGAAATCAAGGACTGGCATCTGCCACAGTGAGATGAACAGCAAAATTATTAAGCAGGAAATCTGGCCCATGCAGCTTACCTAAAAACGTGAAGTCCCTTACTTAAGTCTTTAAGACAAATTTACATTGAGAATCTCAAGACAAGCCCATGTGACACAAGTACATCTAAACTGCTTTTTATGGTGATTTTTTCACATTTCTTTACCATTTCTATGTGTATGTATGTGTGTGTATGCATGAGAAAGAGAGAGGTGTAGGTATGTTTGAATATGTGTACATTCTATATTTACTCCTCAGGCTAAAAGCTCTATAAAGTAAGAGAATGGAACATTAAAAAGGGATAGGAATTTATTAAGAGGTACCTAGCCGGAAATACTTAAAAGATTTAAATACTACTAGTAGTTATTTGTTTCTTATAGCTAAATAAAAAAGAAAAAAATACATTTCTCTGAAGAAATAAATTCTTGGGAAATAATGTTCCATGAAAGAATGAATGAACAGTGAATGAAAACATTTTTTCCTTTAAAAGTAAGTGGAAATATGATGCAACATGTTGGCATTTAAGTTAATAACATTTGCGTCTTTTGCAAAATCATAATCAAATACACTGTCTAGTGTGTTACTAAGTGTCCTTTATTAAAGGAAAGATTTCTTCTATCAGCCCCCTATAAAAACTGAGTCTACTGTATTATATATTAACTGGTTATAGACATGTCTTGCCATGGTTTAAGCACGTTGCTTTTTGATTTTTTTAACTAGATATAATTTACAAATAGTAAAGTGTACAGATCTTAAGTGTATACAACTTGATGAATTTTTACCTACGTCAAAATGTAGAACATCACAAAGTATCATTAGACTCCCTCATGTCCCCTCTCAGTCAAAACCCTTGCCCAAAGGCAACTGCTTTCTTGACCTCTTACAACATAGATTAATCTTGCCTGTTTTTGAACCTTGTGTAAATGGAATCATACCATATTTGCTCTTTTGTGTGTAGATCCTTTTATTCCACAATATCTCTATTGTTGCATGTAGCAATAGTTTATCTTCCATTGTTGTGTTATATTCCATTGTGTGAACATAGCCCAAATTATTTATCCAATCTACTGCTGATGGACATTTGGCTTGATTTCTAGTGTTTTACAATTTTGAGTACTGCTCTATGAACATTCTTATACATATTTTTGTAGAAAAAAGCACACATTCTTATTGGAATAGAACTGCTGTGTCATATGGCACGCATATATTTAGCCTTAGTAGATACAACTAAACCATTTTCCAAAGTGACTGTACCAATTTGCATTTCCACCAGCAGTATATGAGAGTTCCAGTTGCTCTACATCATGCACATTGCTTTTTAATGATCTCATTCAGAAACATAGGTCCTCTTCATTCATCTGAGCTTTATTAGAAGCAAGTTTTTTTTAAAAATCACATTGCAACTCATTCTAAACCAATTTCAGTTGGTGAGGGGTGTGGGGTTCTCGAAGTAAATGATCCTTTACAAATGAAAAACCCAGATTCTTTTTTTCAATGGAAATAATACAGACTTCTACAACAGATTGTTTTGCCCCACGTGTCTGCCAATGAGAAGAAAATCCCAACTGAAAAATTTTTGAAAATATTCAGTCTATTCAAAGAAAATACATTCATTGAGAGAGATTGCTTAGTGTGGAGCAAATAAGACAACAGACCAAGAGCCTCTTTGTGACACCCAAGTAATCAATCTGAAAAGTAAAAACTCAAGTACGATGTTCTCTAAAATGGGCCAGAAGCAGTTTGATGCAAGTCTGTGCCCTTCTTTGTCCTTTTTTTATGTCTCAGGCAAATCCCTCTCAGACTCAGTGAAGAACAGGCATATTTCATACACTGTAGCTTCTTTAGCTGTTATCAAGTCTCATGAGAGTGGTTGAAGAAGGAAATCAAGCAGAGGCTCTGTCATTCTGGGAGTTTCATTTAGAGTTGTGGTAATTTCCATTATATTTCATAATGCAAAGCATTACTTTGAATCTGGGAGTCTTCGCATAATCATTATTTTTGCTTGCTTTAAACAACATATACTATAATTAGGAGTGTATCTAGTTAATGCTTTGAAGTATATCAGCAAAATTAGATGGCATTAAAATATAGTTCCTTCTGAAGAAAGCTTATGGTTTTGTGAAACAGTGGAGAGGTAAAACTGTTTAACAGATTAAACATTATTTCATGGTTCATGGAAAACTTTGAAAAACAATCCTAAATTTTGAAATAGTTCTTGGACTTTTGTATTGTTCCCCTAATCTGTTTTTTTTTCTCTTAATGATCAGTGATTATAAATTAGATGTTTCGGATGATCAGACCATGCACATGTGGACAGTTACAATGCATGAAATTGTATTTTGTGTCTTGTTTCACTCAATCACTTAACATTTACTTATCAAATGCCACTTGGTCATGTCCTTTGTATATATAGCATTGGCCCTGTCAGTATAATGTGGGTTCTATGAAGTGTGTCTTTTCTTTCCTTCATGAGCTTACTTTTTAAATGGAACTTATGTCTTCCCAGTGCCCATAATATTTAGTAGTACTGAAGGAAGAATAGTTTAGGGGGTATATCATCTTTAATACCTCTAAGTGCTAAATTCTGCCTTTGGAAATGGAAGCATCTTCGAAAGATACACATGATTTTGGGCTTCAAAACACCCAGTTTGCATATGGCTCATAAAGATTCCTTTAACAGTTTATCTCATTAACAGCCCTTTGTACTCATCAGTTCAGGCTGTGTTTTCCCACTGGGACATCATTTACAGTGCCCTAAATATATTTTCACAACATTCACCTGACAACATCAGCTGAGAGAAAAATCTTCAGACTGAAGAGAAACATCAGGAGGCCATGAATTCTTAATCAATACACCAAACTACAAAAATTGTGTGTATATCTCTTTGAAAATATCCTTAACAATAATTAACCAGGAAAAGAAACAGTATAGGTCAAGGACTTCGACTGAGTGACCCCTTCCCCTTTGGGAAGGAGTTAGTGTGGTGGTCAAGCTTCATGACTGCTGTCTACCTTGGGGAGGACGGTTTTAGTCCTTTGATGTTCACCTAGAATCAGGAACAAGCTAACCAAGTATCATCTGGTGGAAGGTCTCCTTTAATGAGCAAATAAAAATGATTTATAATTAGTGCACATACATGCTTTTTTAATGAGACCACACTAAAAAGCAATCCATTCCCTTAATGGATAAATGAATAATTTCTTCTCTAATCTCCTTTAACACATTCATTTGTTCAACAAGTTCCTTTTCCCCTGCTTTATAAAGTGACCCTTAAGCTTTCTCCAGAGTTTCTGTATTGTATTTTACTCAGATTGTATTTTATTATACTGAGAACATGGAGATGCCTGATGTGATAACTTGGAGTGTGCATTAGGTCTCTCAGTGTATCCCCTGGAGGTGCGGTTGGAACTCAGACTGGATGGCATTTCATTGTGGTCTAGGTTCTTGCTACCCAAACTGACTCAAATTATGGTATCCAGACCATCAGCATTAATATCACTTCGGAACTTGTTCAAAATTCTAGGGCCCTTAACCAGATCTTCTGAATCGCAATCCTTGGGTGAGATGGAGGACCAGTAATCTTTGTTTTAACAAATATTCCAGAAGAATCTTCTGTATGCCTAAATGTAGGAAGCACCTGTCTAGGATATAGTCTTCATAGTTTTAGAATATTTATTCTGCCACAATGCCTCACATCTATTTGCCTTTGGGTGGACTATACCCTCTATCTGAAATTCCTCTCCTTTTTTCTACCATAGAAAAAAGCCCGCAAGTCCCTTTGGTAGCCAGCTCTTACTCTTTATACGTCACTCCAAGGAAGCATCTCCATACCCTAAGATGCACCTTTTCTTCCCTTTTGCACCTCACATCACAGTAATCACATAAGCCTCTTGACAGTTATATGACAAGGTAAGATATTCCTTCTTACTGTGGTCAACTCTTGGAAGGCAGGAGTTACAACTTATCCCTGATACTGAAAATAGAGCTTGATTTTCAGTAGGAAGAGGAAAGAATCAATGAACTGGAATATAGAACAGTAGAAATTACAAACAGAACGACACAAAGAAATAGACTAAAGTAAATAATAGAGCTCCAGGGACATGTAGAGCTATAACAGAAGATCTAAAATTTGTGTCATCAGAATCCTAGGAGAGGAGAAATAAGGTTGGGCTGAAAAGTCCTGGAAGAAATAGTGGGTGAAAACTTCCTAAATTTGGCAAGAAACATAAACCTACAGAGTCAAGAAGTTGAGTAAACACTGAAGAGGATAAACCCAAAGAAATCCATACCAAGATACAGCATAATTAAATTTCTGAAAATGAAAGACAAAGAAAAAATCTTGAAAATAGACAGAAAAACCTACCTTACTTATGGGGCAAAAACAATTAGAATGACAGCAAATTTGTCATCAAAGCCATGGAAACCAGAAGGCATTGAAGCCATATTTTTCAGGTGCTGAGGAAGAAGAACTGTGAATCACAGAATGTTCATAGCAGCTTTATTTGTAATAGACAAGAACTAGAAACACATAGCAGCTTTATTTGTAATAGACAAGAACTAGAAACAACCAAAATGTCCCACAATCGGTGAGTAGTTAAACTAAAGGTGGTACATCTCGTACCAAGCAATAAATAGAAATGAACTACTGACACATGCAACAACTTGGATGGATATCAAGAGTATTATGCTGAGTGAAAAAAGCAACCTTGAAAGGTCACATACTGCATGATCTAATTTATATAACATTATTTGTGTGACAAAATTATAAAGAACAGATTAGTGGTTGCCAGACTTTAGCGATGGTTGGGGGGGAGGGGATTGGTGAGACTGTAAAGGGGTAGCATGAGGAGATCATTGTGGTGATGGAACAGTTCACTTGATTGCAGTGGTGGTTACACAAATCTACATATGTGATAAAATGACAGAGAACTATGCACAAGTTGTACCAGTGTCAATTTCTGGTTTTGAGATTGTGCTACAATTGCATTAGCTGTAACCACTGTGGGAAACTGGATGAGGGCATGTGGAAATTCTCTGTACCACCTTTACAACTTCCTGTGAATCTATATATGTTTCACAATAAAATTTTTTTTAAATAGGCTTAATAACTGGCATTAGACAGTGAGAGAGGGAATGCAGTTGGGGATGAGAGTAGCACCTCTAGAACTCACTAGTGCTCAGAGCCAGAGATAACTCAAGAAAGAATTTATGCAGGTTAACTTGAAACTCAGGGAAGGAATCCCAGAGATAGTTGGGGGAGAAAATTTCTTTCTATTTCTTTCTCTAAGTACTAGGACGCAGAGAAGAACCACAGTGGGCTGTGAGATCCTCCAGGGCCATATTTGTGATGTATTTGACAGTTTCTCAAAACAAAGAAAAATATTTGTGGAATGAACAAATGAATAAATGAGAGTGCCAGATCCTAAGGAATGGCTTGTTGGCTGCAGTCAGAGAGAAGATCTAGAAATAGGCTTTGGGCAGGAGTAAGAATTGCAGAAGATCTCAGAGAAGTTCTTGTCAGAAGCTGTCTGTTAACCTTAACCTTGTAGGTTCCTGGATGTATGGTTTCTAATATTTCAATTTAGGAAGAGAGGAAAGAAAGATGCTTAGGTCCTGAGTTACTTTTGTCAAAGCAGCTGATCTCTTGCCAGGCTTGTAGAGTCAGGATCAGGAATCTGTATGCTGAGACATTTATTATACTTTTGTAAGTTCTTCATTTCCTTTAGATTCTTGGTAAAGTTATTTAGAAAATTCTAATTTGTCATGAATATCGTGAAGCGGAATGATCTGCCCATGTCCAACAGAGCTCAGGAGGCAAGTACAGAGGCCAGATCACATTAGCAGAAGATTTTTCAAGCCGGACATCAGGCAGAAAACAAGGAGAGATGATGCAGTTACTGAGGTGGACCTTCTTAGAGAGAGAAAGAGGCATCAGAGAAAGCTGCAACCTCTGTTTTCATCCCCAGAAGCCTGGTCATTGCCATGGGCCCTGGGACTTGTTCAGCTTATAAATATATTAGTCTAATCTGGTTTGCTTAGGCCTGTCTATGACA
The DNA here is from genome assembly GCF_003031525.2 of Neophocaena asiaeorientalis asiaeorientalis. Classification (NCBI taxonomy): domain Eukaryota; kingdom Metazoa; phylum Chordata; class Mammalia; order Artiodactyla; family Phocoenidae; genus Neophocaena; species Neophocaena asiaeorientalis. The sequence goes on from NW_020174707.1 coordinate 3,299,147, forward strand.
TAAAAGTACACGACAATAGAATAACATATACTTATTGCACTGCCACCCTCCCCCAGCAGGGATCAGCATGCAATTCAGAGAATAACAGCAAGAATGTCCCATAAAATAGTGAACAAACTATAAAATCACTTCATGAGGAGTAACAAATAGACTTGATTTAAAAACCACAAAGCTACAGTGACCACTTAGATTTTAAAACTAATGCAAAGTGCATTAAGAATCCATCTTAAAACATTTTTGAAGTGAATATTAAATCTACGTAAACTCAGTCAGTCAATGTTTTTGTAGCAGTCGTGTGAATTTTAGGGCATCAAACAGATATTTATTGAATGCCTACTGAGGCAAAGGATTTTATATCTCAAGGATCATAGAAAGATGGAATTTTGCTTGAGTTTTTAAAAAGTGTGTGTGTGTGTGTGTGTGTGTGTGTGTGTGTGTGTGTGTGTGTGAGAGAGAGAGAGAGAGAGAGAGAGAGAAAGCCTTCCCAAACTTACTCCAGCCAAAATATTCTTATATTCATTCCTTCACCTATAGGCCTCTGTTCCCACAGTCTTAAAACTCACATATATGACCTTAGTCCATTTATTTATCCAATCATTCTCTAAAATTAGATACAGCACTAACTATATGTCAAGTATTGTGAAAGAATAAAGGGTTCCTTAATGATACAGAAGAAATATTAAAGAAGAAAAATAGACATGAGCAGGTACAGGGAAACTCAGGCTAGAGGATAGGAAACTGGAGAATGGAAGGATGAAAGGAGAGACAACAGGAAAAAGGGTAAGAATCCTTGGAGATATCCTACTATAGGGGAACAAAATTTGTCATCCTAAAATATCTCTTTGGCATGTGGATTATTTCAAGCTGAAAACAATCAAGGCCCAAAAGACTCAGGAAAAAAATTTGACCTTCCCCCTGAGCTGTTAAAGTATTTAGATTGAGGCCCTGTTACAGGAATAGAGCTTTCATCAGAGATATCTGCAAATAATAGGGGCTAAGCCTGGTGGGGGGAACTCTTAGAGGTCTGAGTATACTCTGTGTCCCACTGTCTCAGTATGGCCCAGCAAACATTTGTTTACCCAACATTTGCTTTTCCATCTCCATGTATTATACATTGCTTTCCTCCCCTTTGAAGTCCCAAACCCCTACCCCCAACATCCTCTTTTGTTTTTAGCTGAAGATGGTGTTTAAGGTGAGGGTTTCAGCCATTTGGGCGAGTTACTCAGTTCTCCTGGGTCTCTCCCATGTATACGTTTATATGTTATTAAACTTTGATTTCCTCCTGTTACTGTCTCATATTAGTTTAGTTCTCAGACCAGACAGAAGAACCTAGAAGGGTAGAGGAAAATTTCTTTTTTCCCAACACAACGGTAAGGGGTTCTGAAATCTGGAAAGAAGATGCATAGGCAGCCCATATGTGAGTCATCCAGTGGCCATCCAAAAGGACAGTAAGCTTCCTGAAGTTGGGGATTATGTCCTCTTTGCTCCCCTCTGATTAACCTATGCCTACAATAGAATTTTATACATAGTAAACATTCAACACATATTAGTTCAACAAAGGAGTTAATGAGGAAGTGGCACCTCTCTTCTGAGGAATACAGAAATATTTCCATACCATTTGACATGGCATATTGTCACTGCCTTCTTACAGAATCTTTCAAGACTTATCAAAGTTACTGGCTGCTACCCAAACAAGAAAGTAAAAAGGGATGGAAACATCCCTAAACCCCAGAGTCCTTCACTTTCCCCCCCACAGGATTGATTTCAGAGTCTTTAAGAGAAGCTCTTCAACTTCATCCAAGTGGGTAAAAATTGAAGATTATGACTTTCAAAAAGAAAACGCTCATAGCACATTGTTTTCTGTTTTTAAGTATTTGTAAGACTCTTATGGAAAAATGGAATGTACAGTAATAATATATATAATAATATGAGATTAGAATTTTATCGAAATCTCAGGGCTGAATATTGATACTTGGGTGTTTCCACCATGAGAGTGGTCCCAGGAGCTGGAAAGGAGGCTGCTCAAGCATTTGAGATACAGGTCACTCTTCCTATCAGTCAAAAGGCAGCTACCTCCCTTTGCTCTGTGTCTGGGTAAAAGTCACTAGATCAAAAGAAAAAAAACCTTAGAGAATTTTGAACTGGACCATGTGGCCAGATGGATATAAGCCAGAGAAGCACGTAATTAGAGAGAAAGTGTGAGTTTGTCATATTATAAAGTGCAGATTCAGGAAATGCAGTTGAGGTTTCACACTCTGATACCTATATTTTTAGGTAACTATGATTTTAGGAAAGAAACATTATATTAAAAGAAAAAATACATGTAAATACTCTTGCCTTTTCCATCTCTTTCTCTTTTTAATATGATTTCTGGAAGATTTTCTTGACTTTACCTTCCATCTTACGCGTATGTTTTAAATTTCAGAAGTCATTCTATTCATTTATTTCATGAAGCTTTCTTGTTCTTTTTCTCAGCCTCCATGTGCCCTTGCTAGTGCTGAGTTTGTTTTAAAAGTTGTGGCCTTCAGTAGAGAGAATTAGCCAACACATGGTGATCCTGTAGAGAGAAAGATAGGGAAACAAAAATATCCCAGCCTCATTCTTCTCCCATATTCCCATTTCAGCCAGTGTCTCCCATTGACAGAACCCAACCAGAAACCAGAGGGCAATGAAGCCCACTGATACAGTTCACACAAGCCAGTTTCCTTGGGCACAGAGTAGGTGGAGAAGGTCAGAGTGGAGCTGGGTCAGGCAATGGAAAATGTCCAGCACATCATGAAACCTCATGTTTGTAAAAAAAAAATTCCTTAAATGAAGTAATTGGTGTAAGTACTTCTGGAATAGTAAGGTAAATACATAAATTCAGGAGAAAGTAGTATAGCAAGCTCTTACTTATTTCTCACTTCTAGAAGGCCTCTACCTGTGTGGAAAATGGCAGGCAGTTCCATAACCCATAGGAAAGCATGCCCTGTGTAGTTACCTTTTTCTATAACCTTGGTAAAATAATTGAGAATTTCTTTCCTAAGTATATATTTGTATGGTTGTGTGCTTTTCCTACCCATCAGTTCACAGCCTACCTGAAACACTATATTTGCCGTTTAACCATAGAAGTATACATCATTTAATTTTGCTAAGGGTTATTCTTTATGAAATACAAGTGGAGTATTATTCACTTGATTACTGTTGACTCTAGTATTTATTTATTTTTACACTTAAAAAAATTATAGCCGATTTACAATGTTGTGTTAATTTCTGCTGTACAGCAAAGTGATTCCGTTATACACTTATATATTCTTTTTCATATTCTTTTCCATTATGGTTTATCACAGGATACTGATTATAGTTCCCTGTGCTATACAGTAGGACTTTGCTGTGTATCCATCCTATGTATAATAGTTTACATCTGCTAACATCTGCTAACGCAGGACTTTGTTGTGTATCCATCCTATGTATAATAGTTTACATCTGCTAACATCTGCTAACGCAGGACTTTGTTGTGTATCCATCCTATGTATAATAGTTTACATCTGCTAACATCTGCTAACGCAGGACTTTGTTGTGTATCCATCCTATGTATAATAGTTTACATCTGCTAACGCCAAACTCCCAATCCATCCCTCCCGCACCCCCACCCCTCGGCAACCACAAGTCTGTTCTCTATGTCTGTCTTGACTCTAGTATTTAATTTTCATAGTTAATATCTATAATTATTGATAATGTTAATAAAATTATTCTAAGTATATTTAGATGGAGAAGGAATCCTGGATAGTGACCAGATGAGGGCAGGACAGATAGCCGGGAAGGAAGGAAACTGATAAGAAACAGAATGTGTTTAAAGTAGAGTGCTACATTTCTATCACTATGGAGTGTATCCTGACATGGGTGCATTACCTTGGTGTAAGGGCTATTAGCCAGAGACAGATCTAGGATCTGTGTGGTCTGAAGATTATTATGTCCTTGTTCCATTACAATCTCTGGCCCTGCACTGGCATAGTGATGCTGGGTTAGCTGGCATAAAGAGTGACCGGAGTATTTCTGGAAGCCATTCTTACCCTTGATTGGCTAACAATACCTTAACTCTACACAGAAGTGACTGTTTCCCACATAAATATACTTCACTAACTCTACATTAAAATTAAGTCCAACTCAGGTTCCCTCTAACAGAATCCCCAAAAATGTCTGTGGCCGCTCCATTGCTACCTGACCCTAGTGGAAATATGACAGAAGGAAAATTGTCATAAAAGGTGTCGGTGATCTTGACCAACTATGATTAAAATATCTCATTTTGTAACTTTTACAAAAATACATGATGTGAATATATTGCTCAGGACTCTTCTATGGCCTTGGAAGGGAACTCTGTAAACCTTACTAGCTTCATGATAAATCCACATTTAGGTAATTGAAACAAACTGCACAGTGCCTCACCCTCCTCCCATGGAGGTTATAAGAAGAGGATCCAAGGCCAAGTTCATTCTGCTGCTTCTCCCATAGAATGATGGTGGAATCTGGAAATTCAAGTTCTGTGTCCTTCACATTTACCACTCAGCCTTGCTTGGCTTAGGGAGTGGGGGGAATGCTTGTAGATAATGGCTATGATAACTTTCTCTTGTATTCATTCATTAAACAGGTATTTGCTGATTGCCCATTGTGTGTCAGGCACTATTTGAGATGATAGGGATAAAATGGTAAGTACAACAGATGCAGTTTCTGTATTCAGTGATATTCAAGTCTAATGGAGGACAGGCAACTTACATCTTTATGTAAAACAAGTGTATGAAAAGGCAGAGTAACTCATCTACCATCCTGTCCTTACCTTGGCACAAAGCACTGGTGATTCTTGATGCATAGTTCCCTAAAGTCCCATTCATGGCCCTGGTATCTCTGGTCTCTTCTTGTCCCTGAAAAATGAGAGGAAAGGAAGGCAAGAATTTCAAGCAGTGGAGAATGTAGAAACTGAGAAATCAACCCATCTCCAAGTCTCTGTTCTTTCTTTTGAAATGTCCAGTCTTGTGCTCCTTTGGACTGTGGATAATGTAGAAGAGGTATAGTCTCCTGTACTCAGCCAGTCATCAGTGATGAGTGATAAGGGAATAGGTACCACGTGAATGAAGCTTCTTCTCTTTTAGACTCATATCATTCCTATCACGATGGCTGCAAAGCATTTGCAGGCCATGTAAAGGCTCTCGTTACTGAATGGAGAGAAAGATGAAGACTTCACTTTATGTTCACCCTTGCCTCAGACTTTCAGAAAGCCATCTAATTTCTTAGCATATCAGATGTATATCAGTGAAACAAGGTCAACCACACAAATTCGTTACTTATCTTATTGGAATACAAACTGATCTAAGTATTAAAGCTGTGAGTCAGTGGGATTTCTAGCATGCTTGCCTATGGTTGGGAGAAGTTAAGCAGAACTCAGTGGGCTCTAAAGAAAGGATAACCATACGAAGTTGTGCATAACTAAAAAGGAATGAATTAAAAAGGAAATCCTGGGTCAGGAAGAGATTTGAGTTAATATTGAATCAATACTAGCATCAATACTCTCACTGATCAAACCACACGTGGTCTACTCTCATGAATCTTTGACTGCTTGATCATCGTCCCTGTTCAGATATACCTTCCCAGGAATGTTGATATTCTGGAAACGGTGATGGGAATTCCACTGTCAGGTAATAGCTGCAGTGATGACATAAATATGCAAATAATTGATTGTGTCTGCCAAGCATCTTAAGTATCTTGAAGTCTGCTAATTCTAGGCCAAACCTGTATGATCTTTAGAAACATCAAAGCATGAAAAAAGAATACTGAGTTTGAATCCTGGCTCTGCAACTTTCTGGGTGGTATATGTGACCTTGGACAAGTTACTTGACTTTTTGAATTTCAATTTTTCTAACCTATGAATTAAGGGTAATAATAGCTCTTGTTGCAGGATTGTTTTGATAATTTAAAGAAATGTTATACTCACATAAAGCATGTGCCATAAACTAAGTACTCAATGAATGGTAGGTATTACTAATTATGAATTTCAGCACAACGATAAGCGATTTTTTTAATCACTTGTTCTTTCGAGTGTTTAAACTTTGGGCTAAGAAAGACTTTCTCACAAGTTTATCATGATTTGTAAACATGAGTCAACTTCTCTATAGCAATTATTTTGCTGGGAAGTAAGCAAGGTCATAAATTAATAATGACTCCTGCAACCTCAGGACTTATTGATCTTGCTGTTTATCTTCTGGAATGTTCCTGGAAAACCCAATTATTTTGGGACATTACCCAAGCTAGTTTAGCCATTATTCTATATTAATGTTATTAGTAACAAGTTATGAAAACATTTGATTGATTTTCTTGGAAAAACAACACCTTTATAGTACAATAGAGATATTACTTTAGCCAATAAATTTCTTGGAAGCCCTATTCTATTTTTTAATAAAAACAAACTGGGATAAATAGCTAGAGATTCTTTTCAATGCATGTGTTATGATAAATTCCATTTTCTTCTGGGTATCACAGTTGAGAATTAAAGAGCACTTTAGCGAAAAAACTCTAGGAATACATGGACCTAGTTCATCTTATGGGTCTGTCCACTGGCAATGTTTTGAAGTAGAAGTATCTTTTAATACCCCTGGTTTTGTTCCCCAATTCTCAGTATACCACTTTGTGTGGAGTAAATGCCCAGTGAATGTTTGTTGAATGAATGAGCAAATGAACGAATGAAAGCATGAACAAATAAAATCATGACAACATAGAGAGTTACCCACTGTAAACCCTTGTGAGGGTAGCTCTACTTCCCTTCCCAGTACAAATGTTTTCTTGGATTTGTAGACTTGTTTAAACGCCTATGTCTTTAACACTGGATTCTCTTTATTGTTAAATTCAACTGCCTCTCTATTCCTGTTTTCAATTTATTCCATCTGACAAGAGGTAGTCTCTATGAGGTATAAAACTTTTTTTGTGTGATTGTGAGGTAGCTTAAATTTGAGCCAAAGGGAGCTATTTATTAAAACAAAATGGAGTATGAAGGAGGGTAGTGGTTCCCCAAACTTGTCTCATATAAGAATCACCTGACACACATGTTAAAAATGTAAATTCCTAGCCATCATCTGAGAATCTCCAAAGGCAATACACCAAGTGCTTCTTCTAACCAAGCAGACTGGGCAAAGACTGGGATAGGGGATGACTGTAATCTTAATTATCAGAAGACTAATGGAGCTTACCTGAGGTAGCGGTTGACTGAAAAAAAATCACAACCTAAAAGTTGAGAATTATGTTTTATTCTGTGGACTTACTGAGGACTTAAGCCTCTGGGATACAGCCTCTCAGATAGCTCTGAGGGACTGCTCCAAAGAGATAAGGGAGAATCCAGGATATACAGGAGTTTTTGAAAACTGCCCCCCCCAAAACACCCCCCCCAAAAGAACAGGTAGTTGAACATCAAAAGATTACTGCTAATTATAAAAAACAAACAAACAAACAAACCCAGACATCTTAAGTTAACGATTTTAGTGCCCTTCTATATATGGGAAGATGCAAGAGTCTGGGCTTACTGAAATTATTCCTTTGATATGCACCTTAACTATCTAGGGCCAGTATCCTGCTTTTCTCCATTTGAATCCCTTCAGGGTGCACCACTGGGTAGGGGGGCGGCTGCAGGAGCTGAGGGCTTGAGGGCTGGCAACCTGTTCTTCTCTATCCTGAATTCCCTTCAGGGTGCACTGTCAGGGTCAGCTGCAGTGGCTGAGGGCTTGATGGCTGCAATATCCTTTGTTTCCTGAAATGGCAGGCAGCATTCTTTGTCCGCATGGCAATCTCCCCTTGCTTCTGTTTTTTCCTATTTAATATAGGGATATCAATATCTCTCCAGACCCCATCAAAGGATTTCTATGAAAATTATAAGAGTTTTAATTCTCAAACCTTCACATTTTATGCAGACTTGAAAAATCTATCCTGAAGACAATAACAAATCCATTAAGATTGCAATGCTTCTACTTAAAAGGCACTAATTCACAGTTTTACAAATACTTTTTAGCAACTCTCTCAGGTGACCTTTCATTGTGACCAACCCACACCAACCAAGAGCTCCCAACCTGCCTTGTCTGTTACTATTTCCCTGGAAATGAGCTACCATACTTGTGCAGTTAAGAAATATTGGCTCTAGAAATGAAAAATTGAACTACCATGTGATCTAGCAATCCACTTCTGGGTATATATCCAAAAGAAAGGAAACCATTATCTTGAAGAGATAACTGTGCTGCTATATTCATTGCGGCATTATTCACAATAGCCAGGGTATGAAAACAAGCTTAGTGTCTGTCTTTGAATGAATGGGTCAAGAAAAGTTGGTATGTACACACAATGGAATGTCTTTCAACCTTAAAAAGGAAGGAAATCCTGTCATTTGGTACAACATGGATGAACCTGGAAGGCATTATGCTAAGTGAAATAAGCCAGACAAAAAAAGACAAATACTGTGTGATCTCACTTATATGTGGAACAACAACAAAAAATAGTCAAACTCATAGAAACAGAGTAGAATGGTGGTTGCCAGCAGCTGGGGGGTGGAGGAGATAGGGACCAGTAAAAGGGTACAAATTTTAGTTATAAAATGAATAAGTTCTAAAGATCTAATGCATAACATGGTGACTATAGTTGATAACACTGTATTATATAACTGAAATTTGCTGAGATAGTAGAACTTAAATGTTCTCACACACACACACAAAAGTAAATCTGTGAGGTGATGGATGTGTTAATTAACTTTATGGGGGAAATGTTTTCACAATATATACATATATCAAGTAAAGAAAAAAGAAATACTAAAACCTGGAAAGAAATGTGTCTTCGCTTTAAAAGAAAGGAAGAATTGAGTCTGCTACCTGGTTGCTATTAGGCATTAATCAGGCTTATTTTAATTAGGCTTATTTTCTTGGTTAGACTAGCATCCTGTCTTTAAAAAATGCTCCTACAGTTATGTTGAGAAGAAAATAAAAATAACTCTTGTCCCTATATTAATAACCATTGTAATATAAATAACCTTTTCAACTCAATATGTGTTGGAGCATTTCTGCTAGAGGCAGGGGATTTGTATTAATATAATAAGACTTCTGTAAAATAAAGAGGTTAAATGAAATATTAATATAGCCAAGAAAATATACTTGCCCCCCTCATGGTTATTGCCAGTTATGAACCCAGCACTAAGAAAGACTCTCCCTTTCTTTTAACAATAAAAAATATTATTAATAAAAATATTATGGGAAAAGCCCTGAGCTAAGTGTTTTACATGCTTTATTTCTATTAAAACACATGACAACCTTCTGGAGTAAGTATGATTATTATCACCATTTTGCAAATGAGGCCCAGAGGGCTTCCCTGGTGGCGCAGTGGTTGAGAGTCCGCCTGCCAATGCAGGGGACACGGCTTCGTGCCCCGGTCCGGGAAGATCCCACATGCCGCGGAGCGACTGCGCCCGTGAGCCATGGCCGATGAGCCTGCGCGTCCGGAGCCTGTTGCTCCGCAACGGGAGAGGCCACAACAGTGAGAGGCCCGCGTACCGCAAAAAAACAGAAACAAAAACAAATGAGGCTCAGAAAAGTTATAACTTGCCAGAAGTCTTACAGCTGGTAAGTGGCAAACTCAGGATATATTCATCTCCATCTAACTTCAGAAGCCAAATTCTTAATCATGATCATTTATTGATTCCTAACCAAAAATACATAGAAATGTAAAGGTTCATATATCTGCTTTTTAAGGTAATGTGTCTTCATTTATTTATACTTCCTGCCTAATTTTTTTAAAACCTTGAGAAAGCAGGAAAAGTACAGCTATCAATTGCTTTAGGCTAAAACTTTATTTAAACATCTTTTGCTAACTTCTGTTACAAATGGACGTGTGTGTGTGTGTGTGTGTGTGTGTGTGTGTGTGTGTGTAAATAAGTATTCATAGTGATGTGAAAGTCATAAAATCCAATTGTGAAACCTCTTATCTTTGTTCTGAAGCCTTTCTTCTGGGTAGCTTCAATATCTGTCCCAGGAGCTTCTAGGCACCAGTAGGTGGTGAATGATCCTGTATTTGTGCTCAGATTTGACTGAGCAACCTTCTCAAGAGATCACAAGATGCCTTTGTCAAGGTTTAGATATCAATGTTGATATACATTGGATTCTCTAGAAGCAGACTTTGAGATAGGATTTGGCATGGGAGGTATTTGTTTAAAAAGCGAAGGGAGCAGGATTAGGCAAAGGGAGAAATTGAACAACAAAGCAGGCCTGGAAGAGCCTGGGAGTATCTTGCAGGTGCCTGTAGAGACTATTGATGCAATGGCATCCTAAGAAATACAAATGACCAAGGAACTCTACCATATCCTTTTTTACTCACGTTATTTCCCTGCATTAGCCAACCACTTATGCTGAAAATGATGACATAGAGGGCTTCCCTGGTGGCGCAGTGGTTGAGAGTCCGCCTGCCGATGCAAAAGATGAGACAACACATAGTTATTTGTTCTTTTCCCTCAGACCTTCCAAACTCATCAGTAAGCAGAAGGGAGAGTGTTGGTAGAATGTATGTGTATCAAGAAATGAAATGAAAACAGTTGAGTTAGTTTTTACAGTGTTTCCATTTTTCTGGTAAGAACAGAAATATACATGAATGTACAGACTATGAAATACAAATTGCGATTTCAGTGATTCTACGTGAGTTAACTCCTCTCATATTTGCATTTAATACTAACATTGCACAATATAAACATGAATAGTAACATTTATGCTAATAGTTTAAAATTTTAATTTTTCTTTGCTTAGAATGACATTAAATGACTGATTAAAAAAAAATCATGGCAAGCCTAGAGAGAAACTGCAGAAGAAAGGAAAAGGCTTTACTGTTTAGCACAGCATTTTTTCTTGCGTTTTGAACAGGGGGCTCTGCATTTTCATTTTGCACTGGGGCCTGCAAATTATGCAGTGAGGCTTAGGTCAGAGAAATGGATTGGCAAGAATAAATGGATGGAGTGAGGCAGGATCCTGAAAATCAGTTTTAGGAGAAAACACCAGTCTTCCAGGACCATGACTATCAACGGATAGACTTGCACTACTTTTAACAATTTGTTTTCATAACTTGTGACTTAACCAGCATTGATTTTCTCTCCTCATTCTGTTACCAATGTATTGAATATTTATTGAGAGTCTATTGTGGATACAGCAATGAGCTAAGAAATATGAAGGAGGACAAAGTGGGGTTAGGCTGTGGGGACAGTATCAGCTACCTTCAAGGAGCTTGCATTTGAATAATGGAACTTTTCTAGTTATTTCTACGTTCTGATATGCACCTACATCACAGTACACGTGCACAAACACACATTCACATCTGCCATTTTCCTTTCTTCCTATTTTCATCATATTTTTCCCTCTTCTTTCCAGATCACCAGTCATTTCTAGGATAGTGATGATGATGATAGTAATAATGATGATAATGACGGTAGTGAACATTATTCTAAGCACTTTACACGTGTTAATTCAGTTACTCTTCACAGTAACTGAGATATATACCATTTTAATCTCCATTTTACATAAAGGTTAAGTAATTTGCCCAAAATCGAACAGCTAGAAAGTGGATGAGCTAGGATTTGAACTAAGATAGTCCCCATTATGCTGCACTCTAGAAACTTCCCCAAAGTTTTGGGCAATAGTGATTTTGAGCAGTGGTCTTCAAATTTATACATGTGTACTATGGCAGATGGGAGGTACTGAAAATTCAAGCAAAGTTTTAGGGGACTAATTTCCAGACTCTCAGCTTCACTGAGCTCTCTTTCCTAAAAGTGGACTGCCTCAAGCAAACCTGTAATTGGGGCTGGTTCCCTTTGTAATAGCCCTTTTCTCTTTTTACAGAAGAAAGGCCCTCATACTGAATCTTATTATGGCTCATTGCCCTGGGGTCTAACACACTCCAGAGTGCCAACCAAAGACTAAAGTATTGGTAAAAGTGTTGAGAAAGTGAATAACTTTTAAGACTGGGCAACAATATTCTTTATATTTCAGGGGTTTCTAATTTTTGCCATTGATAAAAGTGAAGGAGGACCTAAACACATTACCAAGTGATAGACTATTAAAAATAATTTTTGACAATAGATCACTATTTGGATTTTGTCATATAACTTAGAAAGTGTTCTAAGAATTGGGTGGCAGTTTTATAACAAAGCTACTTCTGTTCCCCTCTTATTTAAGTGACAGGTATTCTTAGAATACAAATAGAACAAAGGAAGTGAATTTATGTTGCATCCTGTTTCATCCTCAGGATAAGGACCATTCATTCATGCATACATAAACTGATTGTGTAAAAATAATTTTACCTATCTTATTAAGAAGTGCATTTCCATTAAGATTATATTTTATGTTTAATAATTTTTTATCAAAACTATATTTGCTGTTTCTGATCACTTTTTTTAACACCTTTATTGGGGTATAATTGCTTTACAATGGTGTGTTAGTTTCTGCTTTATAACAAAGTGAATAAGCTATACTTATACATATATTCTTCCTCTTGCATCTCCTTCCCTCCCACCCTCCCTATCCCACCCTTCCAGGTGGTCACAAACCACTGAGGTGATCTCCCTGTGCTATGCTATGTTCCATGAGCACTTGAGAAGAAAGTGTATTCTGTCGTTTTTGGATGGAATGTCCTATAAATATCATTTACGTCCATCTTGTTTAATGTATCTTTTTTTTTTTTTTTGCGGTACGTGGGCCTCTCACTGTTGTGGCCTCTCCCGTTGCGGAGCAACAGGCTCCGGACGCGATAATCCCCTCTCCTCGCGTACCAGGAAACAAAGAGGGAAGAAAAAGCCTCTGGCCTCTTTCGCAAGTCCAGACTTGTTCCCGGACTCCCTCCCGGCTCTCCGTGGCGCACTAACCCCCTGCAGGCTGTGTTCACGCCGCCAGACCGAGTCCTCTCCCTGCGCTGCGACCGAAGCCCAAGCCTCAGCTCCCAGCCCCGCCCGCCCTGGCGGGTGAGCAGACAAGCCTCGGCCTGGTGAGTGCTGGTCGGCCCTGATCCTCTGTGCGGGAATCTCCCTGCTTTGCCCTCCACACCCCTGTGGCTGTGCTCTCCTCCGCGGCTCCGAAGCTTTCCCCCTCCGCCACCCGCAGTCTCCGCCAGCGAAGGAGCTTCCTAGTGTGTGGAATCCTTTCCTCCTTCACAGCTCCCTCCCACTGGTGCAGGTACCGTCCCTATTCTTTTGTCTCTGTTTATTCTTTTTTCTTTTGCCCTACCCAGGTATGTGGGGGGGTTTCTTGCCTTTTGGGAGGTCTGTGGTCTTCTGCCAGCGTTCAGTAGGTGTTCTATAGGAGTTGTTCAACCCAGTTAGGTTTAAACCACAATGTCTGCATTACCTGCTGTTGGTGGTGGTTTCAGTCTCAGTTCTGTTTCCTGGACCTTTGCTATGCTGGTTTGGATGTGAAGTCCACACATGCATAGCCCAAGAGTGAGCCTGAGATTATTTGGGTTCATACACAGAATTAGGGGGATCCCTTTCTTTGCCTCTCTTATTTCCAGGGTTTTCTTTACTCTATGGCCCACAAAGTTCTCTTTCTTGATTTCTCTGGCCAGTAAAATTCATTCGGGCAATTCAAGAAATTAGACCTACTTTGGGGACAAATCCATGTAAGAAAGGAGATTTTAAAAATTCAGAAACTCTTCTCCCTGCAGGTCATTTCTCCAATTTTTGACTTCCCTCCATAATTTGCCTGCTCTTTATTCTTTGGAGTCTTCAGATAGTTGTTTGTGTGTGTGTGTGTGTGTGTGTGTTGTCCTGTTTTCAGTTGTAATCAGCGGGAGAGATGGTCTGTTATTGGGATTAGGTTGCCATGTCAAAAAGAGAACCTCATTTACCTTTTTTATCATACTCATGTTAAAGTATTTGTTGAAATGACCTGTAATGTGATATTCATTTGCTAATTGTTGAGTGTGTTGGTTTTCTTTACTGCCAAAGGTTTTATTGATTTTGGAATTTTGTTTTGTAAATCCATTTTGAGACGGTATCTTTGTTATATCTCTTTCTCTCTTCTTCTCATTTCATTAATGCAATCTGTAACTTATAGTCTATGAACTATCCTAGCAACTTTCATGTAAGTATAGTACTGGTACTACTATTAATAATATTTAGTACTAATATCTAACATTTATATGTCTTATACTACCTGCCAGGTTTTAGTTCAAGTGGTTTAAATTTAATTTTTATACTTTAAAATAACCTTTTATATATGTGCAAAGTGTCTTGCTAGGATTTTGATAGAAATTGCATTGTCTATAGATCACTTGGGGAGAAGTGACATCTTTACTATGTTCAGTGTTCCAATCCATGAGCACAATATGTCTCACTGTTTTATTAGATCTTCTTTGATTTCTTTCATCGGCATTTTGTAGTTTTCAGCACACAAGTCCTATATATTTTTTGTAAGATTTATACCTGTTTCAGTTTTTGAGTTAATGTAAATGATGCTGTGTTTAAAATTTTTGTTTCCGTGTGTTCATTGCTAGCGTATAGAAATACATTTGAGTTTTGTATGTTTATCTTGGTCCTTTGATCTTGCTGAGTCCACTTATTAGTTGTAGGAGGTTTTTTTGTTTGTTTGTTTCTTGGGTTTTGGTACAGTCCTCGGGATTTTCGATAGAGACCATCATGTCATCTGTGAAGAGGGATGGTTTTATTTCTTTCCAATTTGAATGCCCTTTATTTCCTTTTCTTGCCTTGTTGAGCTGGCTTGAACTTCCAGTACTATGTTAAATAAGAGTGGTGAAAGTGGGTATCCTTGCCTTGTTCCTTGTTAAAGGCATTCAGTCTTTAATCATTAAGACTGATGTTTTCGGTAGGAGCTTTTGTAGAAACTCTTTATCAAATTTAGGAAGTTCCCCTTATTTCTAGTTTGCTGAGAATTTTTGTCATGAATGGCTATTAGATTTTGTCAAATCCTTTTCTGTGTCAATTGATATTATCATGTAATTTTTCTACCCAGTTTTAAATGCACTGATACCTGAACACCCAAATTTGGGGAGGATAAATTAGAGGAAATTATTCATTTTCCAAAAGGATTGAGTTCCTTTAGTAAGTTTTCTAGTACATTTAAATTTAATGTTTTTATTTTATAATATTGAGGGGCAAATCAGTTTTCAGTCTTTTCAGCAGCATATCTAATGTGTAAAGCCAATATACCTATCCATTATTACTGATTACTTTTCCCAGAATTTTCTAGAACATAGGATTTGACAAAAGAATTTGGACTGTTTCTGGATGTGAAAAGCTGATATAGATGAATTATTTGGAGATCAAAATTTTGAATGTCTGACACATTTAGAAGGCTTATGGAGTTTCTAGAATAGAATATTTGAAATTAAAACACTCCAGAGGGCTTCCCTGGTGGTGCAGTGATTGAGAGTCCGCTTGCCAATGCAGGGGACACGGGTTCGTGCCCCAGTCCGGGAAGATCCCACATGCCGTGAAGCGGCTGGGCAATGGCTTATGGGCACAACATTGTGTTGTGTGCCCATTCATAAGAACCAAGTGACAGTAAGGAGCAGCTCTTATCCTCACTGTCTCTTATCAAGCTTCTGCCTGTTCTTGTGGTGTATTAGGTCATCCACTGGAAATGATTACTAAAATGCCCTGAAGTCTTTATTCAAACCACATTTTTCTTTTTAACACTCAGCTTTAGAATTAGTTCTGCCAGTACAATGCTAGACTGCCTGAGAGGGGTGTGTGTGTGTATGCTCGCGTGCACACACTTCTGTACCACTTTGGGTTTCCAAGGCTATATTTGCTGATGAATAGTTTCAGTTGATAGATGTTTCCACAGCCTTTCATTTCCCTGAGATTTGGTAATGCCTACTTATGATTAATTTTATTAGCCACTTACGTAGTTTGAAATCAGACTTACTATAAAATTAGTCCCTCAGTTTTACAATTTGGCAATAAATATTTTGGCCTCTTTTTTCTTTTTCCTTCTGTCTCTTTAAGTTGAGTGAGTTTTTACTTCTCAGTTTAGGGTGATACATAACCCATGTTCACAAAGTAGGGTGTGAAAAGTAATGTCATAACAGTTTTGTGTTTTATAATTCACCTGAAATTTACAACATATGAATGCTTTGTCTTTCTCATGTAAGTAGAGAATGTATCTCTAGGTCAGTGGTTCTCAAACTTGAGCTTGTATCAGAAATACCCTGGAGGATTTGTTAACACACAAAGTGCTGGGCCCCATCTGCAGAGTTTCTGATTCTGTAGGTCTAAGGTGGGCCAAGGAATTTGCATTTCTAACAAGTTCCAAGTGATGCTGAGGCTGTTTCTTCAAGGACCATACTTTGAAAACTTTCTTTCTAGGAAGATGGGAAAATGGATTTTAATCCTGATTTGGGTACAAATTATTTGAGTGAGCTTAAGCAAGTCATATATACTCTATTCTTCAGTTCCTTCATCTGATAATTAAGATCAGTGCTATCAGGTCAACCTACTTTGTAGAGTTATTGGGTGGGAGGGGTGAGTGGAATAATGCATATGAAAGTGTTTTTAAAATTAAAAGAAATAAACACTTGTATGAAATTGTGAAATGTTTTCAGAGGTTCTGAAAGAATGATAATGTAAGAAATATTCACTTAAAAATACGGTGGCTCACACGATATTTGCGATTTTATGTCCCTCATATTTTTTCCCCTCTCTTTCCAGTTTTATAGCACATCAGTGATTGCCTTTTTGTTTTTATCAAGCAGCAAATAAGTGGTTGGTGAATCAATAAACTCTTTGGCCTTGAGTGTCTGATTTTGCTTTTTCCCAAACATGGTCTCTGGGTAGCTTTCTGTTTTCTCCCGATGCTTATTGCAGAAATATTTCACAGGGAATGGGGTGACACTAAGCTTCAGGATATTGCTTCTTTTTCCTAAACAAACATTCTTATCACTAGAGGACAATCCTGCTTTAGTCGATGACATATTAATTGATATAAATAAAGGTGTTCCTGTTAGTCTCTTTCAGCTATTCACATTTCCTACCCATAAATCAGTGAAAGATGCAATATGAACTTGATTGCTTAGAAAGACATGAAGGCAGGGAGGACAGGTTGCACTTCAACACTAAATATTAAAGGACAAGCTTGCGATCAAAGCCATACCATTTGCTTCTATTGATCTATTGTTTTTAAACTGAAGGAGGTCTGGGAAAAGGAACGATCATGTTGTGCCAATAGCTAATAAGGAAAAATTTTCAGCATTTTGTATTTGTATCAAATATAATAATGAGGTGGGGGGTTTTTTGGTCATATAAAGCTGTACAGCAATCATTTCTCTCATTTGAATGCTAATTACATTCTCAATGTATGAATTAATTATAACTTCTATTGACTATGTTGATATTGTTTAGAAAAATTATCTCTCAGATCAGATGAAAAATTTTCCGTGTGTGAAAGGCTCAAGTGACTTGTTCTGGCATACGGCATTAATATTCCTTCATGTAAGCTTCATAAAACATTAAAACCAAATTAAACTCAGAAAGGGGACCAACCCTGCAGATTTATTTATTTAAAGTCGAGAGAGGAGACACCCTTTCTTTTTGTATTTGTAGATAAAGACATATGTCTGTCCCACTGTCCCTGCCTTTTTGCAGCATTTTTAGAGATTTCATCAAATCCACCTAAAATGATTATCTTCAAAACTAGAGCAGGATTTATTAAACCCTGAAGTGTTTTGGACAAAGGCAGTAATTTTGTGTGAGCATGCTTTGTTTAAAGCTGTTTTGAACGTTCCCTGTTCCAGAGAGAGAGAGAGAGGGAGAGAGATCCCCCAATATAGGAAGAAAGACTAAGAGTCAATGAGAGTTGACAGTTTCCACACAGTTCTTGCTCAAAAAGCTAGAAGATTTCCAAGTGCTTCATTGCCCTTCTTGCATCTTCCCCTTTGAGACTGAAGTATAGTGTAGAGAAGCCTGTGGTGTGGGGGACTAAAATGTAAAGAAATCTATGATGATAATTGACCCTGAGTTATGCTTCTGGAAGAGAGACAATAGAATTTAACTTCCCTGTGTTACCATTCCTTTTTGGGTCAAAGAGATTCCTAGCCTGGTAAAAACAGTTGGAAACAGTCAATATTCTGATAACTCCCCAATATATATCTTATTCATTTATTCATTAATTTATTTGACAAATATTTAGTAAATGCTTACCACATGCCAAGCAGTGTTTCAGATGCTGAAGCTACGGTAGTGGATAAAACAAAGTCCCTAATCCCAAGAAGTTTACATTAGTGGAAGGAGGCAAACAATAAACAAAAATGTAAGTAAAGTTTAAGCATATCAGATGGTGTCAAATGCCAAGGAGAAAAATGAAGCAGGGTGCTATGGTATGAATGTTTGTGTCCGGCCCCCCAAATTCATATATATATATATTTTTGGCTACACCATGCGGCTTGTGGGATCATAGTTCCCTGACCAGGGATTGAACCCAGGCCCCGGCAGTGGAAGCATGGAGTCCTAACCACTGGACTTCCAGGGAATTCCCCAAATTCACATGTTAAAGCCTAAACCCCAATGTGACGGTATTAGGAGGTGGGATTTTGAGAGGTGATTAAGTTATGAGGGTGGAGCCCTCATGAATGAGATTAGTGCGCTTGTAACAGAGACCCCGAAAGAGCTTCCTCACCCCTTCTGCCATGTGAGGACACAGGGAAAAGATGGCCATCTGCGAATCAGAGAGTGGATCCTCAGCAGGCACCTAATCTGCTGGCACCTAGATCTTGGACTTCCAGCCTCCAGAACTATGAGAAATAAATGTCTTATTATTATTATTATTAAGTCACCTTGTCTGTGGTATTTTTTTATGGCAGCCCAAATGGACTAAGATATGGGGTAAGAGAGATAAGCAGAGATGGAGAATGAGGATGGGGTTCCCTGTGAGGAGGGAAAAGATCACTTCAGAACAAGATCCAAGGTGGGAGTGTTCTTGGCATGAATGAAAATAGTAAGGTCAGAGGGGCTGGAGAAAGGTGAATGAGGGAAAAGGTGGAAGGAGATGAGATCAGAGAAGTTGTGTGTATGTGCGTCTGTGTGTGAGGCGGGGGTGGGCATCAGATCATTTAGGGTCTTGTATTCTGTTACAAGGACATTGGCCTTTAAGTCAGAATAAGCTAGAAAACCATTAGAAGGTTTTGAATGGAGAAAAGATGTGACTTATTTCAGTTTAAATGAATCTGGATGCTCTGTGTAAAATAGACAGTGGGGGACGAGGGCAGAAGTGAGGAGACCTATTAGGAGGATTTTGCAATAACTCAGGGTAGAGATAATGATGGCCTGACCCAAGATAGTAGTGATGAAGGTGGAGAAAAGTGATTAATATATTGGATAAATTTTGAAGAAAGAGATTTGCTGATGGAATGCCTATGGAATATGACAGAAAGAGAGGAGGCATGATGACTCCAAGGTTGTTGGCCTGAATAAATGGAGTTTATATGTACTGAAGTGGTGAAGCTGGGGATTGAGCAGATTTCAGGTGTGTGTAAAGTAACCAGGAAAATAGCAAACCGCCCCCCCGCAAAGAAAAAAAACCTTTCTCCTGAGTATAGGCTCATATATCCAACTGATTACCTGAAATCCTCACTTGAATGTCGTATATTCTTCAAATGTAACACTTTAATGTGCAACATGCAACTTCGATCCCTCGACTCAAACCTCCTCTTCCCCAGGCTGCCCCATTTCAGTAATCATTGCCATGTTCTACCAGGTTCTCAAGTCAGGAATTTTAGCATTCTTCTTCTTTTTTTAAAAAATATCTTTATT
This sequence comes from Neophocaena asiaeorientalis asiaeorientalis, assembly GCF_003031525.2. Lineage (NCBI taxonomy): Eukaryota > Metazoa > Chordata > Mammalia > Artiodactyla > Phocoenidae > Neophocaena > Neophocaena asiaeorientalis. The sequence goes on from NW_020174707.1 coordinate 3,318,939, forward strand.
GAGGTATAATTGCTTTACATTCTTGTGTTAGTTGCTGCTGTATAACAAAGTGAATCAGATTATTATTCTTGATTCTTCCTACTTCATCACCTCCCTACATCTAATTCAACTATAAATGTTGTTTTTACCTCCAATATATCTTTGAAAAACCCTCCACTTGTCTTCATCCCCATTGCCATTGCCCGGATCCAAGTCACCATCATTTATTAACCTGAACCAGGGCCATAGCTTCTTAACTAGCTTTCATGCTTCTGTTCCTGCCCACTGCCTATTCATTCTCTACATCTCAGTGAGAAGAAACCCTCTACAATGGCAAATATGATTATTTCATTCTTCTGCTTAAAACTCTTCAATTGTTTTCCACTTCTCTTAGGAAAAAATGAAAAATCTTTCTAATGGCCTAACAGACCCTGCATGAATTGACTGTAGACTCCTCTCCCATCTCATCTTTTTTGACCATCCCACTTGCCGTCTGTGGTCCAAGCCACATGGGACTTTTTTCATTCGCTTGAATTTGCCCAGCTGCTTCCCACCTCCAAACTTTGCTCCTTCTTTTCAACTTCAATAGCCTCCTCCTCAGAGAAGTCTTCTTTGTCTGACTCTATTCATGCATGCCCTGTTGCTGAATGTACGTTGTGTAACCCAAGACATTGAAAAGGTGGAAAATTAATTGTGCCAATCTGGGTGATAGAGAGAAATCAACTTTTCCAAATGAATGTCTTGCCTTAAACTCTCTATTTCCTAAAATATTGTTCCTAATTGGTATTTTCAAGTGTAATATTGTGAGAACAGTATTTCAATATTTGATGTTGTGTGCTATAAAGGGATTTTGGAGGAATTTGCAACAGGATGTTTAAGATTTTGGATACTTTAAAAATGCAATAAACATCTCTGTATTTGGAAACAAAATTTGAAACAATCTCTACTCATCACCCTGTTCTAATTTTCCTTGATCTGGATCACTATTTGATACTATCTGTTTGACTATATATTTACTTGTTTCCCTTTCTAGACTGTAAACTCGATGATGGCAGAGATTATAACTGTTTTATTTACCACTCTGTACACAGTGTTTAGTACAAGCTCTTGTCCTTTAGAGATGCTCATTCCTGAGACAGATGTTATAGGGCAGAAAATCTCTAAAATTTGGGCTAGTGTTGGTCAGAGAAGATACCATCATGAATTTGTGACCAAATGAGAAAAGACAATGTAGTGTTTAGATATAAGACTCTACTTTAAGTAAAAACTACTTTCTTAGAAAGGACTGACCTTTATTTTTTATTTATTTATTTTTTGTGGTACGCGGGCCTCTCACTCTTGTGGCCTCTCCCGTTGCGGAGCACAGGCTCCGGACACGCAGGCTCAGCGGCCATGGCTCACGGGCCCAGCCGCTCCGCGGCATGTGGGATCTTCCCGGACCGGGGCACGAACCTGTGTCCCCTGCATCGGCAGGCGGACTCTCAACCACTGCGCCACCAGGGAAGCCCCGACTGACCTTTATTTTGATATTATATCCCTGTGTATGGTAGAATGTCCCCATTAAATATAAAAACAGTGATAGTAAATGGCAGTTCTTTTTTTTTTAAACATCTTTATTGGAGTATAATTGCTTTACAATGGTGTGTTAGTTTCTGCTTTACAACAAAATGAATCAGTTATATATATACCTATGTTCCCTTATCTCTTCCCTCTTGCGTCTCCCTCCCTCCCACCCTCCCTATCCCACCCCTCCAGGCGGTCACAAAGCACCGAGCTGATCTCCCTGTGCTGTGCGGCTGCTTCCCACTAGCTATCTCCCTTACGTTTGGTAGTGTATATATGTCCATGTCTAGGGGTAAGACAGGAATAAAGACACAGACCTACTAGAGAATGGACTTGAGGATATGGGGAGGGGGAAGGGTAAGCTGTGAAAAGACAGTTCTTTTAAAATACTCTTAACTGGCAAAATAAAAAACCTGTAGCTCTATTTTTGGTCCCATGCATGCCTTTTTTCTTAATTCTGCTGTCCTAAGAGAGGCAGGTCTGGAAACCATTACTTAAAACAATGCAAGCTGAATAAGGTACAGTTGCTGCCATCAAGAATTCAAAAAAACTGGGCTTCCCTGGTGGCGCAGTGGTTGAGAGTCCGCCTGCCGATGCAGGGGACACGGGTTCGAGGAATAAAATCAGGACACAAATTTGAGGCCTGATCTGAGGGGCTGCTGTAGACTGATTGTGTCCCCCTCAAAATTCGTATGTTGAAACTTAATCCCCAGTATCATGGTATTAGGAGGTGGAGGGCCTCTTCATGATCATCAGTTCATGAGGATGGAGTGCTCATGAATGGGATTAATGCCCTTATAAAGATGTCTGAGAATGTAAATTGGTGCAGCCACTCTGTAAAACAGTTATGGAGGTTCCTCACAAAACTAAAAATAGAGCTGCCATGTGATCCAGCAATCCCACTCCTGGACATATTTTTGGACAAAACTCTAATTCAAAACATACATGCACCCCTACGCTCGTAGCAGCACTATTTCCAATAGCCAAGACACAGAAGCAACCTCAGTGTCCATCGACAGATGAATGGATAAAGATGTGATATATATACACAATGGAATATTACTCATTCATAAAAAAGAATGAAATAATGCCATTTGCAACAACATGGATGGACCTAGAGATTATCATACTAAGTGAAGTAATTCAGAAACAGAAAGACAAATACCATTGATATCATTTATATGTGGAATCTAAAATATGACATAAATGAACTTATTTATGAAACAGAAACAGACTCAGACCTAGAGAGCAGACTTGTGGTTGCCAAAGGGGAGAGGGGGTGGGGTAAGGATGGATTGGGAGTTTGGGATTAGCAGATGCAAACTATTATATATAGAATGAGTAAACAACAAGGTCCTACTCTATAGCACAGGAAACTAACTATATTCAATATCCTATGATAAACCACCATGAAAAAGAATATATATATATACACACACACATATGTGTGTGTGTGTATAACTGAATCACTTTGCTGTACACCAGAAACTAACACAACATTGTAAATTGACTATACTTCAATAAAAAATAAATTTTTAAAAAGTATAGAATTTAAAAATAAAATTCTAATTAGATGAAGTCTCCAAATGATGGCATGAATAAAGTGTTATAATTGGCAAAAAAAAAAAGAGGTCTCAGAGACTCCCTTACCTCTTCTGCCATGACAGGTTACTGGACAAGATAACCATCTACATATCAGAAAGCAGGCCCTTACTGGACACTGAGTTGGCCAGCACCTTGATATTGAATTTCCCAACCTCCAGAACTATAAGAAATAAATTTCTGTTGTTTATGAGCTACCCAATCTATGGTATTCTGTTATAGCAGCCTGAACTAAGGCAGGCACAGTATTGGAGAAATCCAGTGTGTCATGCATATGAGTGTATGGAGAGTAGGGAAGTGATGAGTGAGTGCTGTCATGAAAAAATCCTCATGAAGTCTGAATTTTGAAATAGACATGAAAAAAGAGGGAGGAGTTTGAGAATTATGTGGAGAGAATATTCCAGGCAGAGGAATAAATATGTAGGGAGGTTGGAAAGTATGGATTGAATAAGGAAGTCAGCATTTAGAAGTCTAGTTTTGTTGGGGTTTAACGACTACATACTAGAAAGTAGTGAGGAAGAATGGCTGAAAGATGAATTGAGGTCCAGTTGTAAAGGGCTTTGGTTTGAGGAGTTTGGGCATATCTCCTCAACTGATAGCAATGAGTCAGTAAGGCAATAAGCCATTGGAAGTTTGTTGAGAAAGGTAATATTACCTAAGCTGAACTTTAATGAATTACTTCAGGACTAGGTGTAAAGCGAATGGTTAATAGTTTTAAAAACATGTTCACAAAATCAGTGACATTTTTCCAACCAAGAAGTGGAGTCTACGTCCCTTGAATTATCCAAGAGAGTACAACAAAATTGGTAAGACTAGGTCATAAAAGGCCATATAGCTTCCTCCACTGTTTTTCTTGGATCTTTGAAATACCATCTGAGAAATCCAATCCTCAGGCTGCCAATTTTTGAGAAAACTCAAGCCACAAAAAGAGGCTACCTGTGGGCTCTCCGACCAACAGTTCCAACTCCACCCAGTATTCGAGTTATTCTAGCCCAGGTGCCAGGCTCATGAGTAAACAAGTCTTCATATGATTCCAGCCTCCAGCTGTTAAATCATCCCCAGCCTTCAAGTCTTTTCTGCTGAGGCCACATATATCATTAAGCAGATAAATTCATCCCCACTCTGCCCTCTTCAAATCCCTGATCCACAGAATCCATGAGCGTAGAAAATGCTTGTTTCACACCACTAAGTTTGGGGTAGTTTGTTACACAGCAATAGATACTTGGAACAGATGGAATGTAGAGAGAACTAGGAAGCAGCGATCATCCTGGAAGCTCTAGTGGTGCTTTGCATAAGAGACATCTCCACCTCTATGGAATCTAGTTCAGAGATTGGGAAACCAGGCAGAAAATGTGATTCATGAGCTACTGTACCATATTTTAATTGAGCCTCATTGAATTTACTGACATTTGGAGTTTTATTAGTTCTTTGAGGTATATGGGCTAGATGAGGATGACGAAAATATTGGCCACAAATATCTTTGTGACTTAGGGACAGGAATGGACTTCTTATAAAACACAAACATGTGGAAAACGACACCAAAATTAGAGACACTATGGACAAAGTTGATAGCAGGTTAAAAATGAGAGACGGCATTTGCCTGAAACTGACATGGGATTAGTATCTAGAATATACAAGCAATTCCAGCAAATAAGCGAGAAGAGATGATAATCTTCATAGAAAATTGGGAAAAAAAATGAATAAGAGATGTACAGGATAAACTCAAAAAGCCAACAAGCATATGTGAAGGTACTCAAAATCAAGAGTAATCAGAGAAATGAATATTAAAACAATAATGAGAATCCACTTTACACCTGACTGGGAAAAAATTGAGGAAATTTGGTAATGTCAAGTATTGTTGGGAATGTGGGGATATATTGCTGATGAGAGTGAGGACCAGAGCAGCCACTCTGTTGGAGAACAATTTGGTACTCCTTAGGCTAAGCAGCAATATGAATACATTGTGACCTGTCAGTTCTTCATCTGGGAGTAATCTGTAATAAGTCCTCACACAACTCCATAAAGGGAAATGCATGAGGTTGTTAATTACTTTATTGCAGTCATAATGAGTTGACACTACTTGGACGTCCATTAACTGGGAGACTGGAGAAAAGAAATGTAGTGGATATTCATCATGGAGTATTATACAGCAAGTGGAAGCAAGAATTCAGAACATGTATGAATCCTAAAAGGAGTGCAAAGTCAAAGAAGTGAGAACAAAAGAGATAGATAACAAAGTATCAGTTTCATAAATTACAATCTCATCAGTACAAAATAATGATCCACATTTTATAAGAGCTTAAATGAACCATCGAGAGAATAGTTGCTGAAGGACAGGGTACTGGAAATGAGTAAGAGATGAATAGGGAATAAATAAGTAAATAGAATAAGAGAAGCCTTGCGCAAACCAAAGATTATACCATGAACTGAAAGGTATGATGAATGTAACTTTCTGCACCTGAAATCCAAAGATCATAATGAAACCAATAAACTCGGTTCAGAGCTTCTGGCATCTCTGAGAGTTCTGATTATTTTTAATTCTTCCTGGAATTAGATTATTTTGTCCTGTCTATATTTCTATCTGGACGTATACATTTAAGTCAGACTACCAGGTGCGGGTTACTAATATGCAACTCATTTCTATCAAGAAATTTCACGAGAGCTCATTTGGTAATCTTTGATTCTGCACCTTGATTCAAGTGACTTAAATTTTTCCTTGATTATGAAAATAATTCATATTCATTGTGGAACATTTAGAAAATACAAGAAAAAGGTCAAGAAAAAATAATTTAAAAAAGAATCAAAAAGAAAATAATCTCCACTATAATCTCACCACCCAGAAATAATTACAGTTAGTATTTGGATATATTTACTTCCAGTCTTTTTCTAAATATGTCTATGTAAGTATTAATATTAAACATGCATATAGATATGCAAATATATGTGCATATGTATAATTTTTTGCAATCATACTATATGCAAATTTCACTATTGTCAGAATTAGTTTACAGGTATTAATGGCATCTCATTTCAGTTTGCAGTTATTTGATTATGAGTAGTTTTATTTCTTATGTTTTTTAGTGATTTTTATTTTCTCTTTTGTGAATTGTTTATTATTCTTTAGGATTCTTGTTAAAAATCAATTGTATATTTTCTCTATATATGAATATCATTAAATCTTTGTCATGCTTCTTTTCATTTAATTTAATTTATGCCAAACTTCTGTAGAATTATTTTTTATACATAGTCAAAACTATCATTCTTTTCTGATTTTCCACAATGATCTCTAAGCTTAGAATGTCTTTACCCACCTATTTCTCTCTCTTGTCTTTGTATCTGTGAGTGTATTTATAATTTTTAAAATTTTATTCTTTGATCGAACCAGGAACTTATTTTTTTATACAGTATGAGAAGGATGTCTACGTTAATTTTGTCAGCCCCTGTCACTGAATAGTCCTTAATTTTGCTGTTAATTATCAATTCTTCCTTTATGATGAATTAATTCACACATACATGTACACACATGTACAGTTGTTTCTGTCTCTACTGTGGCATTAATCGATTTGTCCATCCTTGTGCCAGAATTAAAATGTTATCATTATTACAGGTTTACAATATATTTTAACATCTAGTAGGCAATTCCTGTAATACCCTTTTTCAAAACCATATTCTTATCTATTCACTTCTTTCCAATTGAACTTCAGAATTATTTTAGGTTTCAAAATTTAATTCCATTTGGAATTTGACTGGCAATTATGTTGAAACAACACAATCACCTGGAAATAAGCAGAATCTTCAAGATATTTAGAATTTATATCCAAAATGATGCATTCCTTCATTTACATGAGTCATTTAAAAATCTATCAATAAAGTTTAGTCAGTCTCTTCATATGTGTTGTTCACATTGTCTTGAGTAAAGTTATTCTTGATGGCTGCTCTAGTCATCAACCACCATACAACCTGGCATCAAACTACTTCAGCTGTGGCCATGATGGTCATCTCTGACTGACTATGAAAAGAAGGGTTTTGATGGAAACTGAGTTGGAGAGACTCACCCCCATCTGCTTTAGGAAGAAGTTGAAGTGCAGAATTGCAGTGGCTGCCTAGGTGTACTTTTCCCACAGACCTTGTAATCTCTAGGGGAAGACAGTGAGGGTGGGTCAAAGGCCCAGCCAATATTCTGTCCTTCAAACTCTACTGTTATTTCAGAGGAGCGATCCATAATGTTTTTCTAAATTTGGTATCATCTCCAGTGCATTTCGTGGAAATTCCTTGTAGGATTCAGCCAATAATTAGGTATTACTCACATTTTCATTGTTACGGCTCTGTATCTTATTCTGCTCTTTTATGAGCATTTTAATGGAAACATGGGTCAGGACAGGCTAAGTACTGCTGCAGTAACAATCAATCCCCAGATTTCAAGAGATTTATACAAGACAAGTTTATTTTTTATTCTTATTGTTTGTCCAATACAAGTCATCTCGAGGAATCTCATTGTTGTAGGCTTAAGGAGATTCCGTCTCATCACTGCTTGCATTATCACTGCAGCAGGGAAAAGAAATGTAGTGAATCACATTCTGACTCTTAAAGCTTCCACACAGAAATATCATTCTAACACTGTTTCATTGACCAAAGCAAGTCATACAGCCTTACCTGATTTCAAACGGGGGAGGGAAGTATAATCCCATCATATGCCAGAAGGAGAGCAAGCTATTTGTGAATGTCCCGAATGACTAGCACACATTCACATTTTAAAAGTCTCATTTCAGTGACTTTTAAAAAATGTTGGTCACCTGGCTTCTTAATCATTTACAATAAATAGACTGAATCACTTAACAAGTGAGTAGTGCATTAGAAGCCAGAAAGGTGTTAATCCTTGTAGAAAAGCAATCTATTTTTAAAGGCAAAGACCAAATAAAATAGAAGTTATGTCTTTGATACTGGAAGGTCTATATTTCGGCATTTGGTATTCAGATGGAGATTGAAGGGGATAAATGTCTCTGCTGTTTTATCCGTGGAACAACTGTAAAGCAATGCATTCAGAACTTTTTTCATTGCCTGAATACTTTATTATGTACATTGACTTCTTCTTCCTTCCAAAGACAGAATCTCAATCTCAGAGCATGGGTGTAATCACTTGAATGCTGAGTGTCCTCTTCTATTAGTTTTTAGGCATCCACTGTTACTTTTTAACAACAGAGGAGAGGGAAATCCTGTTGCTTTAATATGTTATTTCAAACAATGCTGGACTGTGAGGCTGCCAACTCAGGCATCAGTTAAGTCAGGATCAGGGTGCATTGGGTAGTGAGTCGGGAGGGACAATCCACCTAATACATACCTCACACTGATTAAAATAAATGAATGCTCTGTATCTCTAACTGGTATCAAAAGACATTTACAGTTTTCCTAGCTTGTTTCCCACGTCTGCTTGGCACCAAGACTGCCAGGATCAATGGTCCAATTTTAGTTCTACTTTCTTCTTCCATCATTCCCCTCATTCAGCTCTTCGGAAGTGAGTTAATAATGTAAAATCTGGCTGAATTAAATTCATTTAACTGTGCTGCCAATTCTCTTCCCTTCATGCATTTTTAAAGAGATCTCAAAACAGTGATGCATTTCTAATGCTCTAGGAAAAGAAAGCAAGGATGAGACAGTAAACCTGAATGGGATAAATCGTTTATTATAATTACTCTTTTGAATTATCTCCCTTTTACCCAGAAGGAAGAGAAAATATCAACCTCTATAGACTTCGCAAGGGGTAATATGAGTGGTAGGAAAAAATTGTAGAAACTGCCTCTTTCATCAGTCAAAGAAGCGACATAGTGCAGCTTCACATGGAAAGCTGTGAAGAGTAAAATACGAGGTAGGAGAGGGGTCTGTTTCTATAGCAACCTAGCATATTCCATCTAGGACGATGATGATTTTTTTCAACTTACAGTTAGAAATAAATTAGCAACCGGGCCTCAGACTGTGCTTGTGTTTGACACTGTAAGTATGTGAGCTACCTGAAAATGTGGTCTAATTTGAACCCTATTCTTTGCTGTTATGTTGTCTCCAGTTCTTTCCAAAGCCTCTTGGCTTGTTAAACTGACTGATGGAATTAGAGTGTAGAATCTTAAAGTAATGTTCAGAAGAAGAGCAAAAGACAAAATTTCTATCTGATATCTCATAACAAAAGATTAAGATTTCAGTGAGCAGAGACCTTTTCATGGGGGAATATTCCTAGAAATTAAATACCAGTGTATTTATTAACTTGGGTGAGTCAGTTGGCATTTAATTGTTAAATTCATCTGCTTTCAAAGCCAGCAGTTAGGAAGAAATTGTTCTTGGCCCTTTTCTTTGGAACTTCCTCTAGTCACAAGATTTTTCCCGCCATGGCAAACAAACAACACCTGGAATTTGGTTTCATTTCCAACCTCCCTACTTACAATATCTGCTCCCATAGAGCTGTCTTGTTTATCCTAACTATAAAATGGTTCTAATGGTGTTATTGTTTTTTTAAAAAATAAATTTATTTATTTTTGGCTAAGTTGGGTCTTTGTTGCTGCGTGCGGGCTTTCTCTAGTTGCAGTGAGCAGGGGCTACTCTTAGTTGCGGTGCGCAGGCTTCTTGTTGCAGTGGCTTCTCTTGATGCGCGGCACGGGCTCTAGGTGTGCAGGCTTCAGTAGTTGTGGCTTGCAGGCTCGAGAGCGCAGACTCAGTAGTTGTGGCGCATGGGCTTAGTTGCTCCACGGCATGTGGGATCTTCCCGGACCAGGGCTCGAACCCGTCTCCCCTGCATTGGCAGGCAGACTCCCAAACACTGCGCCACCAGGGAAGCCCGGTGTCATTGGTTATTGACTCGGTTCTCTAGTTTATACTTTCATGACAAATGAGAGTTGAAAGACTCTGCATTCTGATTCCACTCTTTCGTATATTGGGTTCCTCAAGTGGAACCAGGGACTACTCTGCTATTAGATATGTTCTTCATCACCACAGAGTTCCTGAGACGTCCTTTGTGCAATTTGGACACAAGTTGGAATGGCTCTGGAAACCGTGTTCCTGTTAATTTCACATTTAGCAAGACTAGTCTGGAAATCCAGCCCACAGCTGTGGTGAAAAGCTGGGTGGTTTATTCAGTCTTTCACCTGGCGAAACAGCATTCGGTGGAGCTTTAAGAGTGCACGTGCTCTTAATAAAATAGGAAATGCTTTTTCTATTAATAATGCAGCACGCTTTGTCCTGTTGTCTCTGGATCCTTTTGCTGACTCAAAAA
>NW_020174707.1:3329422-3329567 GCF_003031525.2 Neophocaena asiaeorientalis asiaeorientalis
GTAATTTCACACAAATTCCAAACACCTCTGGAGAGAGCACTGTAGATCAGCCAGTGACAGAGGGAAGATTCGAAATTTGAGATGCAGGATTTGGGAGGAGTTTTCTATTACTCTGAGTTGACCTCTTTTTTTTTTTTTTTTTTTT
>NW_020174707.1:3329682-3330693 GCF_003031525.2 Neophocaena asiaeorientalis asiaeorientalis
CTTGTCCTGCCCCATTCTTGAGAGTTAAGATCCTAATAGTGTCTCACATAAGACTTCTTGTGCTATATCAATGCACGAGCAACTTAGAGCTTGGACAGGGCCATATCCCAAAGTTTTCACCTATGACTGAGCTATTGAGGTCAGTTAAATTGACCAAGTAACCCCATCTAGTCATCCCAAGCCACCACCTAAAAAGTAAACTCTTCTGGTACCGTCTGCCCATGTATTCATATTGCAGTGTATTTCCTCTCTCATGACCCTTTATTTGCTGCTGCCCGCCTTACACCCAGCTTTTCCCTCCGAGCGCAGAACTCCTGTTTCACCGTTGTAGAGATCCATTCTGTCTTTAGCCTTGTCACAGAATTCCTTACCTCCTGACTCCAGCTGAAAAATGGTTATCTCCTAAGGGCTCTCTTGCAGCCTACCTGAATGGTGACAGTTGTTCTTCCGTATTTCTTTAACAGTTATCTCTTACAGCATCACAAACTATCAAAACTTAAGACTTTAAAACACCATTTACTTTTGAATTTTATTTTCTTATTATTTTATACAGCAGGTTATTATTAGTTATCTATTTTATACACATTAGTGTATATATGTCAATCCCAATCTCCCAATTCATCCCACCACCCCCTCCCGCCAGCTTTCCCCTCTTGGTGTCCATACGTTTGTTCTCTACATCTGTGTCTCTATTTTTGCCTTGGAAACCAGTTCATCTGTAACATTTTTCTAGATTCCACATATATGTGTTAATATATGATATTTGTTTTTCTATTTCTGACGTACTTTACTCTGTATGACAGTCTCTAGGTCCATCCACGTCTGTACAAATGAATCAATTTCATTCCTTTTTATGGCTGAGTAATATTCCATTGTATGTATGTACCACATCTACTTTATCCATTCGTCTGTTGATGGGAATTTAGGTCACTTCCATGACCTGGCTATTGTAAATAGTGCTGCAATGAACATTGGGGTGCATGTGTCTTTTTGAATTATGGTTTTCTCTTG
>NW_020174707.1:3330732-3331671 GCF_003031525.2 Neophocaena asiaeorientalis asiaeorientalis
GTTTTGGATCATCATGTTTTCATTGTCATTTGTCTCTAGGTTTTTTTTTGATTTCCTCTTTGGTTTCTTCAGTGATGTCTTGGTTACTTAGTAGCATATCGTTTAGCCTCCATGTGTTTGTATTTTTTACAGTTTTTTTTCCTGTAATTGATATCAAGTCTCACAGCGATGTGGTCAAAAGAGATACTTGATACCATTTCAGTTTTCTTAAATTTACCAAGGCTTGATCTGTGACCCAAGATATGATCTATCCTGGAGAATGTTCCATGAGCACTTGAGAAGAAAGTATATTCTGTTGTTTTTGGATGGAATGTCCTATAATTGTCAATTAAGTCCATCTTGTTTAATGTATCATTTAAAGCTTGTGTTTTCTTATTTATTTTCATTTTGATTGATCTCTCCATTGGTGAAAGTGGGGTGTTAAAGTTCCTTACTCTGATTGTGTTACTGTCAATTTCCCCTTTTATGGCTGCTAGCATTTGCTTTATGTATTGAGGTGCTCCTATGTTGGGTGCATAAATATTTATAATTGTTATATCTTCCTCCTGGTTTGATCCCTTAATCATTATGTAGTGTCCTTCTTTGTCTCTTGTAATAGTCTTTATTTGAAAGTCTAGTTTGTCTGATATGAGAATTGCTACTCCAGCCTTCTTTTGATTTCCATTTTCATGGAATATCTTTTTGCATCCCCTTAATTTCAGTCTGTATGTGTCCCTAGGTCTGAAGTGGGTCTCTTGTAGACAGCATGTATACCGGTCTTGTTTTTGTATCCATTCAGCCAGTCTGTGTCTTCTGGTTGGAGTATTTAATCCATTTAAATTTAAGGTAATTATCGATATGTATGTTCCTGTTACCATTTTCTTAATTGTTTTGGGTTTTGCTTTTGTAGGTCCTTTTCTTCTCTTGTGTTTCCCACTTAGAGAAGTTCCTTTAGCATTT
>NW_020174707.1:3331984-3332332 GCF_003031525.2 Neophocaena asiaeorientalis asiaeorientalis
TTGGCATAGAGTTGCTTTTAGTAGTCTCTTAGGATGCTTTGTATTTCTGCAGTGTCCACTGTAACTTCTCCTTTTTCTTTTCTAGTTTTATTGATTTGAGTCTTTTCCCTCTTTTTCTTGATGAGTCTGGCAAAAGGTTTATCAATTTTGTTTTATCTTCTCAAAGAACCAGCTTTTAGTTTTATTGATCTTTGCTGTTGTTTTCTTTGTTTCTACTTCCTTTATTTCTGCTCTGCTCTTTATGATTTCTTTCCTTCTTCTTACTTTGGATTTTGTTTGTTCTTCTTTCTCTAATTCCTTTAGGTGTAAGGTTAGATTGTTTATTTGAGATTTTTCTTGTTTCTTGAG
>NW_020174707.1:3332613-3359980 GCF_003031525.2 Neophocaena asiaeorientalis asiaeorientalis
TATGATCTATCCTGGAGAATGTTCCATGAGCACTTGAGAAGAAAGTATATTCTGTTGTTTTTGGATGGAATGTCCTATAATTGTCAATTAAGTCCATCTTGTTTAATGTATCATTTAAAGCTTGTGTTTTCTTATTTATTTTCATTTTGATTGATCTCTCCATTGGTGAAAGTGGGGTGTTAAAGTTCCTTACTCTGATTGTGTTACTGTCAATTTCCCCTTTTATGGCTGCTAGCATTTGCTTTATGTATTGAGGTGCTCCTATGTTGGGTGCATAAATATTTATAATTGTTATATCTTCCTCCTGGTTTGATCCCTTAATCATTATGTAGTGTCCTTCTTTGTCTCTTGTAATAGTCTTTATTTGAAAGTCTAGTTTGTCTGATATCAGAATTGCTACTCCAGCCTTCTTTTGATTTCCATTTTCATGGAATATCTTTTTGCATCCCCTTAATTTCAGTCTGTATGTGTCCCTAGGTCTGAAGTGGGTCTCTTGTAGACAGCATGTATACCGGTCTTGTTTTTGTATCCATTCAGCCAGTCTGTGTCTTCTGGTTGGAGTATTTAATCCATTTAAATTTAAGGTAATTATCGATATGTATGTTCCTGTTACCATTTTCTTAATTGTTTTGGGTTTTGCTTTTGTAGGTCCTTTTCTTCTCTTGTGTTTCCCACTTAGAGAAGTTCCTTTAGCATTTACTGTAGAGCTGGTTTGGTGGTGCTGAATTCTCTCAGCTTTTGCTTGTCTGTAAAGCTTTTGATTTCTCTGTAGAATCTGAATGAGATCCTTGCTGGGTAGAGTAATCTTGGTTGTAGGTTCTTCCCTTTCATCACTTTAAATATATCGTGCCCCTCCCTTCTGGCTTGTAGAGTTTCTGCTGAGAAATCAGCTGTTAACCTTAGAGAATTCCCTTGTATGTTATTTGTCATTTTTCCCTTGTTGCTTTTAATACTTTTTCTTTAATTTTTGTCATTTTGATTACTATGTGTTTTGGCGTGTTTCTCCTTGGGTTTATCCTGCCTGGGACTCTGCACTTCCTGGACTTGGGTGGCTATTTCCTTTCCCACGTGTTAGGGAAGTTTTCGACTATAATTTCTTCAAATATTTTCTTGGGTACTTTCTTTCTCTCTTCTCCTTCTGGGACCCCTATGATGCAAGTGTTGGTGCGTTTAATGTTGTCCCAGAAGTCTCTTATGCTGTCTTCATTTCTTTTCATTCTTTTTTCTTTATTCTGTTCCACAGCAGTGAATTCCACCATTCTGTCTTCCAGGTCACGCATCCGTTCTTCTGCCTCAGTTATTCTGCTATTGATTCCTTCTAGTGTATTTTTCATTTCAGTTATTGAATTGTTCATCTATGTTTGTTTATTCTTTAATTCTTCCAGGTGCTCGTTCTTTAATTCTTCTAGGTCTTTGTTAAACATTTCTTGCATCTGCTCGATCTTTGCCTCCATTCTTTTTCCGAGGTCCTGGATCATCTTCACTATCATTATTCTGAATTCTTTTTCTGGAAGGTTGCCTATATCCACTTCATTTAGTTGTTTTTCTGGGGTTTTGTCTTGTTCCTTCATCTGGTACAAAGTCCTCTGCCTTTTCATTTTGTCTATCTTTCTGTGAATGTGGTTTTCCTTCCACAGGCTGCGGAATTGTAGTTCTTGCTTCTGCTGTCTGCCCTCTGGTGGATGAGGCTATCTAAGAGGCTTGTGCAAGCTTCCTGATGGGAGGGACTGGTGGTGGGTAGAGCTGGGTGTTGCTGTGGTGGGCAGAGCTCAGTTAAACTTTAATCTGCTTGTCTGCTGATGGGTGTGGCTGGGTTCCCTCCCTGTTGGTTGTTTGGCCTGAGGCAACCCAGCACTGTAGCCTACCCAGGGCTTTGGTAGGGCTAATGGCAGACTCTGGGGGGGCTCACGCCTAGGAGTACTTCCCAGAACTTCTGCTGCCAGTGTCCTTGTCCCCACAGTGAGCCACAGCCACCCCCTGCCTCTGCAGGAGACCCTCCATCACTAGCAGGTAGGCCTGGTTCAGTCTCCTATGGGGTCACTGCTTCTTACCCTGGGTCCTGATGCACACACTACTTTATGTGTGCCCTCCAAGAGTAGAGTCTCTGTTTCCCCCAGTCCTGTCGAAGTCCTGCAATCAAATCCCGCTAGCCTTCAAAGTCTGTTTCTCTTGGAATTCCTCCTCTTGTTGCTGGACCCCCAGGTTGGGAACCCTGATGTGGATCTCAGAACCTTCACTCCAGTGGGTGGACTTCTGTGGTATCAGTGTTCTCCAGTCTGTGAGTCACTCACCCAGCAGTTATGGGATTTGATTTTACTGTGATTGCACCCCTCCTACCATCTCATTGTGGCTTCTCCTTTGTCTTTGAATGTGGGGTATCTTTTTTTGTGGGTTCCAGTATCTTCCTGTCGATGACCGTTCAGCAGTTAGTTGTGATTCCGGTGCTCTCGCAAGAGGGAGTGAGCTCATGTCCTTCTCCTCTGCCATACTGAACCTTCAACTCTAAGACACCGTTTTATTTTGCTCAAGATATTGTAGATCTGGAGTTCAGGAAGGGCTTAGTTGGGAATTTTTTTCTCTAATCTACGTGGCATCAGCTGGGGCATCTAAGGCTGGAGCCTCCACTTCCAAGATGGTTACTTCACTCACATTTCTGGTGTCTCGGTGTTTCTTGGCATCTCTAGCTCCTCAAATTCTATCACATCCTCACATCATGGTAGTCACAGAGTAGACAGTTTTGTGACACAGTCCATAACTTTCTCCAGAGTGAGTATTCCGTGAGATTGAGGCAGAAGCCACAAGGCTTCTTACAGTTCAGCCCAGGACATAACAGACTATATTCTGTTGGCCAAGCAAGTCACTAAAGCCCACCCAGATTCAAAGGCAGAGAAATTAGACTCCACCTCTCAATGGGAGGAGTAGCAAAGAAATTGTGGCCATTTGTAATCTACCATATGTATCATACTTCAGAGATCAGAGATGGGACAACATTCTCCCACCTTGCGTTTTTCTTATTCCAGCTAACTCCTCCATCCTCTCTAGTTTGAGTTCTGCCCAATCCCTTCCCTAAAACAGCCCTCACAGTGATGTTAAAGCTTTATTCTGACTCACAGCATCCAATAGAAGTTTTCAGTCTCAGCTTACTGATTGAAGGAGCATTTGCTACATTGACCAATCCCTTTTTCTTTGGCTTCCGTGATACAATACTCCTGATTTTCTTCTTACATCGTTGGCCCTTTCTTGTTTCCTTTGCAGATCATCCTCCTCTACCTGGTCATTACATATTGAGTTCCAAGAAGGGTCTCAGAATCTCTTGTTGTATTCTAGATCAAGCAGTGGCCCAGCGGGTGGCAAATTAGAACCCACAGTCCAACCACCTGTTTTTGTAAATAAAGTTCTATTGGAACTGTGCCCATTTGTTTGTGTATTGTTTATGGTTGTTTTTAAGCTACAGTAGTAGAGTGACAGGGAATGTATGGCCTGTAAGCCTGTAGTATTTACTATTTGGCCCTGTACAGAAAACATTTACCAACCCCTCCTCTAGAACCAGTGGTTATCAAAGTGCGGCACCCAGATTAGCAGCATTAACATTCCCTGGGACATGTTTAGAAATGCATATTCTCAGGCCCTACCCCAGACCCTCTGACTCAATGACCTTTGTTTTTACAAGCCCTCCAGGTGATGCAGGTACATGCTCAAGTTTGATAATCACTGCTCCAAATAGTAATACAATCAAAGAGAAAGCCAGACATAACTAAGGTTGGATGCAGCCACTACATCTGCCATATTTGAGCTGGGTGGCGCGGACTGCGCATGCCAGCCACGGGTAGGATCTGCAGCAGTAACACAGGAAATCTGCTTCAGCCCAGGGCTAGAGACAGCAGCCAGGGCAACCCCACAGGCCTGTAGATCTTTCTTCTCTTCTCAGTCTTCTCACCCATGCAGAGTAGGTGAAGGGTTAGGAACTCTGAGCAGGGCCCCCAGCTCTGTGGAGGGGATTGTGTATTGTAGCCTGGGGTAACTTTATAATTCTAGGTAGGACCTGAAGAATAAGCATTATGATTTTTTATATTCCTATGTGTGAGACACTTTATGTATTTTTTATATACGTATTTAACCATTGTAGCACAGCGATAGAGAGCATGTGACAGGAGAAAGAACAGAGGTGGTTACATGCAGTGGGAAGTAGACAATGTCCAATGCCCTGTGAGCTCTATATTCCTAAGCCCATTAAATCCCCATTACCAGTCTGGGAATTACCTTGTCAGTTCTGAGCAGTTTTTATTTATATGTTGGACCTTGGCTTTTATTTCTTGATGTCTGTACTTATTTCTTCCAACCATATTTGTTTATATCTTTCCCTTTGTGTTCTGCCACAATATCTGAATTTTCCCATTGTATTGTGGATTCAATTTTCTGTTGAGTCAACTTTGCTAGTTATTGTCTCCATTGTAGATTTTAATTCTATTACTCCTTTTGAGTAGCTTGTAAACTTTTCATATGCAACACTTGTTTCCTTTTTATTTCATCCTACATTTTTCTTATCATAAATCTCTTCTAGATTAACATTAAAAAGAATTTTATTGAGATCAGAGCAGAAATTTTCTAAAATTTTCTTTCAAGTTTTGCTTATTACATTTCACTGAGTTTGTTCCTTTTTCTGAATTGTCCCTTCTCTTATAAGTAGGAGAGAACATTTCCTAGGCTCTGCATTTTCAATTGTTTTATTTCCAATCATACCAAATGAAGAGAAATCTATACTGGTCCCATGTTTGTAACAGGTAGGGGCTTTATCACCCTCATTCACTTAGACTATGTACTTGGAGGCTGAGAGAATTCCCTTCTCAGCTATAAAGCCAGATGCTAGTTTGATTTGCATAACCCTGAGCCCCAGATTCATTGCTCTGTAAGCATTAATTTCTTATAGATCTGCTGAACTGGAATGGAAACTTTTCCTCTTCAATTGCCTCATTCTTTGACTCTGCAGAATGTGGGAGTGATGATGGGGTTGAAGGAGGAGGAGGGGAGTAGGACGAGGAGAAGCAGGAGGAAATAATCTTGGCTACTCTACTGGGCACCTCTCTAAGATCTTTACATTAATTATCTAATTTATTCCTCATAAGGACTCTATGAGAGAGCTACTATTCTTATCCCATGTTACTTATAAGGACACTAAGGTTTGGCTAAATTAAGTAATTCAAAATCGGGAAGAGCAGTAAGAGGATGTAGGACTCTACCTCAGGTCTGTCTGATTTCAGTCTACATTCTTGACCATCATGCAATGCTTTATTCCATAGAAATTATTTTTGACCAGGATGGTTCATGCCAATCTACCCTGTCCTCTGTCTGCACATAGCGTGCTTTGCCCTAGAGGGTACTCCAGGATTCCTTGGTCCTTTTTTCATCCTCCTCACTGCTTTGAACCACTCATCATATTGCACAAGGAACTCTATAAAAGGAGGCTGGAGAAGGTGTTGGGAGGATGATGCCTCCCCCGAACCCAAAGATAGTCCCTATATAGTTAAGAGAGTGACACTGGCTTTTGTCCTACTGCAGCTTTGTGCTTTGAGCTAAAGGCAGAAAGCATGGTGGCCCTAACCTCCTTCCATTCACTTCCAAGCTCTGCAATTCTGTTCAGAGTTTGAGCATGCCTTGGTTATTGATTGTTTCTTTTTTTAAAAAAATTATTTATTTATTTATTTTTGGCCGTGTTGGGTCTTCTTTGCTGCACGCGGGCTTTCTCCAGTTGTGGCGAGTGGGACCACTCCTCGCTGCGGTGTACGGGCTTCTCACTGCGGTGGTTTCTCTTGTTGTGGAGAACAGGCTCTAGGCATGTGGGCTTCAGTAACTGTGGCACGTGGGCTCAGTAGCTGTGGCACACAGGCCTAGATGCTCCGCGGCATGTGGGATCTTCCCGGGCCAGGGCTCGAACCTGTGTCCCCTGCGTTGGCAGGTGGATTCTTAACCACTGTGCCACCAGGGAAGCCCTTGGTTGTGTTTCTTAATCCTCACATAGCTGATGAAATTGACGAAAGTTTCTCCCTACTTCCACACTGTTGGAAACTCCTCCCTGGTTTATTGTGCTATCTTATTCTCATAGTTAGTTTATCATGAAACCATAATGTTTCCCTTTTATTAAGTTATTATACATTTTTAAAAGGAATCTGAGAAGAAGTTGCATCAAATACTTTAGCTAACTATCATTTTGATGCTAAACCTTCACTTCTTCTCAATGATCGTTCTTTCATAATATTGTAGGAAAAAAATGTTAAGAATTGCTATCTTTCAGCTAAGATGTAAATCCTAATTAGTACACGTCAGGATAACATCCTAGATGTGAAAGTAGGCTCAGATTTGGACAGAATCTGAGCAGGAGAACTCTAAGTTCGTGTCACAACTGCAAGCTTACCATAGAAATGTTTGATCTCGAGAGTAAATTGAATTTGGGTGGCCCTTATATATCTAGGGAGCAAGCTTGATATGGTAAGTTTTGGAATCCCTCTATTTTATAGATATAAGATTTGTGCCTAATGCCTATTTTTTTCTCTGTTGTCTTTTTTTGTTTGTTTATTTTCTGGCCATGCCATGCGGTGCAGCATGTGGGATCTTATTAGTTCCCCGACCAGGGATTGAACCCGCACCCGCTGCATTGGAAGCGTGGAGTCTTAACCACTGGGCCACCAGGGAAGTCCCTCTTTGTTGTCTTTAATAAAGTCCTTCAGAAGTTTCAGATATCTCCTACTAAACAAAAAAGAAAAAAGAATTGCTGTCTTTGATGCTGTAGTTCTATTGATATTAATTCAAATTAACAAATATTTATGAAGCACTAAGAATGTGCAAAGTGCAGTGTTCAGTGATTTGAGGATATATAGAGAAATCATAATTCTCATCTTCAAGTGCCTAGTGGGAGGGACAGATATATCTGTGATTCACTGTATCTTTTTTTATATTCTATTTGCCACATTCCCTCCTATAACAAAGCCTTAAGGGAGCCCAGAAGGGGAAGGAGTTACTTTCTATGGGGTCACCGGAAAAGGATTTCCAAGAAATCTTGGGTTAGATTCCCTGAGAAGTAGAGACTGAGAATAGTATTTGAGCACAAGGTTTATTTGGGAGGTGATCTCAGGAAGCCAAAGAGGGTGCTAAGCAGGTCACTTGTTATGGGCAATTGGGGCTCAGTCCCACTGGAGACCCCTGGGAGATGGTGAAGAACACATCTCAATGCTGTTCTACTTGAGAAGGAAGGAAGATGAGATATTTATTTACCGAATCCTGTCCATCACTGTTTGAGGGCTCTGCCCAGGGGTGTTTCCAGTACTTTCGAGCTGTCCCACATATGGGCTGAGTCCATTCCTGTGCAGCCATTGAAAGGCCTCAGACAAAGAGTTATAAACTTGAGTGGTACTTGGGCACAGAATTTGGCTGAGGCACATAGCATCTGCTTCCCTGGAGGAGGCGGTATTTAAATTGAACCTTAGATGATGTCGTGATATGGGGGTAAGCATTTTAGCATACAGGAGTAGGAAGGACTAAGGCAGCATTTGTGTGGTCCATGGCAAATATAATAAAGCACCAAAGTTTGAAAATGATTCACATTTTTAAAATTAGAGAAAATCCAAGGTTATCCCTATAAATATTCATTCTCACTCCCTTGCTTTGAGTGGGAGAGAACTTAGCTCCCAAGAGTTTGCTCAGAGGGAATCGTGCCTCACTAGCATCCTGTTTCCTCTAGTTAATATCTGGGTTGCTTTGACTTATGACACTGTTTTACTTCTCTGGCAGAATTTTGGGGTTTGTCAACATCTAGACAGGGCTATGTGAGTTGTGTTTTTGCACGTGGGGATGCCATTCCTTATATGTGTTGCTTTGAGGAAAAGGTTAAGAACTACTGACACAAGACTTGAAAATGTGACAGATGGGTTCAAGAAAAAACAAATAGCCCAGTGGTTGGGGCATAGGTTGTAGTGTGCGGGGATAGGGCTTGAGGGTGGATGAGGAAGGGAAAGGAGAGTTGTATATGGCTGTGTAATAACCGATTATTTCAATAATAAATGTATATTGTACATTAACAATGAATATATTCAAATAAATTGTGTATACATTATATATATTACTTTTTCTAGTTTAATATTGGGCAAGTGTTCACAGGCCTTAAACTGTGAACTTAAAGATGGTTCATGTGAATTTTCCTTTTACTTGTGTGTAGGAGTGAGGAGAAATATCAAATTGTATCATCTACTTCACAAGATGCATTTGTACCCCGCCAATTATACCCATGTGAGGTTTCATTTGAACCTTAGAAAAGATTGAAATTTTTAACAAGGTAGGTTATCAGTAGGTTGGGAACGTGCATTACAATTTGCCCTGGTTTGAAAATGCTTCATTCTGGACAGACAGCTGTCACCTCTGATAATCCACTCCTGTGAGTCCCTGAAGCTTTTGGGAAGCTGAGTAACAGCTACACCACGTCACCGCTGTTCTTAGCTCGAATTTCCCATGGGGCACAAGGCTGTCAACTGTGAACAGATGAGGTTTATTTAAAACATCTTCATTTCTGGTTTGCACAACTTGGCATAGAGTATTCTGTGTCGTGTGAGTACGTGGAATGCTGAGTATATAGAGTCCTTGTGTAGGAGCTAGACTTGGTCACCCGGATTGTCATAGAAGTAGAAATGACATTCTTCTGAGGGAAGTTAATGAAGCATTGACAGTGCACAGACATTCTTTTTAGAGAGAAAAACAAAACAATGGATGAATCTCATTATAAATATAATATCAAAGATGAAGCATAAGATTTAATACCCTCTTCAGAGTTGCCTCTTCAACTTTCAAAGTTCATCTTCTTCTGGGGTAAGAGGAAGTTTCATGTCATTTCCGTTCCAGTTGGCCAGCCCACAGTGCAAACCTATTTGCTCCTCCCTGGAGGCTCTGTGACTGCTGGCTCAACATCTGAACTCCCTAAGCTCATTTTCTCAGAGCTGTTTCTTCAGGAAAGCCAGGGCCAGTTTGCAATGGGACCAGCCACACTTGCCTTTGACACCCTGTGCTTCTGTTTGTTACTATGTCTCCACACAAGGCAAGCAAGAAGGGTGGGATAAATTTTACTGAAGGAATGGGGGGACGGATTGATTTAAGATGGGGACAACTTAAAATTCAGTGCTATACCATGATTTTTTCAACAGTTCTTTTGGAGAAAACCTGGTAAGTTGAACCTCTCACAGGGAAGTTATCAACTCCATCCTTGTTCCTGACCTGTTTTTCCCCGTTCATGCTCTCAAAAGGAGAAAAGGAAGTATCTTCCTATTTTCTCTCTAAGTGTTAAGTTCTCTCCTTCTCAACCAAATTATTTTTTTCCATTAACATTCAAAGAGTGTTGAAGTTCTCTTTTTTATTCTTCATCCCCTCCTCCCCAGTTATTCACCATTGGAACTGTTGGGAAAAATAAATAGGCCCCTTGTTGAGCTTTTTGTCTTGTACCAGCTACTTTCTTAGCTGCCAATAGAGAAACTTGAGATTACCACCTTTTCAGCCAATGATCTTCATTTCTCCAATCATCCTCTTCTTTATGAGGAGGAGAGGAGAGATTATTTGTTAACTTTTTAAAAAAATAGGATGATGTAAGGCTCTATAGGAGTGATACTGTCATTTTTCTGAACTTCAAATAATCAATGGAAACTGATTTCCACTGTGGGAACTGATCATAGACTCCTACACTCCCCTAACAGTCTTCCTTTGTTTCCTGCTACAGACTCTCCTGTTGCCCTTATCTCACTGGCTTCGACTTATCTATGCACTGTCCAAAGACCATACCGCATTGGTGTTTATTCCTCTAGAGCCCAGTATTGAGAAAGGCACAAAACTAGTAATAAATGTTTGTTGAATGAATTTGTGTCCAAGCTGCTATCCACTCTCTGAAAGAGTCCCATTTAACAAATTCTAGAACAATGAGAGTCCCATTTTGAAAAGCTTCTGGAAACCTATTCCAATATTCACTACTGGGGAGAAAAAAGGGGATGGAAAGAAGAGGATCAACATTTACGGAGTATTGACTCTGTATCAGGTACCAAGCATAATACGCTTGATCTCGTTAATTCTTTAAAACAGTCTTATTATGAGGAAATAGAGGAACATAAAGTTAAGAATTTTGCAGGCCATAGGTTATTATGAGACAGACCTGGGACTATCTTCAAGGCCCAAATCTTTCCCATCTTACTTCCTCTTAATCATTCCCCAATAGAGAAAGAAACTAGTCTATTCTGCATAATGTTGCTAGATTAATTTTCTCAAAGCTTTCTTTTTGCTCACACCTCCCCAATCATGCCCCTTCATCTAACATTAGAGTCCATACTACTCAGCTTGAATAGCAAGGCAGTATAGCCCAATGGTAAACAATTTCTGTGGGCTTCTGTGTGTCATTGCCAATGAGGGCTCTGTAACTTTTTACTTAACCTCGTGAAACTGTTCTCTAAAATGGGCATAATAATCGTGTCTCAGTCAGTTTGGGATGCTATAAGAAGATGCCATAAACTGGGTGGCTGATGTACAACAGAAATTTATTTCTCACAGTTCTGGAGGCTAGAAGTACAAGATCAGATTGCCAGCATGGTTGCGTTCTAGAAAGGGTCCTCTTCCCAGTTACAAAGTGCCAACTTCTTGTACACTCACAGGGTAGAAAGAGCACTAGGTAGCTCTATGACCTCTTCTTATAAGGGCACTAATTCCATACATGAAGGCTCCACCACCCTGATCGAATTACTTACCAAAGGTCACACCTCAAACCCCCATCACACTGGAATTAGGGTTTCAGCATATGAACCTGGGACGGGGGGACAAAAACATTCAGTCCATTGCAAATTGTATTTACTTCACATAAATTTTTGAGGATTAAATAATATAATACATATAGAGTGCTCAGCACAGTACACAGTAAGGACTTGGTAAATGTATGTTAGTACTACTATGTGTTGGTGTTACTAATAGAACTTTACCACACCCTTCCTTTCTAACCTTTTGGTTTTCCTCTCAAAAACTTCATCATAGCACACACTTGCCTCCAGTCAGGCTGGGCTTTCCATGCTTTGCCAAACACTATGATTATCCCTGTCATTATTCTTTTGCTTAAACTAACATCTCTTCCTTTCCATCTGCTCATGCAAATCTGATCAATTTTCTCACTTTCTCAGGCAAAGCTGGTCACTCCAAATAGCCATCCTGTGGATGTTAGTCAGCTTCTTTCCCAAGCTACCTTGTAACAGATTGTGCAGAGTGGCTGTGGCAGCAGGGATGGGGGTTAGGCATGGGCTCGACTGCATTGACTTTGTCTCCCTCAGGCTGTTCTGGCTACCATCACTATTGATTGGCCTGTCTGCCAACACTAGAAACAATGCTGAGCCCTGATGACATCATTCCCCTGAGGTGGAGGGGGCAGGCAAGGGAGATCAGCCAGCTGCCTGGTGGGAGATTGATTACCTTCAACCTCTTTCATCATGGAGAGAGCAGCAATTTGTCCTTCTTGGAATATATATGTATTCTGAATATAGATTGCCATCCCTGCCTGGGATACTATTGCCAGTACCACCATCATTCATAGATTTATATAATGAATTATTCACTATCAAATTATTTCACATAAAATTGCTTTCTATCAAATATCTAATCTGGGGGAAAAGAAATGTGGCTTGGCCTCTTGGCCATGAAATTCACTCCTCTTGCCATGTGCTCCCCTACTCAAAAAGCAGTTGCTCTCATAGAAGGTTGAATAGCCTATTGAAGATACGACTGTAGTGCCTATTACAGTGGGAGATTATATCTATGAGGCTGGGGATCTGTCCTCAAGGATGTGACATATGCCTTCTACCAATGACCAGTATTGGTACCATTTTCCCATAGCCAAAATGTATAGGGGTGAAGTTGAGAGTGACCTCTCTCACTATTCTACCTATAATCCATTCCCCAGAGTTTGTTAAAAATCCCTCAAACTATGTCCTCTGCTTGTTAAGACGTATTGATTCCCAAAGGGGTAAATGTTTCCACCAGGGACATAGCAATAGTTCTGTTGAATGGGAAGCTGAGACTGCTACCTGATCTTGTTGGGTTCCTCAGGTCGGTAAGCTTACCACAGGCAAAGAAGGGGGTTACTCTACTAGACAGGGTGCTTAATTCTGATTAACAAACTGGATTACTCTACATAATGCAGGCAGAGAGAACTATGTGTAGAACTCAGGGGATTCCATGTGCTTCCATTCCCAGTCATAAAGTTAATTGAAATGTATACACCCATATAGCCAACACCCAAATCATGATAGCGAACATTTTCATAACTCCAGGAAGTTCACAGGGGCTCACTTAAATATTCAAAATTTCACAGAGTACAAACAATATTAGTTGCATTCTCAGTATTCATTGATTGAGAAAATACATATTGACAGAAAACTGTTAGTAATTCAGTAATGTTTTTACATAATTATTTGTTTTAATAATCATAATTGTATGGAAATATTTGAGTAATAAAATAACTATTCACATGTAAGAAAAATAAAGTTAATTGAAGATGACCCAATTAATGCAGAATCACTATGGGTTGAACCACTAAGGGCTCAGAACGTTTGAGTCATTCAGCCAGCTAAAGAAATTTGACCATCTGAGGTGAAGGCTAAGGGTAAAGGAACGTGGAATAAGTAGTGGACAAAGAACTTCAATTTCTGCTAGAGCTTAGTGTCCAATTATAGAAAGAAGAACTGTAGCATATTTTGTGCACTGTGTATATTTTGTTTCTTGCTTGATTTATATACTTGTGTGTTTTTATCATTCTCTCCCCTTCTACTATTTTAGATAAAAAATGATAGTAATAGTTAACTTTTGCAATTTAGTCTTAAGATATTAAATACCCCAGTGGACTTTTTACTGATCTAGAAGAGAAACTAACATCACCAGAAAGGGATATAGTGACTAATAGGACCTTGAATTTCCTTTGGGGAGAAAATGAATGTCTTAATTTGTGCAAGAAAGAGTTGACATGTATACACTGATGTGTATAAAATTGATTACTAATAAGAACCTGATATATATATATAAAAAAAAGAGATGATGTCACAGAAATGGTAGATTAGGGATTTCCAAGAATTGGTTCCTCTGCTGAAGCAACCATTAAACTGGCAAAACCCAGCAGAATCAATTATGTTGGAACTCTGAAATCTAATCAAAATCTTACAGAAACTAGGGAAGTGCTTAATGAAGACAGATGCTGCTAGATTTTGGTAAGAAAATATTATGGTATTTTTTCTTACTTGCCCAGCATCCCCCTTTCCCCAGCTCAGCATTGACTGTGGGGACAGTGGCCCATGTTCCTGGTGTGATTTTCTGGTGTGATACAGATCTTGTTCTCAAACAATTTTGGTTGTGTCTTTTGACCAGTCCAGTGTTTCCCTGAGAGACAGATCTTTGTTTGCCCCCACATCCTTGGGCTAGAGCAGCTAAGTGTCATCTGTTGAAAACATTTAAAGATATACTGCCTATAGCTGCCCAGGGCAAGGGCAAGGGACAGAAGATGGGACAAGCAGAAAACAGACCAAAACCTCTGAGAAGAAGACTGAGAAAGCAGATTCTCAGGGAAACAAGGATTTGAATGGCTACTGTGTATACTGGGGAATTCAGATTGCAACTTGCATGCCCAGGGTCAGGATGCATGCTCACAAAAGACCCGAGATAATCTTAGGCCTGCGCCTCTGGCTGATCCTTGGGCTCTGCACAAGCAGAATGTGAAGGCTGAGTTGTAGGTGGCCTGAGGGGCAAAGGAGCTGGAGAATTTATACACCAACTGCCATCAGTCCTCGGGTGTTAATTCCCTGGTACTTCTGGTCTGCCTTGTGTGTGGGCAGAGCAACTTCTGGGAGTCAGAGAAAGCTCTCAGACCAAGGGATGCAGATCCTGGCATTTGGAAGTTGAGCTGGCTTGCACTGCTGCGGTAAAACCAGGAGATGGGGGCGGGGCATCGGCAACCTCAGCTACACCCACAAACTCTATTCTAGCTAATCCAGTCCCAGTTCACCTCCTTCCTGTTAACCAGCACACATAAATTATATGCACCAGTCTCGAACAAAGGAGTGGCTTTAAGATAAGAATAATGTGTGTATTTTTTCCCTTAGTAGATCCGCTGGGTTTTTAAGAGCAAGAAACATGACTTACTTTTCTTTTGTATTTCTCACAATACTGAGCAACAGGTTAAACATATTATAGGCACTCAATATATATCTATATTTTTGAATTGATTACCATAATTACGTAATGTCTATTTCTTACCCTTGAAGGTAGCACTCTACTGAACTTGCTTCTTCTTTTCAATCGATTTTTTCCATATTTTCCTTCATTAAAATATTTTCATTACACATTAATAAGGGATCATCACAACTAGGGAAATAATCCAAAGATTTTGTTTTTTGGGGTTTTTTTTGCGGTACGTGGGCCTCTCACTGTTGTGGCCTCTCCCGTTGCAGAGCACAGGCTCCGGACGCGCAGGCTCAGCGGCCATGGCTCACGGGCCCAGCCGCTCCGCGGCATGTGGGATCTTCCCGGACCGGGGCACGAACCCGCGTCCCCTGCCTCGGCAGGCGGACTCTCAACCACTGCGCCACCAGGGAAGCCCCAAATATTTTGTTTTTAATGTAAGTATCTCCTTACCTACCTCCACGTTTACCTTTTGAGGCAGCCAGTGTTAATACCATACCATTTGCTTTCCAGTATTTTCCATTTCCTTAAACTATATATACATACACATGTACCCATGCTATGGTTTTGTCTTTATGAAGCAATGATTATACTATGCACCATCCTTTGCCACTTGCCAATTTACTTAGTAATATGTCATAGACACCCCTGGGTCAAAATAGATCTAATTCATTTATTTTAATAGTTGCGGAATATTGTCCTTTGGATATACTGTAATTTATTCAACCATTACTTTATTGATGGACATTCAATTTGCTTTCAGCTTTTAGCCTCTTTCAACAATGCTGTAGTAAACATCCTAATACAAATATTCATATGTATTCCTCAAAGTGGAATTACTAAGGGTGCGTGCATTTGAAATTTTTGTAGATATTGCCAGATTATCTGCCACTTCTTATCCATATTGAAAGGTCTTGTTTCCCTTAAACAGTCCTTAATTTATTTATATGTAGTGAGATTTGCCTAGAAAGAATTAGTATATACTTATTATGAGTAATAAACTGTCATGGTGCTGCTAGGAGGCACCTGCATTTATCAATTATCATGAGGATTTTCCACTGAAGGGGAAGGAAAGGGATTTTCGCCTGTCCTGGGGGAAAGGAATGTGGCAGATGTTGAAGCTTTTGCCCAAGCGAGGAAAAATGATGCAGTTTGGGGGAAGCAGGACATTTCCCCACTTCTAAGTGGAAAACAATGTAGTTTTGTTGAGGATAGTGGACATAAACCAGAAGAATACACACACACACACACACACACACACACACACACAAACACACGAACATCGTTCATTTGAAACATCCTAAGGGATTAGCAGAAATAACTGGGTTGTACTTTGAGTACAGTGGGTAGCAAAAGTCAATGAAACTTGAAGCAATATGGATGGACCTAGAGATTATCATATGAAGTAAAATAGGCCAGATAGAGAAAGACAAATACCATATGATATCACTTGTATGTGGAATCTAAAAAAAAAAAATCATACAAATAAACTTATGTACAAAACAGAAAGAGATCCACAGACATAGAAAACAAACTTATGGTTACCCAAGGGGAAAGGGGGAAGGAATAAATTAGGAGTTTGGGATTAACATATACACACTACTACATATAAGATAGATAACCAACAAGGACCTACTGTATAGCACAGGGAACTATACTCAAAATTTCATAATAATGTATAAGGGAAAAGAATCTGAAAAAGAATACATACATATAACATATTTACATATATAAATAAAACTGAATCACTTTGCAGTACACCAGAAACTAACACAACATTATAAATCAGCTATACTTCAATTAAAAAAAAAAACAAGAAGCAAAAAAAAAGTCAATGAAGCAAGTGTTATTGCAATCAAAGTAACATCTCTGTTCCCCCTACATTTGTATCCATTGGATGGTAAGTTGTGGGGAAACTTACATTACAAATAACTGAACTTGAATTCTCACATAGGTCCAAAAATTCAGATCATTTTGAATAGACCCACTTCCTGAAATAGCAAATTATTCTTCTCTGTTGATCCTTTTTTACTGTGAAAATATTTTGGAGTTGAGAAATATAGTGACAAGATGATTATACATCTTATTAATATAGTTGTGAACTTTTTAATTGAAGATTATGCTTTGTATTGTTGGCAAATGAACTTCCAAAATCATAAGCAAAACTTTTCTCCTTTCTGGGAAATTTCCACTGCAAAGCTAATATGAAAACCTTTTACAAAATGAAATGTTCAACAAAGAAACAGTGTTAATGGATATACCTAAGGACAGTCTAGTGGAACGAAGAGGCATATGTATTTTTGGTACTAACCCAGCTTTGCCAATTTACCTGCTTTGCTGTAAAGTTCATTTCAAAACATC
The DNA here is from genome assembly GCF_003031525.2 of Neophocaena asiaeorientalis asiaeorientalis. Taxonomy (NCBI): domain Eukaryota; kingdom Metazoa; phylum Chordata; class Mammalia; order Artiodactyla; family Phocoenidae; genus Neophocaena; species Neophocaena asiaeorientalis. Next base: position 3,349,198 of record NW_020174707.1, read on the forward strand.
AACGCTCTATCATTTGACAGCTCGCTGCTTCTTGAGCTCTAAATTTCTGGTGTGCAGCTAATGTACGTACATTTAGAAAGCACGAGATCTGAATTCGTATGTATGTAACTCTTAAATTACATGAGGCTGTCAAGTATTGACTTTTATGGTTGATAGCTTTAATATTACTATTTGTGTCTCTATAAATTATTTTTGCAGAAGCCCAAACAAGACGAAATCCAAGTTTTATTAATAGATATACTAAGCATCACACTCAAGACATAATTGATATGAATATCAATAGCATGATTTTAATAACATCAAACATTTCAGTGTCATAGGGAAATGTCTTTTAAATGCAGAACGTGAGTGGTGCAGTGAATCAGGGTCAGGATCTTAGGAGGAAATACCTGACTTGAATCTATGAACAGAAGAGTCTGAAAACCATTTGAGACAGCAATAGAAATAGTCCCAAAGATTCACACTTCACATGACCTTGAATTTCACACCCCCAAACAATTAATAAATCGGCCACAATGAGGTCACCAGGATTTCTAGAACTATGCAAACAACAGTTATTTGCTTTTCTCCTTAAATGTATGGAAAAAATTGTGTGTGTGTGTGTGTGTGTGTGTGTGTGTGTGCGCGCGCGTGCTGGTGCTGAGACACGGCGTGGGGCAAAGGCTGTCGTGCTGTTGCTGTTTGAGGTGGGGAATGGAAAAGGGGGTGCTTGATTGAAGGGACTCCTTTAGAGAATTTCCTTCAGAGAGGAATTTCACATTTTAGGAATGCTTGGCTTCTCTTCAGGCTTGAGGCCTGGTTTTCCAGCATGGCAGGTGTGTGGGGAGAGGGAGTCTTTGGCAGGGATCTTTGGAGAGTGGAGGAGAGGCCAACGTAATGTAGATGTGACAGAGGACAGAAGATCCCTTAATGGAATTCCGAGCTAATCAAGTTTGAGAGAAGCACTTGCAGAGTGAGGCCTGAAGCCAGAGTTCCACACAGTGTTCAACGTCTCTGTAATTTGACTCATGGAAAAAGGGCCATTGAATGAACCAAGGCCAAAGCTGAGGTAGGGAAAATTGGTCTTTAACATTTCCCATTCATTCCCTTCTCTCCCTTCCTAACTTCAAGCCCTCTGACCTCAGCCTGCCCTCCACTTACTCAGGACTCCTCAGTTAGTTGTTTCCTAACCAGATATATCCTTCTTGGGCAGTACCAAGTGGGGTTTGACTATCATCCTCAGCCTTCATTTCCTTTTACCCTAATCAAACTTCAGGCTTCCTGAATTTCGTTCCCCCAGAGCCCTACTCTTTCCAAATAAAGCAGTAAGGAACATTGACTCAAAATGATGTCCTTTATCTAATATGCTTACATCTTAACAGAATCTCTCAGAGCCTCAAGCAAAGAATAGGTTCAAACTGTGGTCTTTTTTAGTTGAGCAACTTGATTGGGGAGCTATTTTGGGGCGGGTGAAGATTTCTTGGTTTTCCTCAAACTGCATGATGTAAGATAGCTGCCTGTTTTGCCCAAGCATAAGCCTATCCTTGATCCATTGGCCCCGTGGGCTCCTCTTGCCGTGTCTAGCTCATTGTCACAAACAATATGATGCTCAGTATACTGCACTCAGCTTATGTTACCTCTCACCTACCAGGTCTTTCCTGGGCCTTGTCACATCCCTTGCTTGCCAGTAGGAGTGGCCCTAAGGAAGGCCCATGCTTTACCTGGGGTCTTTAACACCCTGGCTGCCCCACCTGCAGAGCTGACTGATGAGAGACCACCATGCCAGCACATGGGCTGGACTGGGCCCACAGAAGACCTGCTTTCCTAGGGGTTTCCCAGGAGGCCCAGGTAACTCAACCCAGAAGTGTAGGTAAGCTAATATCTTGTAGACCAATAAGAAACTGGAGATGGGAAGAAGCCATTGTTCTTCTTTTATTCCCTAATAGACTGTTCTAAGACATACAGCCTCTCTGGACCCATTCTATGTGAGTGAGTTGTATTTTGCTGTGAGGCTGTGGCTAGTCCCATAATGCACCATCACCTATTTGCTCTCTTTCCTTCCCTGCCTCACTTCCATTTTTTCCCCTCCTTCTTGCTAACCTGGGATTACACTCCCTAATAAAGGGTTAAAGTGTTAAGCTTCTATCATTGGTTCTGATTTTTAGGGAATTGGAGCTAAAACACAGTAAAAATTGATTATTGACAAAGATCAAAGAAAAATTCAAATGTATGTATACTCTCCTAACTATAAGCCAGATTTTGTCTTGTTGAAGTCATTCAAGTATGTGATAGAAGTTGTTGAGTGCAACATGTCGTGGCAAGGATGTCTGAGACATAGACTCCAAAGGGCAATGGCCCAAAGGCACAAGAAAGTTCATATAAACAGAATGTGATCAAAGCGTCCTGCTACAGTGTCACTAGTGCCCCACACACAGTGTGGAAAGAGAATAGAGGCCAGGGGATGGTGAGCAAATCCTGAGGGTAGTTTTTCATTCCAAACATGGGCTCTGTGGACATTTCAACTTCTTAGCTTGGCCAGGGCTCTCAGAGCTGGGTTCAGATAGGGATCTCCAGGGAGTCCTGGGGAGTAACACACTGCTAAAGTTCTCCTCTGGGTCTGCGTGTTCTCAAGGCCAAGTAAAACTTGTATGTGTATATGCTTGATCATTGATCTGCCAAACAAAGAATCTACCTTTACATGTGGTTTTTTAAAATACTTTCTACTTTACAACCAATTTCTACTTCCATTTCTTAGCAAGCAAAAGATTTGGAATGACCATGTATGTAATAGGATAAGCATCTCCACAGGTCCATGTGTGAAACTAGAGGCTGAGAGTAGATAAGTGCCCTGTAAATGAAATTAAGAGGAAATGTAATAATGGCTTTTAATAAGGTCACATTAAAAGGGAATGACAGGATAAATTGGACCATTTGAGAAATTTGCCAAGTGTAAGTATTAAAATTACATTACTAAAAAATCTATCTAGATAATCTTGCACTCTGAAAAAAAATTAATGGGAAATGGACCTAATTATTTGAGCTGAGAGGCAGAAAATGTAGTTGACATACATATTTAAGGATACATCATTTTTGCCCAAGGTATCTGAACAAAAGGGCTGACAGAGATGGATTTAATACTGAATGACATTTCAGGAGACCTAGAATCTTTTTTTAAAAAGAGATTTAGGGGGGAAAATCTACTTAAATAAACAAATTGTGAAATAATATTTAATTTATATCTGGGTCAGTGGATAAGATAAATTTGATTTTCAAATATAAATAAAATTGGGAAACTAAAAAAAAGACGATAAAAATAGAGCAAGTGTTCATTAACCTAAAATCAAGGAAGGATAATGAAAAGCAGTATGGAAACAGTTGGGAGTAAAAACATGTTTGGTTACTCTTTGTTTTTTTTTTTAATTTTATTTATTTATTTATTTTTGGCTGTGTTGGGTCTTCGTTTCTGTGCGAGGGCTTTCTCCAGTTGCGGCAAGCGGGGGCCACTCTTCATCGCGGTGTGCGGGCCTCTCACTGTCGTGGCCTCTCTTGTTGTGGAGCACAAGCTCCAGACACGCAGGCTCAGTAGTTGTGGCTCATGGGCCTAGTTGCTCCGCGGCATGTGGGATCCTCCCAGACCAGGGCTCGAACCTGTGTCCCCTGCAATGGCAGGCAGACTTTCAGCCACTGAGCCACCACTCTTTTTTTTTAATCTTCCCTTTTGCCCCACCACCCAGCCCCTAGTAACCAATATTCTAGTCTCTGTTACTATGAGTTCAGGTTTTTTAGATTTTATATATAAGTGATATCATACAATATTTATCTTTCTCTGTCTGACTTATTTCCTTAGCATAATGTCTTCAAGTTTCATCCATGTTGTCACAAAAGGCAGGATGATCTTCTTTCTTTCTCGAAGCCAAATAATATTTATATCTATATCTATATCACATCTCTTAAATCTATTCATCAGGTGAAGGAAATACAGGTTATTTCCATATCTTGGCTATTGTGAATAAGCTGCAGTGAACATGGAAGTGCAGATACCTTTTGATATCCTGTTTTCATTTCCTTTGGATATATACCCAGAGGTGGAATAGCTGGATCGTATGGTAGTTCTATGTTTAATTTTTTGAGGAGCCTCCATACTGTTTTCTATAGTGGCTGCACCAATTTACATCCCCACCAACAGCGCAAGAGGGTTCCCTTTTCTCCACACCCTCTCCAACATTTGATATCTTTTTTCTTTGTAATGGTAGCTATTCTAACAGGTGTGAGGTGATATCTCATTGTGGTTTTGATTTGCATTTCCCTGATGATGTTGAGTACCTTTTCATGTACCTGATGGCCGTTTGTATGTCTTCTATGGAAAAAAAAAAGTCCTTTCAGTTCCTTTGCACATTTAAGAATTTTTTCAAAATTTATATTGAAGTATAGTTGATTAACAATATTGTGTTAGTTTCAGGTGTACTACAAAGTTATTCCGTTTTACATATACATGTATCTATTCTTTTTCAAATTCTTTTCCCAATTAGGTTATTACAGAGTATTGAGCAGAGTTCCCTGTGCTATATAGTAGGTCCTTGTTGGTTATCTATTTTAAATATAGTAGTGTGTATATGTCAATCTCCCTTTGCACATTTTTTTTTTTTATTTGCGGTATGCGGGCCTCTCACTGCTGTGCCCTCTCCCGTTGCGGAGCACAGGCTCCGGACGCGCAGGCTCAGCGGCCATGGCTCACGGGCCCAGCCGCTCCGCGGCATGTGGGATCTTCCCGGACCGGGGCACGAACCCGTGTCCCCTGCATCAGCAGGCGGACTCTCAACCACTGCGCCACCAGGGAAGCCCCCTTTGCACATTTTTTAATCCGATTGTTTGATTGTTTGCTATTGAGTTGTATGATTCTTTATATGTTTTCTATATTAACCCTTTATCCAATATAGTTTGCAAATATTTTCTCCTATTCTGTAGGTTGCATTTTCATTTTGTTGGTGGCTTCTTTTGCTGTGCAGAAGCTTTTTAGTTTGATGTGGTACCCTTGCTTATTTTTGCTTTTCTTGCTTTTGCTTTTGGTATCAAATCCAAAAATAATTGTCAACATCAATATCAAGGAGCTTATCCCCTGTGTTTTCTTTCTAGGAGTTTTATGCTTTTAGGTCATACGTTGAAGTCTTCAATCCATTTTGAGTTGGTTTTTGTGTATCGTGTAAGAGAGGGGTCCAGTTTCATTCTTTTACCTTGGCTTTCCAGTTTATATAACACCGTTTATTGAAGAGCCTATACTTTCTCCATTTTATATTCTTGGCTCCTTTGTCATAAATTAATTGACCACATGTGCATGGGTTTATTTCTGGGCTATCTGTTCTGTTCCATTGATCTATGTGTCTGTTTTTATGCAGTACCATACAGATTTGATTGCTATAGCTTTGTAATATAGTTTGAAATCAGAACGTGTGATGCCTCCAACTTTGTTCTTTTTTCTCAAGATTGCTTTGGCTATTTCAAGTATCTTGTGGTTCCATATGAACTGTTGGATTTTTTTTCTATTTTTGTGAAAAATACCATTGGAATTTTGATACAGATTGATTGAATCTGTAGATCACTTTGGGTAATATGGACATTTTAACAATATTAATTCCTCCAATCCACAAGTATGGAATATCTTTCCATTTCTTTGTGTCTTCTTCAATTTCTTTCACAAATGTCTTATAGTTTTCAGTATAAAGGTCTTTAATGTCCTTGGTTAAATTTATTACTAAGTATTTTACTCCTCTTGATGCTATTATAAACAGTATCATTTTCTTAATTTCTCTTTCTGATAATTTGTTGTTAGCGTATAGAATCGCAACTGATTTTTTGTATGTTAATTTTGTATCCTGCAACTTTACTGAAATCACTTATTCTAACAGTTTTTTGATGGAGTTAGGGTTTTCTATATACAATATCATGTCACCTGCAAATAGAGATAATTTTACTTCTTTCCTTCTGTTTTGGATGACTTTATTTCTTTTTCTAGTCTAATTTCTTTGGATATTTACGTTGAATTAAAATGGTAAGAGTGGACAACCTTGTCTTGTTCCTGATCTTAGAGGAAATGCTGTCAGCTTTTCACCCTTGAGTATGATGCTAGCTGTGAGCTTGTCATATATAGAGTTTATTATATAGGTACATTGCTTCTATATCCAGTTTGTTGAGAGTTTTTGTCAGAAAAGATGTTGAATTATGTAAAATCCTTTTTCTGCATCTGTTGAGATGATCATATGATTTTTATCCTTCATTTTGTTAATGTGGTGTATCACATTGATTGATTTGTGGATATTGAACTATCATTGCATCCCTGGAATATTTTGCTGTGGACATTTGCATCTATATTTATCAGGGATATTGACCTGTAATTTTCTTTTCTTTTAAAAATTTTCTTTTCCTTGATTGGTTTTGGTATCAAGGTAATGTTGCCTTTGTAAAATGAGTTTGGAAGTGTTCCCATCTCTTCTACTTTCCAGAAGAGTTTGAAGTGGATTGGCATTAATTCTTTAAGTGTTTGGTATAATTCACCAGTGAAGCCATCTTGTTCTGAACTTTTGATTGTTAGATTTTTGATTACTGATTCAATCTCCTTACTAGTAATTGGTCTGTCCAGATTTTCTACTTTTTCATGATTCGGTCTGGGTAAGGTGTATGTTTCTAGGAATTTACCCATTTCTTCTAGGTCATCCAATTTTTTGGTGTAAAATTTTTCATAGTAGTTTCTTATGATTCTTTGTATTTGTGTGGTATTATTTGTACGGTATCCTCTTTTATTGCTAATTTTATTACCATCCTTCCTCTTTTTTTCTTGGTGAGTCCAGCTAATGGTCTGTCTACTTAGTTTATCTTTTCAAAAAACCATCTCTTTTTTATCTTTCCTATTATCTTTTTAGTCTCTATTCATTTGTTTCCATTCTATCTTTGGTATTTTCTTCCTTCTGCTAACTTTGGGCTTAGTTTGTTCTTCTTTTTCTAGTGCCTTGAGGTGTCAAGTTGGGTTGTTTATTTGAGATCTTTCTTCTCAATATGGGCCTTTATCACTATAATCTTCCCTCTTAGAAATGCTTTTGTTGCATCCCATAAGTTTTGGTATGTTGTGCTTCCATTTTCTTTTGTCTCAAGATATTTTAAATTTTTTCTTTCGATTTCTTGTTTGACCCCCTGATTGTTCAGTAATGTGTTTAATTTCCATATATTTGTGAAATTTCCAGTTTTCTTCTTGTGATTGACTTCTGGTTTTATACCATTGTTGTCAGAAAATTTACTTGATATGATTTAAATGTTCTTAAATTTATTAAGACTTGTTTTGTGTTCTAACATATGATCTATCCTGGAGAATGTTCCATGTGTGCTTGAGAGGAATGCGTATTCTGCTGATGTTGGATGGAATGTTCTGTAACCACATGTTAAGTCCATCTAGTCTAATGAGTAGTTTAAGGCCAATATTTCTTTATTGATTTTCTGTCTGGATGATCTCTCCATTGTTGAATATGGGGTACTGAAGTCCCTTACTATTATTGTATTGCTATTTCTCCCTACAGATCTGTTAATATTTACTTTATATATTTAGGCTGTCCAGTGATGGGTACATAAGTATATGCAAATGTTATATCCTCTTGTTGGATTCCTCCTTTTATCATTATGTAATGCCCTTCTTTGTCTCTTGTTACAGTCTTTGGCTTAAGTCTATTTTATCTGATATAAGCATAGTACCCCTGCTTTTTTGGGGCTTCCATTTGTATAGAATATGTGTTTTTTATTCTTTTATTTTCAGTGTGTTTGTGTTCTTAGAGCTAAACTGAGTCTCCTGTAGGTGGTATATAGTTGGATTTTTAAAAATCTAGTCAGCCAAAACTCTATATCTCTTAATTGGAGAATTTAACCCATTTACATTTGAAAGAATTATTGATAGGTGTGGACTTACTATTTACATTTTACTCATTGTTTTCTGGTTGCTTTATGATTCCTTTGATCCTTTTTTTCTCTCTTGTTCTTTTCCTTTGTGGTTTGATGATTTTCTGCAGTGGTATGTTTTGATTCTGTCCTCTTTATCTTTTGTGTATCTACTATGGGTTTTTGCTTTGTGGTTACCATGGCACTTAACATAAAACATATTTATAATAGTCTATATTAAGCTGATAACACTTAACTTCAAAAGTACACAAAAGCTCTACATTTATATACTACCTCCCCATATTTTATGGGTTTTTTTGGTTTGTTTTTTGTTTTGCTGTATGTGGGCCTCTCACTGTTGTGGCCTCTCCCATTGCGGAGCACAGGCTCCGGACGCGCAGGCTCAGTGGCCATGGCTCACGGGCCCAGCCGCTCCGCGGCATGTGGGATCTTCCCGGACCGGGGCACGAACCCGTGTCCCCTGCATTGGCAGGCAGACTCAAAACCACTGCACCACCAGGGAAGCCCTATTTTATGTTTTTTGATGTCACAATTTACATCTTTTTACATTGTATATCCATTAACGAATTATTATAGTTATAGCAATTTACAATACTTCTGTCTTTTAACTTCATACTAGAATTATGTGATTTACCCACCATTACAACATTAGAGTATTCTGAATTTAACTATTTTTTTCTTTACCAGTGAGTTTTATACTTTGATATGTTATCTTGTTGCTAATTAGCAACTTTTCATTTTATGAGCAAATAAAGTTTCTTCAATTTATATATTTTAGATTCTTAAGTCAGTATATTGATTTTAAGAAGTAAAGGATTTTACAGAATGAATAGTTATGATATAGGCCATTTAGTCCATGAGCCTAAAATAATTAACTGTGTAGCCCTTTAAGAAAAATGTTACTGATCCCCCATTCTTTATGATTTTAATCATGTGAAATTTGTTGCGACTTGGTTTATGGCCCAGAATTTCGTCATTTTTTGTAAATGTTCCATGTGTCTTTAAAATATATGTATTGTGCAGTTGTGATTGCAATGTCTATCTATGTCAACTAGGTCAAGATTTTTTCAATTCATCTTTGCCCTTACTAGTTTTTTGTTGTCTTATTCTTTTAGTTGCAGAAGAAATGTATATTAACCATAGTGATAGAAAAAAGAGGCGTAAAGGACTTTAAAAAATGATAAATAAATGTATATTTTCCCATTTTCTTTTTTCCTCCACTTCCTTATCATCCACCCTCCATCTGCCTTGAGAGAGAGGGAGAGAAAGGCAGAAAGGAAGAGAGGGAGGGAAGGAGGGAGGGAGAAAAGAGGGAAGGAAGGAAGGAAGGAAACAAAACAAAAATTATTTTTTCCATACCTTCATAGTTTTTAGAAATTTGACTCCTCCAGCTGTTGCTATTCAAAGTACATAGCCGCTATAAACTACTATATATAAAATATATAAACAACAAGGTCCTACTGTATAGCACAGGGAAGTATATTTAATATCCTATAATAAACCATAATGGAAAAGAATATGTAAAAGACTCTCTCTCTCTCTCTCTCTCTCTCTCTCTCTCTCTCTATATATATATATATATATATATATGTGTGTGTGTGTGTGTGTGTGTGTGTGTATGTATGTATCTGAATCGCTGTGCTGTACACCAGAAACTAATATGATATTGTAAATCAGCTATATTTCAAACAATACATAAAATTAATACATATATAATTCAATATAAATTTAGGAAAGACATTACACTGAAAATTTTCCTCTTTGGTAAAACTGACACCAGCAAGTCATAGAGCTTGTCAGCACCTAAGGCTTCACTGGGAGCCACTATAGAAACCTGCAGCAGGAGAAGGCATCAAATGGAGTGGCCTGCAGTTCTCAGCAGTGAATCCCAACGGGACTGCATTAGCATGATTCCAGCAGGAACTACTGCCCAGCTAGTTGTCAGGAGGAGTGTAGACAGAGGCTGACATCCTTTCTGCCTCTCTTATTTGGTCTCCCGGTTACAGAGCTTTCTGATGGTGGTCAAATTTTTCAAGCTGTCCACACTACACATGAGAAAGACCCAAATTAGCCTCTGTACTTCCTACTCCCACTTTTAGTAGTCTGAGGGCTGAAATGTTGTCAGAGAAAGATCTGGTTTGATACTGTGGATCCTACTAAAATTCTGTCATTTTTACTTTTACTGTCAATTTTTAAATAGTACAAGCTTGAATAGTAGAAAAATAATAAGTCAGAGCACTATAAATAACTTATTAGTAGCTCCCTAATACTTGGGGCAGGAAACTTTCTTAATCTTCCACTATTAGGGAGATGGCATGAAAAATTATTTCATCACAAGATACACAATGTTTATCCCTAAAATCAATGCAGGGTAATGTAATAACCAAATATTCTATCATGATTTTAAAGCCATTATCCAAATTGGTTGCTGAAAAAAGAAACTAAACATAATAAGAGCTGTGGAACCATTAATAATATTCTGGTCTTCCTAAAAGTTAGCTATAAGAATTCTCATCCAAACAAACATAATTCAAAAATCACAGAGGACTCAAAGCAAAACACAAAATGACAGTCATGAAATTCATCAACAGCTCTAATAGCAACTTACATTTATATGATGCCTTACACTTTGAAATGCAATTTCACAGATGTTTTCTTAATATAATAATCCTTTGAAGTAAGTGTATATGCACCATTATTCCTATTTTTCACATGAATGTACTGAGGCTCAGAGAGATTGTGTAACGTGGCAATGTCAGACCTTCAATTCAGTTTTCCTGTCTTCAGAGTAGGTGTTTTTCTTTCTTTCTCTCTGCAGGTCATAGATGTTAATATTCATTACACAGTGGCCATTGGAAACCATCTCGAG
>NW_020174707.1:3360058-3371225 GCF_003031525.2 Neophocaena asiaeorientalis asiaeorientalis
CCCAAATGAACCACTTGGTAGTCATGTCTTTGCACGTTCTTCCTCCTAATATCTAGGCTGAGCCTGTATTTATATTAGCCAAAGAATGCAGTGAGATTGCTGCTGTGCCATTTCTGGGCCTAAGCCTTAAGAAGGCCTGCCATCTTCTGCTTTATACTCTCGGGGAGCCTGGGATATCATGAAAGGCTGACTATTCTGCCGGAGCAGCTATCTTCAGGGAGAGATCATGTGGAGAGGCCACATGGAGAGAGAGAAAAGTCCAGTCCTTCCAGAATCCTGGCTGGGCTGAGCCCCCAGCCGGTCAGCCTGCTGAATTTAGACACACTAGTGACCAGTGGGAGGGCTAATCGAAGAACCCCCCAGCTGAGCACAGCTCAGGCCACAGAATTGTGAGAAAAGAAAATGAATGTTGTTTTAAACTGCTAAGTTTTGCGGTAGTTTGCTACACAGCAATAGATAATTGAAATAAATGTCAAAGCAATGTGCCTCAGGCTTCATTACTCTTTCCAAGTACACAGTTATTGAATGAGCGAGTAGTCCCCAATTCTGTATCTCAAGTCCTGATGACAGTTCTATGAATTCTGCATTAGATATTTTTCATCATCAGGGAAAAAGAAAAGCCTGCCGTGAAAGACCCCAAAATTCACGAAATTTGACTAATTTTTTTTCTATCAGAGCAATAATGCTACTAGTTGTTTGAACCAAAGACCCAGGCACAACGTGGCTGCCTAGATATGAAATGACACTCCATAAACTTGCAATTTCATTTCTCATCCATGAATGCATTTGCATCCTACGAGGACTGCTCTGTATGCGGGCGCTTTCAATTCTGGAAATGTCATCTGGGAAAAGATAGCAGCAGCTTGGCCGTGAAACCACAGGTTTGCAAACGAGCAAATTTTCAGCACTCTGTTCATTAGTGAAATCAGTGAGACTTTTAAAGGACTGAGAAAAACTGTCAAAATATGAGAAGATGGAAATGATGAGATGAATGGGACTTCAGGTGCTTAGGGGTGAATGCAGGGGAGGCTCAACACACTGAGTATCCTTTTATGCATCCCAACAGACCCCAAACAGACTAAAGTCAGTCATGTCATCCACGTCAACTGCTCTGCCTCTAGGTCATTTGCAACTTCTGAGTATGTGTAACATGCTCTTTGGGGTCATTTCTTGGTTTAATTTCCTTTCTCTTCAGATTAAGACCATATCAGATATGGAGAGGTTTCCCTCAACTGTATGGTTTTAAAGACAGTCACTTTAAGAGATTTAACTTATTGTATATTTAAACCTTAATGCAAAAAATAAGGTTTACATGCTAAAATGGGGGAGGGGGACAGGCCTGAACTGATATATCATAAGATCTAGCTCTTTCATCTCACCCTCCAATGACTTGTGTTAATTTTTCTAGAGGCGGCTGATGTTTGTTAAGAAACTAGCAAGGGACAAAGAAAAGCATAACATACAGCCCTTGCCTTTAAGGAGCTTAGAGGTTAGTTTGGAAAAAGAGTGATATGGGAGGATTTTAACCATTCTGAGTCAGAGAGCCTCAGAGGAGCTAATGATGAAATCAATCTCTCCTTCATTTGGAAAAAAATGGGCTCAAATGAAATACACACATTGGTTTCCTCACTTCTTTGTGCCAACAGGCAACAGGATTCCCTAGTCCCACCTCTTTTTGGTCACCAGAAATGCCTACGATCTTGAAATATACCGGGCAACCTATAGCAACTTAGATGAAATGACGTCTTACAGTTGACAATGAAAAGGAAATTTCCTGGATATTTTTCTTAACAAAATAATCCTAAAAGGTAAGTGGAGCACGAACTATTATTCCCACTTTTTGGATAAATAAACTGAAATTTAAAAGTCAGGAGGTAATACACTCATAGATAATGGGTTGATGACTTTGAGCAAAAATTCTTCAGAAATATAAATCTTATTTTGCCCAGTTATCCCAAATGGGAAACAGAGGGAGCAATTATGAAGGAGTAGAGGATTTATATGAAAAGAAAGATAAGTATCCTGGAGTGTACTAAGGGTAACTGTTCTTATGGGAAAAGAGGAATCCTAAACTCAGAGGTCATGAGGTTGGAGTCAGTCCCTCTCTCTACATACTGTTTGTTAAGTGCCAAAAAGTACACAGAAACTGCCAACTCAGAGCAGAAAAGGAATGACAGGATTAACAGGGTGGAAGTTTCCTTTTCTTTCCCAGTGTTCAAACAACGCATGCTTCTTGGTGTGTAAGATAGTATTAGGCTTACTGTGTCTGGGTTATTTTCACTATATTGTATTCCAGCACACACATATGCATATTCACAGGTATACAGACACACACGTTATCATCTTAGTTTACTGTATTTAGTGGACACATACCCTGGAAAGAACACAGGGTCCTTTCTATTTTCATCTGCATCATACTGACTGGCTGAGACGCTTTCAGCACCATGTTGAATAGAACTAGAACAAAATAGACTATTCTGTGGAATCTCAACTGTCCTAATGCTTGACTTATAGAGTAGAGAATCTTTCCCATCTTCTCATGCCCCACAGCATCCTTTAGAATTGTTTGAACAGGATGTATTTTCCAGAACAAATCTAAAAGACATGAACTGGACCAATGGAAAATTCAGTTTTAATTTCTGGTCTCTAGTAAATGATTTTTGGGAAGTGGAGATATAGAATAATATCCTCCAACCTGAGAAGGAACTTTGAGACCGAAAAATGAAGCAGGCAACTCTGTAAAGTGCAATTATGAAGTTTATTGTGGGTAACTTACAGGCAGGAAGGATCAGGCAGATGGAAGATCCAGAGGCATTTGCAGCTGCACTCCACACCACCGAAAGGGGTACACAGGAATTTAAAGGGGCCAAAGCTAAAAATAGAATCTGACTACCAAGTGAAAAAGCAGTCCACACCAACTGGAAGAGGGGATTTTTTCTCCCCCCGGGCATCTCATGACAATTAACCATCTGCATCAGCAAAAGGTACTCTTCCAGTTTTCATATCAGATGAAGGCAAGGGTAGAAGTTGATAGGGAACTTATCTGACTTGGGTGCATTCCTTGTGAGTGGGCTAAAGTTCAGTAACACCAAAAGGGGAGGGGGTAGGAGTGCAGGCCCAAGATGGAGCTGACAAAATGGAGTCACTGTGGTTCAGCCACACAAAGATTCAAACTCTTTGTGCCTCAACACTTTTTTAGTAAATTAGAAATTGGGGATGATTAGGATAGAGTCCAGTCGCTTCCTGATGGAAATTTAACCATGTTAGAAATTCCTTGCTATTAGTTTTACATGCAAGAAACAAGTTTATTGTAAATATGGGATTGTCGTTATTTTTTCCCCATTGATCCTGTAGACTCAAATAAGAGATAATACAATGTATAACCTTGTTTATACTGGCATTTTTCCCTCCTCCCTCCTCATGAGAGCTAAAGGAAAGATACAGTTAATCTAACCATGGCAAATGAATAAGCCTCCTCTACAGCTCAGGCCAGACATTTCTCATGCTTTGTCTAGCTGTCTCTAATTTTCTGTTTGATTTTCTACCACTCACAAGTTAAGATAGATGGTTGCTTTGGCAGAAATTAAATCTGAAAAAATGTTTTACCATCTGCCAGGATATTCTTGGATGTTATTTCTCCAGAAGCACTCATTATTAAAAGTATTTATTGGACATCAAACATATATCAAATTCTGTTCAAAATATGGCTGCCTCACAGTTACTACTCAAACAAGAATTAAAAAAACAATATTTATTGCATCTAAGAATGGGCAAGAGTTAGCCCTGCTCCTGAATTCTGTTATTTTGACACTATTTTTCCCCTCTCAAGAGGAAAAAGTTAAGGCAAGAATTGTGTTTCTCTTATTTAGAATATTCACAGCCCTTAACACAATGCCTCGTACCTAGTAGAGGCTAAAATGTTGATTAATCAATAAAATTGTGAAGGCCTGTTTCATCATCTAAACTGCCAGTTTCTTAAGGGGCAGTGACAGGATTTACTATTTCTTAGGTGTGTGAACATCTGTTCGTTTTTGCTTTTCATGCTTAGCACATGATGGACCAGTCTTGATTTGGAAAATTGCCCACTATAAGAGCTGAAACAAAAAACACTTGTTTCCCCAGGCTCCCCTGAGCAGTGGCAGGTGACCTAGTTAGATCTATGAGAAGCTAATAGCGGTAAGAAGCAGGTACTGTGGAGAACACATTTGCAGTAGCAATGTTTGCCATTCCAGGAGTGGCAGTGATAGCGCAACTAGCAACGCAGGCTGTGGTGGCCAATGTTCATGAAGGTGGCAGGAATCCTCTCTCCCAACCCTCACAGTTCTTATTCCTATAACAAGATCTTGCCTGCCTGTTTTACAAGCCTGGTTTTACGGCTTTCTGAATAATTCTACAGCCCCAATATGCTTTCAGTGAACTTTTTTCTCCTGCTTAAATCCTGCAGGGCAATTCCTGTTGCTTCCAGGTTAAGAAGCCTACTTGATACATTGGGCCTCTAGCCCTCCACAATAGATATTAAGTAAACATCCTATGGTTCATTTTCCACACATCACTTTGTGACCCACTCACAAGCAATTCTAATTCTATATTCTTTTGTATCTTTAACTGTTTATATGCTGTATATGTTATATTCTCCTATGATATCATAAGGTCCTTGAAGCAGAGATTATATTATACTTTTTAACCCCAGGGACGTAGTAATGTCCTTAAAAAAGAGTACATGCTGAATAAATATTTTACTGATTGATATCATCTCAGTAATATCAGAACAAGAATGATTAGCACAGTGCATACATAGCTCAATAAAAAGATGTCATTCTTTCCGGGCCAAGGTAGAAAGTACATGAGTTGCTTAAAATTAAAATTCAGCGTCATAGAAGAGGAACAAAAGATTTTACTGAATTCATACTGCTTTGAATTTAATTTAGTCAAATCCATTTTTCTAACTAGACAGTTCTAAAATGGAGACTGATTGTAGGTGCAGCCTTCAGGCAAAAATTAGATAAAATAAGAATGAAAGGATGGATTTTCAATATCATTGGTCTAATGTCATTGTCAGACTAATAGTGCATGCTCTCCCCCTTCCTTTCCTTCTTCTCTCCTGCCCCAAGCATATTCATATAATAAAGTCAGAGGAAGTTGGTTTGGGATTGTGTGTCAAAGAGGTTAAAGAAAGGAGGATGGGGGAGGGGATGTGGTAAGAGAAAGCTCTGAAACCGTGTTGGTTATGAAAATAGACCTGGGGACTGAACTCTGTGTTCTAGGGAGGGGAATCTGCTGGCCAGCAGTGAGGGGAGGGGGTGGAGAACTGCCAGTGTCAGATCAGTGAAGCTATTACCTGCCTTTAAATAATCAGAAGCTGATCCTACGGATGCCAGTGTTAGGAATCAATGTGAAGCAATTCATTCTTTTTGTGTTGATTCAATAATCATTTATTGAAGGCTTGTTTTGTGTCATGTGTTGCTCTAGGCTCTAGAGATAGAGCAATGAATGAGATGGATAAATCCTGAATTCAAGGAGCTTATATTCTATTTATTTTACTTATTTTTTCTTTTCCATTACGGTTATCACAGGATATTGAATATAGTTCTCTGTGCTATATGATAAGACCTTGTTGCTTATCCATTCTATATATAATAGTTTGTATCTGCTAACCCCAAACTCCCAATCCAACTCTCCCCCATCCCCCTTCCCACTTGGCAACCACAAGTCTGTTCAGGAGTTTATATTCTAATAAGAGATAATAAGCCATCAAGGAAACAGAAATATATTCTAGTTATCAGATAGTAGTAAGTACTATGAAGAAAAATTAAATAGGGTAGCGAGATAGAGGGTGACAGGGGTTGCTATTTTGGGTAGGGTTGTTAGAGAAGTTCTCTCTCTGAGGTGGCTCCATTTGAGAAGAGACTTAGATAAAGTAAGGAATTAATCCAAGCAGATAAGTGTGCTCCAGGGAGAGGGAAGAGCAAGGGCAAGGTTCCTGAGGCATGATTGTACTTGACTTACTTGAGGAACAGCTAGAAGGCTGTTTCACGTGGAGCTGACGGGCCAGTGGAAGAATGATAGGAGATGAGGTGGGAGAGTGTATTAGGCACCGTGATGCACTGACCAGATTCCCTTTAATGGACCTGTTGCCCCAGCTTTAGGAGTGCTGTGGACAGACCTTTAAGGGACTGCCCCATCTACTGAGAGCCATGTCAACTAAGTCCATGCCTCTTCCCAGCGCTGCCTATATCCAATGAGTGATCACTGAGGGAGTGTAGAGGCCCAGCGTCTTGGCCTAACTTGGAACAACTCTAAAGGGCCATTCTAGCTCCAGAGCTCACCATGAGATTGGCCAAGACTACTGTTGAACCTGCGTTGCAGTTGGATGCTTTCTTCTACCACGCTTGCTTTGTTCCCCTCCTTTCCACACATGCTGATCCCAAGGGCACTCCCTAATAAATACCCTGCCCTCTAAACTCCATCTCGGATGGGGAATCCAGCCTGCAACAGAGAGTTTGATAAGGACTCGTGTAGGTGATTAAAAGTATTGTGGAAAGATTCTGTAGGGTTCTAAGCAGAGGAGTGATGCTATTAGTCTTATCTTTTAAAGGGGTTACTTGGCTGCTGTGTAAAGAGACTGTAGGGGGAGAAGAGAGAAAATTGGGAAGGTATTGTGGTCCAGGCAAGAGATGATGGTGACTTAAGCTAGAGAAATAAGAAATGAATGGGTTCAGGATATTTTCTAAAGGCAGAGCTTCAAAGGATCAAGCAATGCTCTTTAGCCCATCAAAGGGGCCTAAGCCTCAACAATTAGCATCAGAAACAAAAGAGTTGATTCAAAACATGGCTATTTTACAAGAACAAGTATTGTTTAAAATGCATAACAATACTAATAAAACCAAGCCACCTCTTACATTCATAACCCAAATTGCTTGTCTATCTCACAGGAGCAAATGTCCCTGGTTACCTGGTGGAATACAGTTAGCGCTGGTGGGCTATGCACTCTTTATATCTGGGTTCAGCAAACTATAGCCCACAAGACAAATATGGCCTGCTGCATGCTTTCTTGTGGCCCACAAGCTAAGAATGGCTTTTGCATTTTTAAATGGTTGAAAAAATTCAAAACAAGAATAATATTTCATGACACATAAAAATTATATGAAATTCAAATTTGTGTCCACGTATAAGTTTTACTGGCACATAGCCGTGTGCATTTGTTTACATATAGTCAGTGTCTGCTTTTGGTCTACAAGTGTTGAATGATTGTGACAGAGATTATATGGCCCACAAAGCCTAAAATATTTATTAGCTGGTCCTTATAGAAAAAGTTTGCTGACCTCTCATTTACCTCAGAGGAGTATAGCCTAGGGTCACCTGGTGGAATGCCCAATTAGTGCTGGTGGTACTTTTGGCCTATTTACTTACTCTAATATTGTTCGTGCGAGATACCAGGTGATGAGCAATCATTTAGGGTCAGTTTTGTTCAGGTTTGTTTGAAGAATCTATTGAATTCTGACCTTCTCTGTGATCCCTTTTGCTCATTTCAAGGTCTCTTGTGATGCCTTGAGTATTAGCTGTTTCTTCTTATTATAAAACCTGGACTTGGGCCCTCTCTCACTAACCTTGTAACTTTCAACTAGTCATACCCACTATACAGCACACAGTTAACAAATGAAAGCAAACAGCAAGTAGTTCAGTGCTGTTCTCCACAGTTCCCTATGGCACATGTTCCAATTTCTCCTTGTTGTTGAACCTTGTCCCTGTCTCTCATGTTTTTCCCCCAGCCCCAGCAATTTGGATTTGACATTTAGATGTCATCTTCCAAGTATTGAATCTCAGCATTCTCTAGGAATTTTGACTCATGTTGGCCTTTTCATCCTTCTGCTTATGGCTATCCCATAGGAAGCCCTAGATTGGCTCTGGTCCCGGAACCCAACTGCAGTGCTGCCCTTCCTGGGTGAGTCCTCCCTGCCGCTAGAGGCTGCTTCGCCCGCTGTCTGTCTTTCCACTGAGCTCCTTCTGTTGCTCTGTGGTCATCTCCTCTTTGCATGAGCACATGTCAGAAAAGCCCACACCCAGCTTCACTTTGCTTGTTCTCTGTCCTTTGAGCTCTACCCTTTTGATCACAGCCCCATATCTACCAACAGAAGCCTCTTGGGCCCCTAAGAATGTAGGAAACACATCTTTTGCCACAGGGCCTGTAAATTTACTTACATTAATTATAACAATAAACATCATTATTATAGCTCGTATTTATTGAGCACATAACTCTATGTCTGATGGTGCATGTATTAGTCAGCATAGACTTCCATAACAGCATACCATAGACTGGGTGGCTTAAACAACAGAAATTTATTTCTCACAGTTCTGGAGGCTGGACGTCCAAGATCAAGGTATCAGCAGCTCAGTTTCTCCTCTGAGGCCTCTCTCTTTGGCTTGTGGATGGCCACCTTCTCACTGTGTCCTCACACGGCCTTTCCTCTGTGCATGCATGTCCCTGGTGTCTCTTCCCCTTCTTATAAAGATAACAGTCTTACTGGATTAGGCCCCCACCCTTATGACCTCATTTAACCTTAATAACTTCCTTAAAGGCTCCATCTCCAAAATTATCCACACTGGGGGTTAGGGCTACAACATAGGCATTTTGCAGGGACACGATTTAGTCCAGAACAGTGCATTACCCACTTTACATTCAAATCTCATTTAATCCTCTCAACAACTACATTACATAAGAAGATGCTCTTGTCCTCCCCATTTTACATATGTGGAAACTGAGATTTACTTTGCACAAAGTTACACTTGTACTTTTAGGTAGATTTAGAACTGAATCCCAGTTCTGAGTTAATCCACAGCTCATTCCCTTAATCTCTCTTATACACATCTTCTCAAAGTTTATCTACTTCTTTTATAGGATTTACATCAGGTTACGCTAACTATTGCATGTGAGTCTTTTTTTTTTTAATCCACTGGCTGTGAGCTCCTTGGTGACCTCTAGGGCTATTTGGGCAAGGGCTGTTGGAGCCTACAATGACTTATTCAGCCGCAAGGCCTGTACCGCCTCAGGCTGGTTATGGAAGAGTCCTGGGAGACAGTGGAAGTCAACCCACTGCAACAGTGTTAAGGCTATAGTTTGTACAGGACTCTGTGGTTTGGTTTTATAGCATACTGGGAGAAGGACAATTTGACAAGGTCCCATGATTTTGAGTGGGAATAAAGAAAGTGTAAGCCGTCTGTGTGTTTGTGCTTGGTTCTATTCAATTTTAACCTATGTGTAGGTTTGTGTGTCCACCACCACAGTCAGGACCCAGAACAAACAGTTCCATCAACACAAGGATACCTTGTGTTCTCCTTTCATAACATGTCCAGCTCCTTCCCTATCCTGAATCCCTGGCAATGACTAATCTGACCTCCATTTCTAAAATTTTGTCATTTCAAAAATTTTATATTAGTGGAATCATACATCATATAACCCTTTAGGATTGGCTTTTTTCAGTCAGTATAATTTCAGAGATTCATCCAAATTGTTGTATATATCAATAGTTCATTCCTTTTTATTGCTGAATAGTATTCCATGTGTATATATACATATACCACAGTTTGTTTAGGTATTCAATTTTTTTTTTTTTTTTTTTACGGTACGCGGGCTTCTCACTGTTGTGGCCTCTCCCGTTGCGGAGCACAGGCTCCGGACGTGCAGGCTCAGAGGCCATGGCTCACGGGCCCAGCCGCTGCGCGGCATGTGGGATCTTCCCGGGTCGGGGCATGAACCCGTGTCCCCTGCATTGGCAGGCGGACTCTCAACCACTGCGCCACCAGGGAAGCCCTAGCTATTCAATTTTTGAAGGATATCTAGGCTAATTCCAGTCTTTGCTATCATGATTAAAACTGTTACTGCCATTCATGTACATGTTGTCCTATGGACATAAGTGTCCATTTCTCTAGAATAAATGCCTGAGAGTTCAACTACAGGGTCTTTCTGAGTGAGAGAAGAGAGTTTCAGCCTCAGGGGGACAAAGAAGCTTCCTGGATGTAGCCACTTGCTGTAGTGAAGTTGCCTCTTGCTGGTTCCATCCACCAGCCTCAGTATCTCTCTGTGGGGTAGGGGAGTCTAAGGCACGACCAAGATGGAGGGCACTTCTCCAGGCTGCTTATTGTTGGTGAGGCTCCCTATTGGTACCTCTTGTGAATGATGTCTTGCCTGATGTTGTCAGATGGAATTCAGTTTCAATCCGGGGACAGAATGAGCCTTGGGCTGTCTGCTGTTGCTAGGTCACGGGTAGGAAGGGTTCAATTTAGGTTGTCTTCCTCCATTCGGTGGAGGAAGTAACACGTAAGATACTGTGTTACTGGGTTGTGCCTCCAATCCTGGGGTCTCAAAAGAGTTTATCTTCTTCTTACCACCTTTCAGACTTCTCCTTCAGTGGTTTCTCTCATAATTTCCAGGCTTTATAGTTGTGCTTAGTGGAGAGGAGCTAGGCAAAAGGGGTCTATAGAATCTTGTCTGGACTGGAAGTCTGGGCTCATTTTTCATATAAGCAAAGAGGTAGAAATTTTAGGATAACAAAAATCTCGGCAATAGGTAATGGGTGTTTTTATTCTTTTATTATCTACTTAGAACAATATTACACAGCAGCCAGTTCTGACCCTTACTGGTTTCAGCCTTTTGCATGTGAGAGTTCTCCTAGTTTTCACATGTCTAAGCAAATCACCATCCTGAGGTAGGGGTGGAGTGGATGGACAGGAATAGGAGGTTTTACCCTTATACTGGGCATCTGTTTCAAAACCAGGATTAATATCCTTTTATAATTTCTTCTAGGACAGAAATGATTGACTATGGTGAGATCCAACTAAAACTCCATGCCCTTATTGAGGTGGATCAACAGGAAGGTATTTTTTTTAACATCTTTATTGGAGTGTAATTGCTTTACAGTCATGTGTTAGTTTCTGCTTTATAAAAAAGTGAATCATGGGCTTCCCTGGTGGCGCAGTGGTTGAGAGTCCGCCTGCCGATGCAGGGGACACGGATTCGTGCCCCGGTCCGGGAAGATCCCACATGCCGCAGAGCGGCTGGGCCCGTGAGCCATGGCCGCGGAGCCTGTGCATCCGGAGTCTGTGCTCCGCAACAGGAGAGGCCACAACAGTGAGAGGCCCGCATACCGCAAAAAAAAAAAAAAAAAAACGA
>NW_020174707.1:3371699-3384440 GCF_003031525.2 Neophocaena asiaeorientalis asiaeorientalis
CTATACTTTATTTTTTATAAATTTATTTATTTATTTATATTTTATTTTTGGCTGCGTTTGGTCTTCGTTGCAGCGAGCAGGGGCTACTCTTCGTTGCAGTGTGCGGGCTTCTCATTGCAGTGGCTTCTCTTGTTGCAGAGCACAGGCTCTAGGTGTGCGGGCTTCAGTAGTTGTGGCACGCAGGCTCAGTAGTTTTGGTGCATGGGCTTAGTTGTTCCGTGGCATGTGGGATCTTCCCAGACCAGGGCTCGAACCCATGTCCCCTGTATTGGCAGGGAGATTCTTAACCACTGTGCCACCAGGAAAGTCCTTTTCCTATACTTTAGAACCAATATTGAACATTCGCTAGCATAAGCTTTGGACAAAGACACCTGTCAGAGAATGTGCAAGCATTACATGTTCCATTCATTGCAATAGCATGAAATATATCTTTCTGCAAAAGGAACACTGAGAATTTTTTGGACTCATATTTGAAGAGTTAATAGACACAGTTTTTTATTTCCATCTTTTTCTTGAGAGACAGAAGAACTAATAAATCCATGATAGGGGTCAGGGGCTTTCAGCTTCTAAAGAAGGATTTGCATAAGAATCACCTGAATCATGCTTATAAGAATCTTGTAAGAGAGGTATTATTTTCTCCATTTTACAAACGTGGAGCTCCATCTCAACAAAGGTCTTAAACTCTGTCTAACAACGGATAGGAGAATCCACCCAGCTTTGAACCCTAGTGATGACTCAAAAGCCCATGCTGTTCCCTTAATTTAAACTTTTATTGTGTCTTGATTTGTGTTAAGCTCTGAGAACACAATAAGGAGTTAAACATAGTCACTACTCTCTGGGAATTCACAAACCTATTGGTATAGTAGATATAATAGAGATATCTCAATATCTCTATTGAGATATTAGCTTATGTTTTGTCCTCTTTCCTATAAGTTTATTCAGCACTCCACCAGCTCATCCTCTTTGTCTTTGTCCATCCTGTAGGGATTAAAGCTATACCTCTATGCACATCAAACACTGGTCTTAGCCAAGAAACATTCTACTGTAAATTTTAAATTCTGTGAATGTGCTCTCCCCAATTTTCCGTTAGGTGAGAGCTACATGGACACAGAATCAAGGTTCAGATTTGATGGCCAAAAAGGGACATGATGCATTTCCCAGACTCTAGCTGTAAGGAATCTCTCACTGTCCTTTATCTGATGTCTGAAAGATGACACTATTGATTTTGTTTCTAGCCAAAGGGTCAATCTTACAAGATTTCCTAAATAAAGTATATAAATATAGTGACTACCTAAGTGGCACTTTAATGGGCAGCTTTTATAATGGATTAAATATTTCAGTGTTCGAAATGAGAATTTTACTCATATTAAGAAAAAAATCATTTATTTTTGCATCCTGTTTCTCTTACTGTACTATAGTAAACATTTTCTCTCTTTTAACTTTATTTAGATGTGGCGGCAGGTAGAGAAGGAAGACTCCAACCGTAAGTAAACCCTTTGCAGTTAGGGACATCTGATTGGAATCCCAGCTCTGCCATTTACTTACTCTGTGATCTTAGGCAAGTGGCTTAAGTTCACTGAACCTTACTGTCTTCACTGAGAAAAATGTTAACAGTTCCCTCATATGGCCACTTAGAGGATTAAATGTGGTAAAGTACCAGAACATAGTAGGATCCCCAAAATGCTAGTTCCTTCCTTTTTCCCTCTGTCCACTCTCAATGACCTTTGATTAAAAGGATGTATATTAAGTTCTTACAAGGGAATAGTTTGTTGCCCATTGTGAGTCTGAATTCCCGAGTTGAATCCCTTGTTTTATCAATGACACATGTGTCAGAATGATCTGTTGAGATATTAGCTTATGTTTTGTTCTTGTCCTCTTTCTGTGAAAGGTATGCGGATTATTCCCACCCCTACTCTAAACTCAAAAGTCTTGGTTTCTGAGTTCAGAGCTCTTTGCTCATGGAATTGTTATTGATTTGTGTACTGTAAAGCTAAGGATATCATTTTTGAGGTACCAAGAAAGCCTCCCCACCCAGCTTTTTGTTTTAGACACGCCAGGCTCTGAGAAGCAGAGCTGGGCAGAGGAGGAGATGGATGTTTGAGAGGAAACATTTCCCCAAGATCAGAGGGTTTATTTTAGATAGAGAATTTCCCATACGGTGTACCATGTAGTATGGTGGATGTCCATGGGGCCTTCCCCACAAATCAAGAGGTGGCCAGAGGAGTTGAAGGCTAAGAGACATGAACTTGAGAGTTTAGATATAGATTTGGGGGTCACTCTCAGGATTGGACACTAAGCATCAGGGAAGATTACAGGATCCTGCCAGAATGTCCTGGACTGTGTAAGAGAGCCTGTATCAGTCATGATAGGCAAGGCAATACTGTGGCAACCAGCAATACTTAAATCTCAGTGACTTCAAGTAAGAGGGGTGTATTTATTGCTGGTCTTCACGGCTGACTGGGGATCTTACTCCACACTGTTGCCATCCACACTCTGGGACTCAGACTGAGGGCAGCCATCCTCTGAAAACATGGCAAAGTATGCAGTGGCTCTCAGAGCTCCTGCCCGAGAGTGATACACATCACTTCAGCTCACATTTCACTGGCCAGTGTAAGTCATATGGCTGCCCCTAACTTCACACAGGTGGAAACACAACCCTACCGTGTGCCTCGAAGGAGAGAGAACAGAATGTTGGGAAAAATCCTAATGCCTTTAACAGTCTGCCATTCTGATCACTAAATGTTCAGTTTACTCTCCTTTTATGCAGAAGACACTCATACTTACCCCAAAGGAGGCAATCCAAAAGTGCCATTCAGGGACTTCCCTGGGGGTCCTGTGGTTAAGACTCCACACTTCCACTGCAGGGGGCGTGGGTTCAGTCCTGGGTCGGGGAACTAAGATCCTGCATGCCACGTGGTGCAGCCAAAATTTAAAAAACGCCATTCAGTCTTGGCATCAAGCTCAAAGTCCAACATCTCTGGGTGATACATGGTAGTCTCTACATCTAGGAGTGATATGCAATGATGACTACATGAGTTCTGGATAGACTGCCCTTGAACCAGAGACTTATGGACCCAAACTTAAAAGTGTCCCCACATATACAACATACATGCTAGAATAGAGGCAGGCTAACAGGCATAACAATCCTATTTAAAATCGGAAAAGTGGAAGACCTTGGTCTGCAGAGATTCTACTGGGCGGACGTTGTGGAGCGGGCTTCTGTCGCGGGGCGGGTGGATGGTAATTATTCAGCCCCAACTCTGCTTCACAGGCCTTAGTCATCCTTCTTGGCCTCATGTACAAAGGCATAGGAGAATATGCCCTCCTTGAGCACTTTTCTCAGTCTGCTTTTGCTCGGTCATGTCAACCTGTCACAGACTTTCTTTTCCAGGCCTGTGGTTTCTTTGGCAGTATAGCTTCCCCCCTCCACAATTAGCTTTTTATCTATGTAATTCCAATGATATCCAGGTGCCAGTAGCCAGACACACACAGACACACACAGACACACACACACACACACACACACACACACACACACCTTCTGTAAATATCTGTCTTTTCATGTAAATGAGGGAAACTTGAGGCTATTACTGTTTGGTGGGAGAGCTATGTTCTCACGTTTGTAATAATCAAGAGAGGTTAGTTTATGCTGCATTGACAAACAAATGCAACATGACAGAGACTTCACAAATAACAGGTCTAGGGAATTCCCTTGTGGTCCAGTGGTTAGGACTCTGCGTTCTCACTACCAAGACCCCTGGGTTCGATCCCTGGTCGGGAAACTAAGATCCCACAAGGTGCACGATGGGGCCAAAACAAACAAACAAATAACGGTCTATTTCTCACTTGTACTACAAGTCTATTGAGGGTCAGCTGGGAGCCCTGCTCTGTGTCTCCTCACTCCCGTACTCAGGCTAAAGGAAAAGAGAGCAGAGTAAATCCCACTGTGGCTCTAAGAGCTCCTTTTTGAGCTCATACATGTTATGTCCACTCACGTTTCACTAGCCAACTCAAGCCAAATGGGTAAAACTAATTTCAAGTGGCAAGAAAAAAATATCCTGCCACGTGCACTGGAAGGAGAGAGAACTGGAATATTTGTGAAGAGCATTAATAACTATCACAAATGACCTGAACTTTTGCATGATCTATTGCAGGGTTTCCAAAATATGACACAGATGGCATACCAGCCAGACCCGTGAGGCTTAGGGACAGATGATGTGATATAGAGACATAATGGTAGTGGGCTAATATTTTAATATTAACTGATAGGCTTTTTTATTTTCATTTTTTATAAGTACCTTTGTCCCATGACTCCTGTCTCACCTCATGTCTTGGCCACCCAGGAGTTACTGAATCAGTGTAGGAAAGATACAGCAGAGCAAAAGAATAATCTCTCAGCTGGGGTAGGGATTGATGGGCGATTTTCAAATAGATGGTTGTAACTCCTAGCAGAAACAGTAGGTTGAAAGAATGGGTTTTCAGTCTCGACAGCACGGTGTTTTGAGTACCAAAAATCAATATTTAATGCTGTAAACAGTAGATTGGTGATAACGCATGCTGAGAAGGTCAGTTCTCCTTCCCTTGACTTGAGAAAGATTCTATTGCCAGGGTAATAGAGAGGAGAGGGCATGCAGATGGAAACTGGGGTGGTCTGAATCTGTACTTTAGGACCCCTTCCCAGGTTTTCTTAATCTCTTATAATTCTTTTTAATTCAACCAGTTTACAAAGGTAAATCAGGCATAGTTTTTATTCTCACAGAGCTCAAAACCTTGGCAGAGGGAATAGATATGTAAAGAGGTAATTATAGGGACTTCCCCGGTGGCACAGTGGTTAAGAATCTGCCTGCCAATGCAGGGGACACGGGTTCGAACCCTGGTCCGGGAAGATCCCACATGCCGCAGAGCAACTAAGCCCATGCACCACAGCTACTGAGCCCGCGCTCTAGAGCCCATGAGCCACAACTGCTGAAGCCCGTGCGCCTAGAGCCCATGCTCCACAACAAAAGAAGCCACTGCAATGAGAAGCCTGTGCACCGCAACGAAGAGTAGCCCCTGCTCACTGCAACTAGAGAGAGCCTGCACACAGCAACGAAGACCCAACACAGCCAAAAATAAATAAATAAATGTTAAAAAAGAGATAATTATAGACTGGCTAAAATTCAAGTACAAAGAAGTGCAATTGTTACGGGAGAAGAAGAGGAAACCAGTGTCTCTCTGGGGGTAGGGTACTCAGAGACAAGAAGAAAGCTTCAACTTTCCCACCTCTTCTAGTGAGAAGGAGAGGACCAAAGTCATGTAGCATTTTTTTTAAAATGCTATTGTCATCACTCTTACTCTGCTTCTTCTACAACCTCTGCTATTCCCACCCCCTACCATAAACTGGTTTCCATTACTCATGCTATGAAGATCCTGCTTTTTTCCAAATTGGTCCTTCCCAAAACATAAGACCCTTCTTTTAGACCTTCCTCAACACAACCACTGAGGCTGAGTTGAGGCTGAGGGAGATTCACTGAGAAGCTAATGAGACTGAAGCTTCCGAGCCCCTCTTTCACCTGGGCCCCTTCTAAGGTCCTGGGAGGGGCCTCCATGATAGGCTCACATTGTCATATGATTGTATACAGTTTCCAAAAGTATGTATTTCAACAGCAATTGCTTAAGATCACTGTCTCCTTCCCCTCCAACTTCTCTTCTCCACTTCCCCTAATGTAAAGTAGTGGTGGAAAAACTGTGGCCCTGTGTTGGATCTGGCTACAAGGAAGTTGAACTAGAGATCTATACTGGTTCCCTAAGGCTACTGTAACAAATCATCACAAATCTGGTGGCTTAAAACAGTAGAAGTGTATTCTCTTACAGTTTTGGAGGCCAGAAGTCCAAAATCAAGGTGGCAGCGGGACTCTCTCAGGAGGCTCTGGGGGAGAATTCATTCCTTGCCTCTTCTAGCATCTGGTGGCTGCCAGCCTTCCTTGGTGTTCTGTGGCTTGTGACTGCACCATTCTAATCTCTGTCGCTGTCTTCACATCACCTTCTCCTCTGTGTGTGTAATCTCCGTCTCCCTGTCTCTTATAAGGACACTTGTGATGGTCTTTAGGGTTCCCCTGGATAATCCAGGATAACTCCTTATCTCAAGATCCTAAATCATATTCCCCAAATCCTTTTTTCTTACAAAGTAACATCTGCGTGTTCCAGGGATTAAGACATGATATCTTTGGGCTGCCATTATTCAACCTACAACAGGACCCTTTTGGTCATGTTTAGTGGGATATATCTATGCAGATTTGCAGCCCCATTTCCTTGTACAGTTAAGCTGTTGCTAAGCATCCTGATAAAATAATCCTACTTCCCAAGAGGCTGACTAACCTCACACTGTAACACGAAGGACAGGGCCATATTGTGATATGAACCTGTCCTGTGGTGCCTGGAACCAAAAGTATGTAGAAGGTAATAGAGGAAAGATAAGTGTAGGGAGACTGGACCTGATCTGTGAAAAATTATTCTCAAAATCACAGCATATCTATGAAAAAAATTGCTAGAGATTTTCCTAAAATTGACAACAATCCTAAAAATGTACATGTCACTGTCTATAATAAGTTGTGAAATGGAAAGAAACCTTTCCTAAACCATTAATAAGAAAAAACCAAATTTCTATCATACATGCTAAAAGAAAGACTGAATTATCTTTCTATTTTCTATATAGAAAAGGATTCTATGAAAGCTCAAGGAACATGTGGC
Organism: Neophocaena asiaeorientalis asiaeorientalis; assembly: GCF_003031525.2. Lineage (NCBI taxonomy): Eukaryota > Metazoa > Chordata > Mammalia > Artiodactyla > Phocoenidae > Neophocaena > Neophocaena asiaeorientalis. The sequence continues at coordinate 3,378,429 of NW_020174707.1, forward strand.
CAAAAATGTAGGAAAACTATTATAGAGGTGTGTCAGGCAGCTAATTCAGAAAAAATATTTAATTTTTAAAGATTTTTGGGATATTTGCCAGGTTTTAAAAATTTTATAATTTGTTGTGTTTTCTCCTTCTAAATGAAAATTAACTTTTGTAATCAATCTTGTATTCATCTTCTAAAGTGACTCTCAGAATCGTGTAAACTTTAGGCCTAGTAAAACTTAGAGGATTCCCTAACTGGGAGACCCTCCTCAGACTATTTTATGGTTCAGGCTCTTTCTGGAGCGAGTGAAGGCGACAGTTTCTTATATGCATAAAGGGAAATCGTCCCAGGAGTCAGAGCTCCTCAACATTACCAAGAAGTCATCCTTGTTCCCAGCTTGGCAAAGCTGGCAACACAGAACAGTTGCTCTCCAGCTTCTTGTTCAGGGTGTCAGCCTGAACTCAGCGCTTCTCACAAGCTTAAATGAAAAAACAAATACTTCTGGGTGATTGAATAAGTGATGCACAGTGCATCCATCCATTCTTCGCACATGCTAATATCCTTCCCTGGGGCAAGCCAGGCCCTCAGAGATATGTGTGGGTTCCCCTGCCGAATGGCTCTTCCTCGATCACGTTTCTGTGGTGGCACCAAGGGAAATCTAAGAAACTGCCTGTGAAGCCTGTTTCTGTACTTACTGTAAGGATGCTGTTGAGGAAGTTATCTATTATGTTCCTGTTTATGAGGACCCAAGGGAAACATTTCCCTCTGGTTCTCCTGAGCATCAAGTTTGATTTTTATCTTATGGAAGTTGTAAATCACGTGTCTGGTTTTGTCTCTCACATCTCATGTTTCTAGCGGAATTCTGAGGACTTAGAATACACATTTTGGGTACCAGTATTACCCCGGCTCCGTGTTACCTTAACTACATGAATTTTTTCCTTTTCCTTGATTTTCTTATTTGCTTCTTATCTTATTAAATGTATTTATGTAAGCCACCCTAAAACCAGTCTGCAGGAAGGTGGGCAGAAATAAATCATTTAAAAACCATGTTAAATGATTAAAAAATAATAAAACACCTAAGGCACATTTCCCTTCAAGACATTATTAATTATGTGATATTTCTGCACACGTCTTTTGCCAGCAAGTCAGAACCTCATTTAGTGAGAAAGGATCCAAGTTTCATTAATGAAACCTTAGTTATTCTCATTTGAGAAAAAGAAAGAAAGAAAGAAAAGCAGCCTCATTTTCTTTCCTCTTACTTTTTTTCTTTTTCTGCTTTGCACTGTGATTATTGTTCATTTAAGAGGATAAAAGTTCTCTGAGGCCTCCAGTTCTTTCTTATTCAAGTAGGTTTAGTCAAATTACACATGACAAAGATGACAAAGGCCTCCCTAATCTGCAGTGCTTTCTGCTCCTGGGAGAACTGGCCTTGCATCTCCTTTCCCTTGCCTGAGTCAGCATTTGGCTCATCCAAAGCTGTGGGGCCCCAGCTTAGACTTAGAAATAATAAGCAAGGAGAGAGAGAACAACAGCCCAGATTTTAAATTTGAAAAGGAGCCCTGCTCTTTAGAGCAATTGTGGTGTTAATACAGTTCAGAAAAAAAGGGACTAGGGGGATTCAAGGAAATGAAAAAAACAGTCTCTCTACAATCCCACTTAATTGTGACACTGAACTCTAGAGTGGGATAATACCTCTCAGGCTAAAAAGATACCAAGATATCTAGCTAAGTTTATTTTACCTACTCAGGGCTGAATTCCCTTATCTTGTTATTCCCCAAAGAAAAGTTCATCTGGTCATTTGCTGATTAAGTGATATAAGCTGGATAGTCTACATTAATTCTGATAGTCTTCTTTTTTTTTCATATTTTTTCCAGCTTTGGTTAACCCAGTTTCTAGTTAACTGGTAGTAACAAGTAACTGACCACAAGTTCGTGTGCCCTACGCATGGTGAGGCCAAACAAACTGCAACATTGGACTTTGGGGTAGAGAAAGGTTGATGGCAGGGCCAGGCAAGGAGAATGGTTGGCTTGTGCTCAAAAAACCCAAACTCCTTGATGGTTTTCAGGGAGAAGTTTTTATAGGCAAAATTTGGGGAGAGGGCTGCAGGGTATGTGACTTCCTTCTGATTGGTTGGTGGTGAGGTAACAGGGTGGTGCTCCGGGAATCTTGTGCTCAGCCTGAAGTTACCATCCTCCACCTGGGTGGGGACCTTAGTTCCTGCAGGAGAACTCAAAGATATTGTTATGTATATTCCTTGAGCAGGAACCAGGACCCTGCTTTAATGGCTTCGCTATAGTTTCTTGATTGCTCCTTTGTTTCTGCATTCCCTTACTTCCCTGATTAGTAACTCTTTGACTCTTCTCTTTGGTATTTAGGAAGGTCTACAAGGCTGAAGCCTTTATCCTGCAAATAAGAAACGGGATATATGGAAAGGCTTTGTACCCTGGAGGGCCCCACAGGATCCTGCTCAGTTTCAAACCTTTCATAAAATCTTTAGATTATTTTTTCTTCATTTCCATTATTGCTAAAATTTCTTGCCCCCTTAACATGGCCAATTTTTAACTGCATATCTAAATTAAATTCCTTTTAACTTATTTTTGACCTGGTGCCCACCCGATTTCAAGTTCAGGTAGTTATGTTTCATCTTAGAATTAATGAATCAATTTTCTATTCTACATCTCCCTATCAACGTTCTTCTGATCTTGACATGGCATTCCTTTATTTACTTCCCCCAGGCTTATATTCCGTCTTATACACCATCCTCTACCTTATGATTTACTGTCTGTTTCTATGTCCTGTCCACTGGCAATTCACCGGAACACTCCAGATCAGTGTCCGCCTTGTGACCCTATGCAAATTACAGTCGCATTTCCCGACAGTCTCTGCTCATTCTGTGTCCATTCCTGAAGGCTTCTTGTCTGCCTCTTCCTAAGCTGCCTTAGAGTTCCTCCAAGGTCACATCCTATTTTGAATGATAGGGACGTGAAATTGAGGCCCCAAAACAAATCATCTGAAGTAAACAAGCAACTCTAAACCCAAGCATCCATCAGAGAGGAATCACATTTGTAGAGAATAAAAAAGATTAAGGTTGATTTTGAATGGCTGTCTACACATGGTGGGGGTGTGTGTGTGCATGTGTCTAGGTGAGTAGGAGAATATTTGCAGCCTGAAGTGAAATAGAGGCAGGACCTCACAGAGGAGAGGCTAACCTGAAACCCCACTGGGAAGACATGTAAATGATCTTACCAGGGACCTATCTACTCCAGCTGCCTGGGAGGTGGGGGCATGATTCCTGTGCCATAGCATACACTAGTTTGGCATCTGGAATGCTGGCTTTCTCTGATAAGAGGAGAATGCTGGAGAGTCTTTTTATTTGACTCTTACTTACTTGTTAGTAGGTTAACAAGGAAGCCTACACATCTTGCTACCATGCCGTGTCCCAGAGGGGGCCCACCTGCCATCTCCCTGTTGTCTTATATCAACCTTTCTGACCACAGGTGAGCCAAGGGCTCCATGAATGCTTAGTTTCAATGAACTGGCAAGACTATTTGTTTTCCTTAGTGTGCCATCTCGGCTCCATGTTTGACTCGTTAAACATGTTTATGCGGCAATTGCTTAAATCAGGATCCTTTCCATTTGGTGGTTCTGTCGTGGGGCTTTGGAAGCTGTGTTTATTGTGTGTCAGTCATACTGCACATGCATTTTCTTTCTTTACGCCAACTCCCATAATATCAATGAACAAAAACATCCAAAAAAGAAGTCCAAGAAAAGTATTACACATCATTTGATCAGTAAAGACCGTATTATACAATCAAAAGGACATTAAACAAAACAATAGTAATGCTTAACGTGTTGAGAACTTATAAGGTGGCAGGCACGTGCAAAGGTACAAAACAATTTGCATGTAGTTTGTTGAATCTTAATGGCAACTCTGAAAAGTGGGTATAGTAGAAATACAGAAAAGTGCAGTTCTTATTCCCCACTCCAGAGGGGAAAGGCCAGCTGGCTGGTTTCTAGAGGAATTTGTTACTCTTATGAACTTCAGCCTGACTCAGCTCATGGGCCTAAAAACTTGATTATACTGGCTTGGTGAGTGTAGAGCCATCTTTCAGGGATAAATCATAGGACAAAGGGAAATCACCATCAGACAAATCAGATACTCAAACCCACATGCTCAGCATATGTATCAGTCAGGGGCTCAACAGGAGACAGATGGCATGCTGAAATTAGGATAATTGGGGGAGGGTTTAATAAAGGGGTTATCTACAAAAGTGTGGGCAGGAGTTGGGAAACCATATAGGATAGTACAGAACTGAAGGCTAGTAAAAATTGCTCTATTTCCACTTCTGGGCCTGAAAGGAAGAGGAGAGGGAGTGGTCTCAATGAGAGAGTTTTGGAGAAGGGACCACCTTGCCAGGAGCTGCAATCTTCAACTGAGGGACTTAGCCTACCCAAACCAATCTTACAAAGAGAAAGCTGTAGGAATAAATAAATGTTCTGAAATCACTCTTCTCTCCAGTTTCCAGGTAGGGCTTCCCATTGAGAAGCCCAATAAGAAGCCACAGGCAAGATTGTTCCTTGAGGCAATCCATGGAGGTCAGCTTCCTGGAGTAAAGAGTAGGGTAGAGAAGGGTGGAGAGTAAATACTTAGAGACATAGAATATCTTCTCCTTAAGCCAAACCTTGATCAGGGCCACTTCATTAACTTATCATGAATAATAACTGTACCAAGAGATCCTTACAATTTATGTGGTCAGCCCATTGCCCACTGTAGGCAGACTATGTAAAAGGTCAGATCATAATTAGAAAAATGTTAGTAAGCGTGGACCCAGGGTAAGGGAAGCCAGAAGTAATTGATGATGTCAGCATAAGATTGCCTGATATATTCATATTACAGAAGGGATGATTTCATTCCTGGGACTGGCATACTATGAAAGCTAAAAAGCCCTCTGGTATCTATTTCTGCATAACAAACCACCCCAAAACTTAGTGACTTAAAGCAATAAACAGTTATTTTTCATAATTCTTTAGGTTAGCTGAGTGCTTTTTCTGAGCTGGCAACCTCTTTGGGGCTAGATGGTCTAGGATGGCCTCACTGACATATATGGGGCCTCAGGTGGGATGGCTGAGATGGCTGGACAGCTAAGGCCTCTCTACAAGTAGGCTCTCATCATCCAGGAGGTTAGCCCAGGCTTGTTCACATGATGGGGAGAGAGTTCCCAGCAGCAAGGGAAGGCAAGCCCTGCTATGTAAGTGCTGTTTGAACCTCTGCTTGTGTAATATTTGCCAATATCCCGTTGGCCAAAGCACGTTGCATTGACAAAACCAGATTCAAGGCTGGCGGATTAGATTCTACCTCTTGATGGAAGGAGCTTTCAATACCTGTATTTCCATGTTAGAGATGGTCTATCCTGTTGGACAGGAGATACTCAGAATTTGTCGGCTTACACCCTGTCTCCCTTTCCCAACATTTGGACACTTGTGTGTGATGTTCTGCTATGTTTCTATGGCTAACTGCAACTCCTATTCTGACTGCAGTTGCTACCAGATCTTACGGCCATCCTGTCTTTTTAAGGGCTATTGGGCAATGAGTCATACTATTAATATTTAGTTTAATTTTCAGACAAAATTTTATTTTTCTGGTTTCCAATTTTTTAAGGGGCTCTAAAATTTAGTCCCAAAGCGTGGACAATATGTTTATGATTCCCAGTTTTCAGATGATAGAACTGCGAACACAGACAGTAGAAGCTGGATTTGAACTCAGGTCTAACAGAATCCACAGCCTGTTCTCTTTCCTTTATACTCAGTTACTTTTCCAAATTTATATGAAAACATTTGTAAACCACAAAGTACTATGAAATATAAAGGAACATAATCATCATCTTTATTATTATTAGAATTGTCAGTATTATTCAGAGTAGAGTCAGGGTTCATAGTGAGGTAACAGCTCGCTAAAAAACAATTTTCTTTTCTTTCTTTCTTTCTTTCTGGCTGCTGCATTGGGTCTTTGTTGCTGCACACGGGCTTTCTTTAG
>NW_020174708.1:0-2208 GCF_003031525.2 Neophocaena asiaeorientalis asiaeorientalis
TTGGTTATTAAGTAGTATATTGTTTAGCCTCCATGTTTTTGCATTTTTTACAAATTTTTTCCTGAAATTGATATCTAGTCTCATAGTGTTGTGGTCGGAAAAGATACTTGATACGATTTCAATTTTCTTAAATTTATCAAGGCTTGATTTATGACCCAAGATATGATCTGTCCCAGAGAATGTTCCATGAGGCTTGAGAAAAATGTGTATTCTGTTGTTTTTGGATGGAATGTCCTATACATATCAATTCAGTCCATCTTGTTTAATGTATCATTTAAAGCTTGTGTTTCCTTATTTATTTTCATATTAAGAATTGCTACTCCTGCTTTCTTTTGATTTCCGTTTGCATGGAATATCTTTTTCCATGCCCTCACTTTCAGTCTTTATGTGTCCCTAGGCCTGAAGTGGGTCTCTTGTAGACAGCATATATATGGGTCTTGTTTTTGTATCCATTCAGCCAGTCCATGTCTTTTGGTTGGAATGTTTAATCCATTTACATTTAAGGTAATTATAGATATGTATATTCGTATTCCCATTTTCTAAATTGTTTTGGGTTTGTCATTGTAGGTCTTTTACTTCTCTTGTGTTTCCTGCGTAGAGAAGTTCCTTTAGCATTCATTGTAAAGCTGGTTTGGTGGTGCTGTGTTCTCTTAGCTTTTACTTGTCTGTAAAGATTTTAATTTCTCCATTGAATCTGAATGAGATCCGTGCAATTTCAGTTTATTGTGTTGTTCATCATTGTTCGTTCTTCTTTAGTTCTTCTAGGTCCTTGTTGAACATTTCTTGCATTTTCTCCATTATATTTCCAAGATTTTGGATCATCTTTACTATTATTACTCTGAATTCTTTTTCAGGTAAACTGCCTATTTCCTCTTCATTTGTTTTGGTCTGATGGGTTTTTACCTTGCTCCTTCATCTGCTGTGTGTTTCTCTGTCTTCTCAGTTTGCTTAACTTATTGTGTTTGGGGTCTCCTTTTTGCAGGCTGCAGGTTCGGAGTTCCCATCGTTTTTGTTGTCTGCCCCCAGTGACCAAGGTTGGTTTAGTGAGTTTTTTAGGCTTCCTGGTGAAGGGGACTGGTGCCTATGTGCTGTTGGATGAGGCTGGATCTTGTCTTTCTGGTGGGTAGGACTGTGCCTGGTGGTGTGTTTTGGGGTGTCTGTAACATTATTATAATTTTAGGCCGCCTTTCTCTAATGCGTGGGGCTGTGTTCCTGTATTGCTAGTTGTTCGCATAGGGTGTCCAGCACTGTAGCTTGCTGGTCGTTGAGTGGAGCTGGGTCATAGCATTGAGATGGAGATCTCTGGGAAAGCTTTCGCCATTTGTTATTATGTGGAGCTGGGAGGTCTCTGGTGGCTCAATGTCTTGAACTTGGCTCTCCTACCTCAGAGGCACAGGCCTGACACCCTGCCAGAGCATGATGACCCTGTCAGCCACACAGCTCAGAAGAAAAGGGAGAAAGAAAGGAAGAAGAAAGGGAAGAAAGAAAAAAAGAAAGAAACATAAAATAAAAAATCAAATCAAATCAAATAATTAAAAATTAAAAAGTAATAAAAAAAAAAGAATGAAAGAAGAGAGCAACCAAACCAGCAATGATAACAAGTGCTAAAAATTAAATTAAAAGAAATGGTCACACAGAACCCTAGGACAAATCTTAAAAGCAAAGCTATACAGACAAAATCACAGAAAGAAGCATACACATACACACTCACAGACAAAACACTCAAAGCAGCATACACATGTACACTCAGAAAAACAGATACAGGAAATACATATATATATATGTATATATATATATAATAAAGGCAGAGAGCAGCCAAATCAATAATCAAATCTACCTACTATAATAAATTCTAAATACTAAACTAAGATAAACGTAATACCAGAAACAAATTAGATGCAGAAAACAAACCCCAATTCTACAGTTGCTCCCAAAGTCCACCACCTCAGTTTTGGAATGATTCGTTGTTAATTCGTGTATTCCAAAGATGCAGGGCACATCAAGTTGATTGTGGAGATTTAATTTGCTGCTCCTGAGGCTGCTGGGAGAGATTTCCCTTTCTCACAGAGTCTCTGAGGCAAATATTCAACCAATGTAGCATAGAAACAACCATAGACAATCCATAAACAAATGTGTATGCCTATGTTCTAATAACTTCATTTACGGGCACTGAAATTGGAATTTTATATATTTTAATTCATGACTAAA
>NW_020174709.1:0-77985 GCF_003031525.2 Neophocaena asiaeorientalis asiaeorientalis
ATTAGGGTCCACACATATGACCTCATTTCACCTTAATTACCTCTTTAAAAATCTGTTTCCAGAGGCAGTCACATTCCGTGATAATGGGCTTTAGGACCACAACATATGAATATTGGAGGGACACAATTCAGCCTGTACACCTCACAAAACCACAGTTCTGGTTAAATCTAACTCTCCCACAATTTTGCATTTATTTTCGAGTAGTTGAATATAATTTAAGAAAAAGACACCACCACAGTGACTGGTCAGGTGTGCCCTTAATATATCCCAGAAATCATACCATTTTCTCCTAGTCCATTTATTCTCACTCTCCTAACAATCATTTCATACCTTCCCAGAATCCAATACCTCTCCCCTCAACTCCATTCCCTCTCTTAGTTCACGGTCTTTTTTTTTACTTCACTGAGAAAATAAAGCCTATCTTGAAGAATATTCACAAGCTAACTCCACAACATCCACTCGCCTACCTATATCTTTGCACCTACCTTCAATCTTCCTTCCTATTATTTTGAATGGCATTTCCATGTTCCCAACATGGGACAACCTGTACACCCATGGCAAGGTTCCTCATAGATGACTTACTCAAGGCCATTATTCCCGCAATTCTTGTCATTGTCTCCTGCATCATCATTTTCCCCTTTTAGCTGGTTTGTTCTATTGATCCCACAAATATGCTGATACTTATTTCATCTTAAAAAATTGCTTTTGTTCCAGTTTATTCCTCTAGATGCCACTCCGTTTCTCTCTTTCCCTTTATGTATCACAGTTCTTGAAAGAGTTGTGCATATGCTCATTACCTCCGTTGTTTTTCCTCCTGATGGCTCTTAAACCCAACTCTCAATCAGGTTTTTCAACCACCATGCTTCCAAAACTACTTTCACTGGGTCATTGATGACCTACACATTGCTAAATCTGGCATGCTGATCTTTCTTAATATATCAGCAGTATTTGACAAATGTTCACGCTCTCCTCATTGAAACACTTCCCCCCCCAGCTTTATCGAGATACGATTGACATATAACACTGCATAAGTTTAAGATGTACAACGTGATGACTTGATCCATGTATATATTACGAAATTATTATCACAGTAAGTTTATTTAACACATCCATCATCTCACATGACTACTTTGTGTGTGTGTGATCAGAACATTTAGACCTACTCTCTTAGCAACTTTCAAGTATACAATACAGTACCATTAACTATGCCGTACTTTAGATCCTCAGAACTTATTCCTCTTGTAACTGAAAACTTGTACCATTTCACCAAACTCTCCCCATTTCCCCCATCCCCCAGCCCCTGGCAACCACCATTCTACTCTCTATTTCTATGAGTTTGGTTTTTAAAAACATGAGTGCAGGAAACCCTACCCACACTCATTGGCTGTGTCATCACAGTCATTTTTGGTATTTCCTTCTCATGTCCATGACTTCTAATTTAGGGCTATCATTAGACCTCTTCCCTTTCTAACCGTTCAACTTTGGTATCAGGAAGCATTAAAAGCAATCTCTGAATCAACGATTTCATGATTTATAACGCCAGGTTTGTCCTCTTCTCTGAGTTACTCTCTTATATTCAACTGATTACTCAACATCTCCACTTGGATGGTTAAGAGACATTTTGTACTTAAAATGAATAGAATTCAGCTCTTCACCTTGCCTCACAAACCTGTTCCTCAGTCTTCCTCAAGCCAATTATTGGCAATTCCGTCTTTCTAGTTATTTAGGCTGAAAACCTTGGAGTCAGGTTTGACTCCTCTCTTTTTTCATGTCCTTCATGCAATCTGTTAACAAACTTTAAGGGATATAAGTGCAAAACATATACAGAATCTCATTAATTATCTTCATTTTCATTGCTAAGTCCAAGGCATCAGCATTTCTGACCTGGACCACTGCAATAGTTTCCTAACTATCCTATGTCTAACTTTTCCTTACTCTAGTCTATTCTCAACACAACATCCAGAATGAACATGAAAAATAGATCAGATCAGATCACTTCTCTGTTCAAAACTCTCCAGCACCCTCTACCAGAGTAGAAACTAAAGCTATATTATAATGGCCAACAAATGTCATGAATTTTTCCCTCTTCAAGTCTCTGACCTCATCTTCTATTATCTCCACTCTGATCACTCTTCTCCAGGCACCTGTTCTCTTCGTGATTCCTTGACTCTAAACACCAGCTCAGTTCATGACCTTAGCATCTGCTGTTGCATCTGCCTGTATTGCTTTGTTCTGGATATGCACATGCCTCACTTTCTTCCTCACCTACTTCTCATTTTTATTCAAATATCACTCTCTAACTAAGGCCTTTCTTGGCCCCCCTTTTAAAAACAGCAAACCCTCCGTAATACTCCTTGTTCCTCTCCCTTGGCTTATGTTTCTCCATAATACTAGCACCATCTAACAACAGATAATGTTTTACTTATTTATTTTCTTTACTGTCTCTTTTCCACAATAGAATTTAAGCTCTATGGAAGTAGGTAATTAATAAGCACTAAAGACTTATTGTGGGCTTCCCTGGTGGCGCAGTGGTTGAGAGTCCGCCTGCCGATGCAGGGGACACGGGTTCGTGCCCCGGTCTGGGAGGATCCCACATGTCGCGGAGCGGCTGGGCCCATGAGCCATGGCCGCTGGGCCTGCGCCTCCGGAGCCTGTGCTCCGCAACGGGAGAGGCCACAACGGTGAGAGGCCCGTGAACCCAAAAAAAAAAAAAAAAAAAAGACTTGTTGTTTCTTTTAATTATTGCTTCTGTTGTAGTATCCATAACAGCGTGTCTGTCACATAGTCCAGTTTTGCTATTTGAAGAAGTTTACTTAGGTTTTTTCTTCTGTAACAATCTCTCTAGATGGATTTAATCTACATTGAATCTTGATACAAAAGCACAATGAAGTGAATTTAACTTATTGTATTATTTTTATACATTCATAGAATAAATTATGTAGTACTCTATAAGACACTGTAGAAAAAGAGGTTATTGGTTAGCTGAGTAAAAGTAATAACTTTCTCAATATTACGACAGACACGAGCAGCAATTTTACATCTCTTATTTAATCAAATTATTTAAAAATATGTTTGTAAACAGACAGCGTGATTCATCACAGGGCAAATCACTATATCCTACTGTGTAAACGTCAAGCAAACCAAGGTAAAACTATAAAAATTGAAAGTGATCCCGTACCTTAGGCAGCAGATTGAACCACTGTGATAATCACATTCACACTTAACTCAGCAAATAGATGGAGCAAGAATAAAAATGGTGCATATTATTCATGACCTTTCAACAGAAGAAATTAAACTATGGCTTAAACTGTAAATAGACGTGTAAAACATTATGTCTGCTTTTTCAACCATTAACATTCAGATCTTTGATGAATTCAGGCAAAATTACAACTGAATAACCTCTGTCATTCATTTAGTTGAACAATAAATATGATAGGATGATTATACATGTTCATAAATATATGTAAATTTATACTTTAAAAAAATGTTTAGAGTTGTCCAAATAATTTAAGACTATTACAAGAAGTGGAATCAATGACTACATCATATTTTCTAACTCCGCCGCTGTTTGAACTTGACCTATTAGAACTAGAGAACAGGGTAACACATCTTAGGTCCCCAGTCTTTTTATCAGTAAATATTAAAACTGTTGTTCTTTTAGAGCTCATCTAACTGTTACATGAGTGTTATTTTTACCATGTTTACAAAGTTTTAATCTCTGAAATCAAATTGCACATTTTCAGGTAATGATTTTATTTTATTTTTTTGCAATCTTAATGACAAATCTAAGAAACTAGAAGTCTCTAATGTTTTGTGAGAAAGAAAATACTTTCCATTTTTTCCAAAATTCCTTTTTACCTAGTTAATTCTTGCTCATCTTTCAGTTCTCAATTCAACTGTCACTTCCTAAAGGAAAGTTTCCCTGATCCTGTTTTATATATTATTCAGCACTGTCCAATAGAACTTTCTGCAATGATAGAAATGGTCTATATTTTGCTGTCCAATACGGTAGTCAATAGCCACTTGTAGCTACTGAGGATTTGGAATGTGGCTACTGTGATTGAGGAACTGAATTTAAAATTTTTATTTATATTTACTAAATTCAAATTTAAATTTAAAAAATCATATATAGCTAGTGGCTACCATATTGGATAGCACAGTTCTAAGCCATGACCCTCTCCTTCACTGTATTTGTCATGGTTATGATTTGCATTTCTTCATGAAATTACTTGACTAACATCTCAAGAAAGAAAAGGAATACAAATTGGAAAAGAAGGAGTAAAACTGTCACTGTTTGCAGATGACATGATACTATACATGGACAATCCTAGAGATGCCACCAGAAAACTACTAGAGCTAATCAATGAATTTGGTAAAGTTGCCAGATACAAAATTAATGCACAGAAGTCTCTTACATTGCTATACACTAATGATGAAAAATCTGAAAGAGAAATTAAGGAAACACTCCCATTTATCACTGCAACAAGAAGAATAAAATAACTAGGAATAAACCTACTGAGGGAGACAAAAACCTGTATGTAGGAAACTATAAGACACTGATGAAACAAATTAAAGATGATACAAACAGATGGAGAGATATAGCATGTTCTTGGATTGGAAGAAACAATATTGTGAAAATGATTATACTACCCAAAGTAATCTACAGATTCAATGCAATCCCTATCAAATTACCAATGGCATTTTTTACAGAACTAGAACAAAAAAATCTTAAAATTTGTATGGAGACACAGAAGACCCCAAATAGGCAAAGCAGTCTTGAGGGAAACAAAACGGAGCCGGAGGAATCAGACTCCCTGACTTCAGAGTATACTACAAAGCTACAGTTATGAAGGCAATATGGTACTGGCACAAAAACAGAAATATAGATCAATGGAGCGGGATAGAAAGCCCAGAGATAAACCCACGCACCTATGGTCAACTAATCTATGACAAAGGGGGCAAGCATACACAATGGAGAAAAGACAGTCTCTTCAATAAGTGGTGCTGGGAAAACTGGACAGTAACATGTAAAAGAATGAAATTAGAACACTCCCAAACACCGTACACAAAAATAAACTCAAAATGGAACAGAGACCTAAACTTAAGTCTGGACACTATAAAACTCTTAGAGGAAAACATAGGAAGAACATACTTTGACATAAATCACAGCAAGATCTTTTGTAATCCACCTCCTAAAGTCATGGAAATAAAAACAAAAATATACAAGTGGGACCTAAGGAAACTTAAAAGCTTTTGCTAAGCACAGGAAACTACGAACAAGACGAAAACACAACCCTCAGAATGGGAAAAATATTTGCATATGAATCAGCATACTCAGGATCAATCTCCAAAATATATAAACAGCTCATGCTGCTCAGTATTAAAAAAACCAACAACCCAATCTAAAAATGGGCAGAAGACCTAAATAGACAATTCTCCAAAGAAGACATACAGATGGCCAACAAGCACATGAAAAGATGCTCAACATCACTAATTATTAGAGAAAAGCAAATCAAAACTTCAATGAGGTATCACCGCACGCTGGTTAGAATGAGCATCATCAGAAAATCTACAAACAATAAGTGCTGGAGAGGGTGTGGAGAAAAGGGAACCCTCTTGCCCTGTTGGTGGGAATGTAAATTGATACAGCCACGATGGAGAACAGCATGGAGCTTCCTTAAAAAACTAAAAATAGAATTATCATATGATCCAGCAATCCCACTACTGGTCACATACTCAGAGAAAACCATAATTCAAAAAGGCACGTGCACCCCAATGTTCAATGCAGCACTATTTACAATAGCCAGGTCATGGAAGCAACCTAAATGCCCATTGACAGATGAATGGATAAAGAAGATGTGGTACGTATATACAATGGAATATTACTCAGCTATAAAAAGGAACGAAATTGGGTCATTTGTTGAGACGTGGATGGATCTAGAGACTGTCATACAGAGTGAAGTCAGTCAGAAAGAGAAAAACAAATATCATATATTAACACATATATGTGGAACGTTGAAAAATGGTAGAGATGAACCGGTTTGGAGGGCAGAAATTGAGACACAGATGTAGAAAACAAACGTATGGACACCAAGGAGGGAAAGCCAGAGTGGGGGTGGTGATTGTGTGATGAATTGGGAGATTAGGATTGACATATATACACTAATATGTATAAAATGGATAACTAATAAGAATCTGCTGTATAATAAAATAAATAAAATAAAATTCAAAAAAAAAACTACAAGGGAATTTCCACTTAGTTAAACAAATGCTACTGAAAGGTCAGAACCTATTTTACTCGAGTCTTAAATACATATATGTCTACATATGAAATCCAGCATTTTTTTTCTGTTCTTAATATAATCCCTTTAATTCAAAAGATACCGCTTTTTCATTTAGAATAAAAATTAAGTCACTGTGTAGAGGCCCTCTTTGGTGACTGTCAATTTTCCAAGAGGTAAGCATCTTTTAAGTTTTTTTCGTTAGGCTACTTGTAGTAAATCTATTGGTTCCAACTTCCTTCTTTTTGACCTTCCTCTCTGACTTGTTGTTCTACCATCACCCACCATATCTGTCAAGGAAAGGAAAGTTAATAACCAGGTTCCAAGCCAGGAATGAGATTAGATTCACACTCAAGCGAGGGAAGGTGAGGTTTGAATTTTGAAAAAAAGCCCTTCAAGGGTCATGTAATTACTAGGGTGTTATCAAAAAACTGTTAGTGTTGCATATTCCTCATTTGGGAGGCAGGTGCCACAATGCCTCAGGGCAGTGGAAAGTTATAAATGGTGACATGCAAAATGAGCCAGGCAAGCACATACATTGGTGTTCCACTGCCCCATTTGCTAATGGAAAATGCAACATCAGAAAGCATGCCTTTCATGGAGGACGACATATCTAGGACATTGGCTGGGATTTATAGTCAACCATCTTTTTGCTGCTTCATTGGCTTTTACAATTCATTTCAATTTTCACTTATAGGAAAAAATCATGGTGCATAGATTAGCATATATCCCCCGTCATGCTTCTTTTGGCTGCTTCTTTTACTTGTGATTAATTTTTTAAATTCAGCTAATTTGTTTATGTGACAGTTTCTGAGAGTCATGACTTGGAAAATAATTTTGCCTTCATCAAGACTTGTCTCCATAACAATATTCTTATATTCTTGTACTGAGCAATTGCTCTGCTCTTTAAATTCTACCTTGACATAAATACCCACTCTCTTTTTTTTAAACTAGAGTCCAGTTTCAGATTTTTTGTTGCTTAAAGAAAGGTAAAAAGGATAAATTTTAAAACGACATGCTTCCGGACTAATGTGTAAAAGGTCTGGAGATCACAAATCATTTAGTGCTTCGTGTATTAGAACATTAGTTCTTAGGAAAATGTTTTATTCAGATTTAATCAGGACCTCAGAGATATCATCTGAATCTTTTGAGATTTTTGCAGCCCTTATTTCTGACCCAGTTTTTAAATTGTTCAGGTGTTAACGAACTACTACTTTCTGCATGCAAATAGCTAATCCAAACCGTTTGGAATAGGTTATCTCCTGTTATCTACTTGACTGGTAGACTTAAGCATTTTATTTTACTTTTACCTGAAGGAATGATGATACCACAAATTATATACCCTGATACCAAATAATTAAAATGTGAAGAGATTAATTTCATTTACAGGGGCTTTTTATAAAGCTCTAAGAACATGTGCCATGTGAATATAAATTGAATTGTTGTCTGTGTTATTATTACATTATATCTCTGAACATAGTATCACAGTACAGTTTTAATAACTATTTAAATCTTTTTAAATATTTTGCTTCCATGTAAACAAAATGAAACACATGTAAAAAGAATGAAATCATCCTTGTTTGAACCTTTCATCTACAATCATGTACATCAGCTAAGAAAGAATATTAAAATAATAACAGAAATCATAGCTGTAATACATTGCTTCTTGGAAGCCAGTTTCCATGGTAATATTTTTCTGTTAGAGCCCTATGAGTTTGAAATTTCTCCAAGTTATAGATTATAACTATAAACTGACATATAGTTTAAGTAACACTTTCAAGATCCAGGTCTAGTAAGTAGCAGGAGTAGAAGCCATGCTAATATCTTAACCACTCTACTATTTCAAGGTCTCCATTTTTTCATTGGCGCAAGAAGTCAGCCTGATTCAATATTTCCAGAGGCTGACAGTTGTATCATAGCATTTTGTATTACTGAAACTAGATTATCATGGTAGAACTAAAAATAAAATACTAATCAAAGGATTTTCTAATAGTGATTCCCTTTTACAGATATTAGATGAGTGGTAAAACTTTTTTTTTTTTTTTTTTTTTTTTTTGCGGTACGCGGGCCTCTCACTGTTGTGGCCTCTCCCGTTGCAGACCACAGGCTCCCGACGCACAAGCTCAGCGGCGATGGCTGACGGGCCCAGCCGTTCCGCGGCATATGGGATCTTCCCGGACCGGGGCACGAACCCGTGTCCCCTGCATCGGCAGGCGGACTCTCAACCACTGCGCCACCAGGGAAGCCCGTGGTATAACTTTTATAAAGACAAATATTTCAAGAAAAACCCAAGCCTTAAGTAATAGAATGGGACTTAAGATCAGTGACTAATGGCAGATAGAAGAGACCATTCCCAGACTTCTAGAAGGAACCTCCTTTCTTAGTGTCAGTTTGGTCCAACAAATACCTGGCCCCCTATTTCTGACAGCTTCTTACAAGACTTGGTTCATCGGTAATCCTTCCTCCTTAGTGCCTTTAATTGTTCTTATGTCACAGACATCTTCCCATAACCACAATATGCTCAAATATCCCTAGAACAGAAATTTATTTTCCAGCCAGTTTTTCCTTTAATCGTTTTTCGTTTAATATTAGGTTCTTAAACACAGAAATCTATTCTTGCCATTCATTCCTCAATCTTCCGCAATTATGGGTCAACTCCCAGCACTTTAAATATGCTGTAAAATCTATCCAGATGAAATCTAACTCCCAATCCAATTATATGCTGAAGTTCTACTCTACCATCTCATTTATTAGTTTTGTTCATAAGAAATTTCATATCATCAAGCATTGTTTTATAAAAATTATTTAATGGAAAAAGGAAGAGTGCTGAAAAGAGTTTTAAGAGCATCAAATAAAATTTATTCTCTTCTATAAGGATTTTAAAGAACAAATGTTTTGCTTAATATATGTATATAGCTATAAAATCTAAAAATCACTATGGAAATCCAAAATTTTTATAACTTAGAAGTAGCTTATTAAAATAAAAACAAAACAAACAAAAAATCTAAGAAAGGTAAACTATTTTAGCCAACATCACTCAGTGGTGGACCTAAGAATTAAACTAACGGTATAACTCTAGTTTGATCTAGATTTTCAAGATGTCTTTTATTTTCCTAATAACACTATGACATCAATTATTATTTCTTGGACATCTTAATAATGCTGACCACCCACTGTATTTATAAAACACAACATCTCTTAGACAGTGTTCTTGGTTTGTTCATCCACTTACTTCCAAGCCATAATTTAGACCTTGATGTCAACTCACTATGGTCAACTAATTTCAAATTTTATTGTTTCATTAATTGATTATGTTTTTGTCCAGTTCTTGTTGTGAATTTCAACATAAATTCGCATATGATACTTCTGTAATACATTACTATTTATCTTTTTTTCTACATGGATCATTTTCCTCCCTTGCTCTCCTAACATTACTCTTCACTGATGACCCTTTTAATGTCAGACTCCTCTCGGCCATTGTCCTCTAATGCCTTATTTTCCTATGCTAGTGTTTAAACTCAAAGAGATCTTCAAAAATATGCCCTGTGTCCTCTTAGGCAAGCTTGCTGTGGTGAAATGAATGAAATTTGTAGTAAAAGTATTTGGAGATGAAATCTATCTGTGCTAATAAATACCTGGGCTTCCTTGAACTAGGAAATTAGACTTCTCAATATCAGTTTCTTAATCAAATAATTTGATTATTAGCTTACCTTATAGGATGGTTGTGAATTGTGACTCTCAAAAGAGATAATGCATATCAGAGTTCTTTGCAAACACTGAACATTTATAAAAGCACTATTATTACTTTGAATCTACAATATCTTTGGATAACCTATGGCTTCACCCGTTTAACTATCTGTATACTATCTATCACCTGAGATACTCATAAGTCATCTCCATCACAGGCACTCTAAATAAGGATAAACAAAACAAAATTAAAAACTAAAGCATGGCCATGATGGAGATCATGGTGAAAAGACAGTGTGCAAGTTTGGAAGCTACTGGTGAGAGGAAGTATAATTGGAGCCATTAATTTTTTGAACAGAACTGTTACATGATTAGGAAGATTTCTGCAAAAAGTGTAGAGAAAGAGAATGGAATTTGTCTCCAGCAAGAAAAAAAAAAACAGTGAGACTAAATCTATACCAGTGACAGAACATATAGGAAGGGAATTTGAAGGGAGAAATCTTATACTATACTGACATGATATACCAAAGAAGGAGCTATAAATACTGAATAACTTTTAAGTTCCAGTACCAAGTGACAAGATGCTAGTGATTCTGTTAAGCTGAACTGTGGGTTAATGTTATGAGTTGAATTGTGATCACCAAAAATATGTTGAAATCCTAACCCCTGGTACCTGTGAAAGTGACCTTATTTGGATATAGTCTTGCAGATATAATCAAATTATGATGAGGTCATTAGGGTGAGCCCTACTCCGATATGACTCGTGTCCTTATAAAAAGAGGAAAGCACCATGTAAAGACAGAGATACACAGGGAGAAGACCATGTGATGACAGAGGCAGAGATTGGAATGATGCAGCTGCAAGCTAAGGAATGCCAAGGTTAACAGCCACCACTAGAAGATAAAAATAGGCAAGAAGGATTCTTTCTTACCAGTAAATTTCCATTGTTTTAAACCACCCAGTTTGTGGTGCTTTATTACAGCTGTCCTAGGAAACTAACAGAGTTGATAATCTTAGTTTCTATTTGGTAAATGCTATGTTTGAGAGGTCTGTGGGACACCCATGGGAAGATGTACAGTAGACAGTAAGAAATACAAATCTAATGCTCAGGGAAAAGGTCAAGGCAAGAAACATGGCTCTGGGAAACCTTGATATAGCAACCATAGCTAAGTCATCCTATAAGGAGGGCATAACATATTGCATTAATCAAGATCATTAGTGCTAGCTGTCGTTAACAACAATATTCCCAAAATCTATCATAATACAATCAAGTTTTCCTATTCACTTCACAGTTGAAATAGGTTTTCAGCAGGAAGCCTTCCATATGGTGGCCCAGGGATCCCAGTCCTCACATCTTATGGCTCTATTACTTTTAAAGGACTCCTCAGATTCTTCATTGGATTCTGTATTCAGGAGTCCAAAGAGCAAAGAGAGAGGGAGTAGGATCATGTGAGATACTTTATGAACCAAGCCTGTCCACCTTCCCCTTGCTAGAACACAGTCATCTGCCCCAAACCTAACTGCAAAGGAGAATGGGAAATGTAGTCTCCCTGTTTGATCAGATGACCAACCCTGAAGATTCTATCATAGATGGACATAGAAACAGATGTAGGCAAGACGGAAAATGACCTTCATGCCTTAGCAAGTGCAGACAAAATTCTATTACGTTCAAAGGCGAGAGAGAGAAAGAATGTTTTGGGCTATGTAAAATTAAAGTACAGCAATATTTGTGTAGAACTTTGAAGAAACAGGATTTGGACAAACAATGACAGAAGGAAAATGCCTTCAGGAAGAAGAGAATTGACTGTGCAGAGCCACAGAGGCTGAGGATCCCAGGATTTCTTCTGAAAATAGCATTTGACCGGTTTGGTTAGAACATGTAAATCAGAACCCAGTTAAAATTGAAACAGGGTATTTATGTATCCCTAGGTCATGCCCAAATCAGTAGTAGACTTACCCTTTCACTTTACCTTTGCTAAGTGCATTTAAAATTCTGCAGACTCTAATTTATTAAAATTTACTGCTGAAGTGAGAATGACGGCTATTCCTTTCCACTTCTTAGTATGGGACCACAGTTTTATTAGAATGCTTCCACTCCAAGCTCAGCAAGGAGCATGTTATAATTAGATGAGTATTACAATAGAGACTCTGTTAATGGGATTTTTGAGACGTAGTAAAAAAGAAAACCTACAAGAGTGTCTCCATTACACTCTATATAAGTAAGGGAAACCTGTCTTAGGAGACCACTAAAGAAATCAGCAGGAGTTAGTTAACTGAAGGTCAAACAATATGACATGATAAGCCTTGGGGGATACTGTTAAAGTAATCATTGCAGATAAGGGACTGGCTGACTGTCGAGGTGCCTATGCATATTTCTAACATGAAAATGAAGATGGGAATTAAAACAGCAGAAATGGCCTCTTTGTTTTTGTATAAACTTGAATACCTCCTATCAGTAAACAATATTAAAATGTATTTTTTCTACACATGGAAAGTGTGAAACCATGGGGTCTCCTATAATGGAAATGTTCCACATATAGTATCTGAAATGATTCTCCCTTGAGGCTGAGTAGCTCCCTGACTACTTTTTTAAGTGTAAATTTTTTTCTGAAAGTGTTAAAACATATGCTCATTGTTAGAAAACAGAGACAACATAAGAAGATAAAGCACTTAAAATGCCACAGTTCAGGAAAACTCACTTTTTTATGTCTTTCTATTTACTATTTATAAATATCATATTAATGTACCCATTATAATAATGTATATCTACTTTTCTATCCAGTACTTTTCATTGAATATTTTGGATTGATTGGTCCTTTTTCTTCCTTTGACTTAATTTTTTTCATCATCTTGGAAAGATCATGTAAAACAGCCTTAAAAATAATTACAGAGACTTTCATCTAATCAGTCTGAAATTCCTCTAAGGGAAGTTAAAAAAAATGAAGTCAATTATTTTTTACTTATTCAGTACAACTCTGTACCGTCCTTGTTCGGGTAAAGAAAATAATATTCCCAAAAAAGAGGAGGCACAACTAGGACAAGGGGGTGTGTCACATGGGTTGAACCCTTTCTTCTCAGTGGGCCTGCATGTTGGCATTGTGGTTCGCTATGACTGGGGGTTTCTCTAAATACCCTGCAGTCATAAGAGGGCAAGCGAGAAAGAGCAGGGAATAAATAGGGACTTGATCACTTTTTCACTCTGTAGATTTCTGCCTCAGAAACTAGACTAACTGGAATGAGACTCTCTGCTCAGAATTGCTGACCTTTCCAAATATTCAAGTCCTGTCCGCAAGATAAAAAGGGTCCCATATGAGTTTGCTCTTTCCCTAGCATATACCTTTGAGAAACCACAGGCATTTGGTCCTGGTATTCAAAATGACATGACTTTAGGATTTCATTCTGTACAATGTTTGTTATAATTTAGAGTACCAGGAGAAATTAAATAACAGGATTGCTGCAATTAAATGTTGTCTTTTGACCTGGCAAGAAACTAGCAACTCAACTAGGAGAAAGGACAGCTAGGTGTTATGAAGGTGAAGAAATACTGTTCTAGTGCAGGCGTTCACCCCAATAATAGGATGATTGTAGGCTGTTAGTCACATTAGACTATCGTCTGTGTCCAATAAGATGCCTTCCTCTACCCATTTGAGACAGATGTTATTTGCATAATGTATTTTAATACATTAGAAAGTAACTAGACTAAAAATATATTTTTCTTATGTCTTAATGCCTTTCTAGATATAAAATAAAAGATGTACGAAACACTCAAATATTTCCATATATGCTGTCTTGAAGCATAAGCATATATGAAAACTAGAGTCTTACTTTCAATAATCAATTGTTAACATGGACCCAGGAGATTTCACTTCCACTTTTAGAAATGAAGGTTTGAACAATGGATCGAGAAATCCTGCTGACCTACTTTTGAATGGATAAATTCATATGTGCTTATATATTCTGATTGGAAGGTAAAAAAACTACTGTGCTTGCATCAAATCAGGTGAGAAATTTCTTGTTATAAAAAGTGACTGATAATAACACTTGGATATGAACAGAATTAATAATTGAAAATTATATAGGTATGTGATATCCATCTATGATTCTTGGCACATAATTATGCCAAAGAATTGCATTAGAGTTGATCAGGGTTTAAAATATGATTCCTGTCAGACTGTAAATGGTCTTTGATACCAAATTACTTCAGTTGGCGAGTGTTAGAATCTATTTTTCTTTTCTGCTTTACTTACATTTTTTTACTAAAATGTTTTTTGTTTGTTTTGGTGTTGTTTTACTTATTTGTTTTTTAGTAAACAAATAAGCAAGTTCTTTGCTGGTCAAATCAATTGCTTCCACAAAAAGCACATAAGGAAGGAGAAGAAGTGTGAGAAGGAAGAAGGATGGAGACAATTAAAGAGGAGACTAGAAAGCAATGAACACAATCCTCATTTGACCTTATTTTTTCTTTTGGTGCCCTGAGATCCTCCATAACTAATGGCACTACATGCCATTCTTCACAATTTTTAGGGTTGTACCTTATAAAATATTTAAAAGAAATTTCAAATATGTCCTTTGAACTAATAATCATGACCATTTCTCCTCTGATAGATGATAAATTTCCCATTCCAGAAGACAGAATAAAATCAATTAGATTTAAATGGATGTAAAGAAAAAAAATACATGTCAAAAAAAAAGAAATGGCCCAATATCCAGAGAAATAAGTGATCATGGAATGTTGGAGCTACACAGAATGTGAATGAGTGAATTTGCCAATTAAAGCATATTTCTCTGGCCCATTGATCTCATAATGAAATTACATACTGTTCTTACTGATTAGACTCTTTTTGAATTTAATCACTTTAACACCTGGGCTTCTTGTACCCCTACATCCTCTTAGACTCTCTTTCTTTTAAGAGTTTAGTCCTAAATAACGAGAAGTCCCACATATTCTGAAAACTTCCCTTTACTGTTCCGCCTCATCACCCTCCCTCAGTCTGTTTCCAAGTCCACATCTTTAAATACCTGCCTCTAAAGTATATATTCAAAATTTTTTACCAGAACCACATTATTTTGAAAATAGCAGATACTTCTGTCTCACCCAAAGCTTTACCTATTACACATTGTATGTCCATTATGGCCAATGTTGGAGATTTTATTAATTCTGCCAATGCCTGATTTTATAGATGATATCAGGTTTTCCATTTTTTAATTTTTGTTTTCTAATTTATTACGTGATTTTTTGTTTGGTAGTACTAATTGTTTCTGGTAGTACTAACTTTACAACGTGAACTATTTGAGGAAATGTTTTCAGTTTTAAAAAAGCAGGGGTGAAAACCTTTTCCCTTCATTCCTTCTAGGTTCTTTGCCTGGTCTAATAATTAAACTGACATAAGACAGATTAACAGGAGAAAAACAAAGTTTGTACTTATGGGAGCCCCATACACACATATGAGACTTTCTGGCATCGAGGCAGTTGAGGCTTATATACCCTTCTGAGCTAAGGAGAAATGGGTAAGGGGCTGGAGTCCCAAAGGGGAGGAAGACAATTCACAGGAAGATGCGAAGAACAAATGTTTGGTAAACAAATGTTTGCCATGTTATGCAGACAAGTCCTTCTGATATAAAAAGTTATTTTTGGTAATAGCTCTCTCCCTGTTACAGGGCCCCTATCTAAATGTTTTTAGGCAGTTAAGGGAGAGGTAAAAAGCTCTTCCTGAATCGACTGGGACTTGATTGTCTTCAGCTTGAAATAATCCACGTGCCAAAGTGGCACAATCTGGAATGGCATATTCTGTCCCTTCTTAAAGGCTAAGCTGAATATTACAAAGCAAAGAATATATGTTTAACACACACTGTAAGAGATTTATTAAACACCATCTTTATACTAATGTGGAAATCTTGATAAATTGCATGAAATCAGAGTTACTACCTAGTCTCTCATGACAGACAGTCATCTGCCCACAGGAAGCAGCAACTCATAAGACAGTTTCTTGTCTTACAAAAATGAAAGTGTTTTTATAGCTGATTTTGTGTTCAGTGATAGAACAAGCGATGCTACCAGAGGCAGGTCACTTTTGCTATTTAAGACAAAATGCTTTGTTTATTTTTCTTCCATGGACTCGTCTTCTCCTCGCCTACAAAGAACCTCAAAGTATCTCCCATCCTTCTGTTGTGTTCATGAATATGACCCTAGTGCTTAGAATAGTGCTAGGAAAATAGTAAGTGATCAATAAGTATTTGGGTATTAAGTAATTAAAAGAAAATCCGAATCTACCTTCCTATGTACCATTTGATTTATTTTCTTCTATTTCTTTTTCTCTTATACATCTTTATTGTGCTATAATTGCTTCACAGTTCTGTGTTAGTTTCTGTTGTACAACAAAGTGAATCAGCTATATATATACATATATCCCCATATCCCCTCCCTCTTGAGCCTTCCCCCCAACCCTCCCTATCTCACCCCTCTAGGTCATGGCAAAGCACCGAGCCGATCTCCCTGTGCTATGCAGCTGCTTCCCACTAGCTATCTATTTTACATTTGGTAGTGTATGTATGTCGTTGCTTCTCTCACTTCTCCCCAGCTTCCCCCTCCCCCGCACCGTGTCCTCAAGTCCATTCTCTATATCTGCATCTCCATTCCTGCCCTGCCACTAGGTTCATCAGTACCATTTTTTTTAGATTCCATATATATGCATTAGCATACAGTATTTGTTTTTCTCTTTCTGACTTATTTCACTCTGCATGACAGACTCTAGGTCCATCCACCTCACTACAAATAACTCAATCCTTCTATTTCAAAACTAAACATAAGAAAGTACTTGATATTTACTATCCCTTCTTCCTCATATCCAAACACATGTAAGCCCACCTAAAGCAATTTATGTGCACCATTAAAATAAAACTTCTCTAGATGTCACTGTGTAACAGCCAATTCCAGAGCTGCCTTTTCTCTGATCTTCCAAACTGACCTCCTCATGGCAGATGACTCTTTGAAGTTCCCTTTGTTCTTGAAACTCATCTCAGAATTTTATAATGAGATACGACCTCTATTTCTCTCCTTCCCCTCCCTGGTTATAACCCCAGATTCTTCTGAGAATCTATTTAATAACTAGTTTAGGGAGTAGTTAAAAGTATGGATTCTGGGGCTTCCCTGGTGGCAGAGTGGTTAAGAATACGCCTGCCAGGGCTTCCCTGGTGGCGCAGTGGTTGGGAGTCCGCCTGCCGATGCAGGGCACACGGGTTCGTGCCCCGGTCTGGGAAGATCCCACATGCCGCGGAGCGGCTGGGCCCATGCGCCATGGCTGCTGAGCCTGCGCGTCCGGAGCCCGTGCTCCGCAATGGGAGAGGCCACAACAGTGAGAGGCCCACGTACCGCAAAAACAAAACAAAACAAAACAAACAAACAAAAAGTATGGATTCTGGAATCTGATTGCCTGGTTCAAAGTCTGGCTCCCTTAATTACAAGATCTTCTGAGCATGCTCCTAAACGTCTCTAGCCACTACAAACCATTACAGCCTCTGTAAAACGAGGGAAATAATTTTACCTACTTCATATAAAATAAGGTAAACCATACAGAGTCCTTAAAAACTCAATAGGTATTGATTATTATGAGATACTAAAGATTCACAGCTAAATGTATTTCATTTCTAGATCCCACAGCTGGACAATTAGTCATGTTCCATTCCACTCTCTCTCTCTCTCTCATCTTCTCATCCAGTTGGTTACAAAATACTACCTAAATCTGCTCAAAATGCTGTTCTCCAAATCTAGCTCTCCACATCTAGTCCTTGTCTAGAGTTTTGCAGATGTGGTCACGGTTTTGGGGCACTGGGTTAGACGTTGGTAAAGGATAGAAGCTAATTTAACACTGTGTCAAATTACAGTGGTTGTTCTAAACTTATTTCATTTTGTTTTCAAGTGGTCATGTAAAGTAGGTATTATTTTTTTCCCCCACTCAATAGACGAAGCAGCTAGAGTTCAGATGAGCCAGCTACCTTTACCCAGGTAACACAGTTAACAAGTACAATAAGCGCCAGAGCTGGAAATTCCCATTAACATCAAGTTATGCCTTCTTTGTTTCTTAAGCACTCCAGCAATTGAAACTCCTAAGGAAGGAAAAAGGTGGTGGTATGGGTGGGTGGGGGGCGGGGACTCTTCAAGGATATTTCTTTGGGAAAACTGAAGTTACAAATATGCCTTTTCAGATACAGGTACTGGCATCTATCAAACTTGATGATGTCTCAAGAAGACTCGAGCTGTATCAGATAATGAGATTGTAAACGTCTCTGAGTTAAAATAGGCTTTCTCTAAAAATAGTTCATTGCACACCAGCTCTTGAAAGCTTCTGGTCCTTATAAATTATGATACGCAGTGACTTCAACAGATGCTTTTACTAAGTTTAATCAAGAAAATTCTTCAAAGAAAATAGACTATCCTTTATGCAGTAGTAGGCACTAATGACTGGATTTAACCTGGTATAGACAATGAGGTATTGGCATCTATCTGCTGTATTTCTAGAGCTATAAAGCAAGCAAACAAGAAGCAATTGGAAAAGTTTATTCCCCATATAACTGAGTAAAGTAAGATCAAATCCTAAAACGTAGACCTTGCCCACTCTAAGATGATATAGCCCAATCTAAGAATTGACCACAAAGCCCTTATATGTGCTTTTAATATAAATTGTGGCCCTACTTCATAAAATAACTTTTCATGTTATTACTTCATGATTAGACTACTGAAGTTTATTTCTCAAGTAATTTTTTTAATAGTTAAAATGAGCTATTTTCAGGCTCTTCACCATGCAAAGCAGGAGAAATATAAAGACTCCTTTTGATCTAGTGTCTGGTATTAATTTAAATTGAATATTCACTATTTGAATTTATTGCAGCAGATGTCCTCAGCTACCCAATTATTTTAGCACAATTTGGCACATATATAATCTTAAAAGATCTTGTATCTAGGCGAAGCATTTAATTTCCTAGCAAATTAATCCCTTTGGAACATTACATTGGATGCCATGGTGATTAAAAAAAACACTCTTTCATAACAGCAAGTTGCTCCAGTAAATACCCAGTACTCTGCACAAATGGAAGATCTGCATTTATTTCCTCTGTTATATATGGCACAGGTTTCCTTATTACTAATTACGTGCTCTTTCTCAGCTCAGACATCTTTAATAACAACGTGCACTATGCCCTCTCCTCTCTAATTCTGGGGTTTTCTGTTCCCCTGTTTAAAGGAGAAGACATGATTTTCTTGACTCCAAAAGGATAATGGATGTGGACTGACCCAGAATTTTTTAGCAATGTGGTCTGGAATAGGAACGATAAAAGAACTTTCTCTTTAAAATTTTGCTTAGCTAAATGGCATATACCACAATATGCATTTTCAATGATTATTTAATATAAGTTAATGTCTCTCAGTTACTGTTGTTGTATAACAAATCATCCTAAAGCTTTTTGGAGTAAGGCAACCATTTTATTATGTGCACAGATTCTGTGGATTAGATATTTAAATAGAGCAGAGTAGGGGTGGTTTGACTCTGGTCCATGATGTCTGGGCCCTCAGCTGGCAAGACTCAAAGACTAAGGATGACTTAATGGCTGCGAACTATAATCATCTGGAAGCTCCTTCACATGCATGTCTGGCACATAGGCTGGTATTACTAAAAGTCTGGGGGCTCAGCTGGTGATGTTGACTGAAACATTTATATACAGTCTTTCTTAATGGTTTCGGTTTCTCATAGTGTGGTGGCTACTTTCTGAGAGGAAGCATCCCAGAAGAGGGCATACAGAGAACAAGCATTCCAAGAGAACCAGGCGAAAGAGAACCAGATGACAGCTAATCTAACCTCAGAATTCACACGGCATCATTCCTTCTGAATAATAAGTAAATCACTAAGGTCAATCTAGATTCAAGGAGGAAAGACACAGACCCAACCAGTTAATAAGAAAAGTTTGGAACTTCCCTGGTGGCTCAGTGGTTAAGAATCCACCTCCCAATGCAGGGGATGCGGGTTCAATTCCTGGTCAGGGAACTAGATCCCACATGCATGCCACAACTAAGAGTTTGCATACCACACCTAAGGAGCACACATGCCGCAACTAAAGGAGCCATTGAGCTGCAACTAAGGAGCTCAGGAGCTGCAACTAAGGAGCTCAGGAGCTACAACTAAGGAGCACATGTGCCACAACTAAAGGAGCTAGTGAGCTGCAACTAAGGAGACTGCCTGCCGCAACTAAGGAGCCCACCTGCCGCAACTAAGACCCGGCATAACGAGAAAGAAAGAAGGAAAGAAGGAAAGAAAGAGAGAGAGAGAATGAAAGAAAGAAGGAAGGAAAACTTCAATTCATGGACATATTTTAAAACCACCGCAAACAGATAAGCATAGAAAGGAAGGAAGGAAGGAAGGAAGGAAGGAAGGAAGGAAGGAAGGAAGGAAGGAAGGAAGCTATTTTGTAAGTGCTCAAGATTGTTGTAGGCTATATATACCATTATGCATCTCTCAGCTGTTAGGAGATGCATTGAAGTTTAAGTAGAGTGGGTGACAAAACATTCGCCATATATGTTGAAGCTCAACTTTGAATTCTGGTTGTGAATTCTTGATTACATGTCATAAATTTCTTTATGATATGTATGGTTGTAGTGACCTTAGTTTTCTAATGGTTAGTTACAGAAGTAGAGTTCTTTAATTGCTACAAGGCAGTAGCAAGATTAAAATAAATAATAACAAAAAAAATAAAAGAGAGGCATATAAATAGGTATTATTGATAAACATCTCCTAGTCATCTATTTTAGTTTGGGTTCCCCCAAAATTAGGTATCAAGGAAAGGCCTTGGGTGCATGTAGTTTATTTGGGAGGTGATCTGAGGAAGCATATGTAAGAAAGGGAGGAAAGTGAGAAAAACCACCAGAATATGTTAATGGGTAGGTAATTACTGTGGGCAATCAGGGCTCAATTTGCTGAGGGCCCCTTTAGAAACCACAAGAAACATGCCTCAGAATCACCTCTCTCTAGGTGATAAAAGGCTGGAACATTTAACCATGCACTACGGTACCCATTGTTTGAGGGCTGGGACCAGACGTATTAGGGACTGCACACTTGCCCATTGCTCTTGTTTGCAGAAAGCATTATCTCCTGCCATCAAGAAAGCCCTTAGAGAAGAAGGGACACTCAAGCCCTTGAGGTAGGGAGCTGTCAGAGTGTGTGGGAATCATACACCACAGCTGCCAGTGGACTCATGTGTGGGTCAAGGGAACATGGGATGGGGTATCAACATCCCCTCCATCTTATTTTTTTCTTTGATAGTTATTATTTTATAAACGTGTTGTATGCACATAGTTCAAGGAGCAGCTGCTTGTTCTACCTTCTTCCTGTCCTCACACCTCATGCCTCTAGGGGCAATCCTTTCCAATTCTTAGCATTCTCTTCATCTATTTACCGCCATTTTTCTAAATAATATGCGTTGTGATTTATCTTGATTTATCAGTTTAATAACTTGTATCTTGCTTTCTTATTCTGGGAATTGAGAATTTAATATTTTATACCATCCTACCTCCCTCCAATTTTCTTCCCTTCATGTTTCCAAATAATCATATCACAATTCAGGGGTAACTCAATATTCATATTACTTTGACATTACAAAGGTTTTCCAAAACTAAGACAAATAGTGGTTAATGATAATAGACCCTTGCTTGTAAAACTTGATTTTCCTGAAGAAAAAGTATTTTCATTTTTATTCGCTTTGTTTTTTTATGTACCTATTGTTAATTCTTCCCAAATATTCTACAAGCTCCGTAAAATGTATTTCAGCAATATTGTTTACACAGTTTAATGCAACATTTCTATTTTCTTTTTGGATTTTTCTTTATTGGTGAACCCCACCCACTTTGATCTTGACTAGTATACTGCACAACAATCATTTTGAGATTTCCCTTTGCCTTCATTCTAGAACTTCTCTTTGCTTTCCATCTGAGTTAGATCTCGTTTCCTGCCTTCTGGAACTTGTTTTTTCCCTCTTTCTTGGTGTGTTGTCTTCCTTTAGTAGATTACATCCCTCAGTATTTTCCTGAGAGTTTCCATAGGTCCATTTTTTTGAGGGTAATTTGTTTCTAGAAGTGGGAAAATGTCTTTATTTTTCTAACACATTTCTTTGCCAGTTTAAAACATTATAACATTCTAGCTTGGATATCAATTTTTTTTCAGAATTTTGAAGTCATGCCCAAAGTTGTCTTCTAGCTTCCAGATGTTAGTGTTGGGAATTTCTGTGTCATGATAATCTCTAACACTTGTAAGCAACCAGTTCTGTGTTGTTGCCCTCTGCTTATTTTTGTTTTTCTTCCCGAAAGCTTTTATGGTTTTTCATTTATCCTTTGCATTATTTTGTAATGGTGGTACTAGTGTGACCTTTAGTATTCTCTCTTCTAGGCTCAATGGGTCCATTAATATTGATATTTATGCCTCTAATTTCTGAGAAATATGGTATTTGTCTCTGCCATTTGTTTCTTATATTTGCTGGTGGTTTTCTCCTCTGCACTTTCTTTCTGTAACTTTTACAAATCAGATATG
Organism: Neophocaena asiaeorientalis asiaeorientalis; assembly: GCF_003031525.2. Taxonomy (NCBI): domain Eukaryota; kingdom Metazoa; phylum Chordata; class Mammalia; order Artiodactyla; family Phocoenidae; genus Neophocaena; species Neophocaena asiaeorientalis. Next base: position 22,535 of record NW_020174709.1, read on the forward strand.
ACCAGTCTAGTTTGATCCTTTGATATTCTTACCTGTTCTCTCCAACTTTCCACTTCTTTGACTTTTTTCCTGCTTAGGGGAGAGTTTACTGACTTTATTTTATTGAATTTCTATTTGGGTGCTGATATTTTTAATATCTAAGACAACTTTTTTCTTCATATGCTTCTTCATATGTGTTATTTTCCAGTTCCATATACAATACACAGTATCTCCAATGAGTGTTATTTAATCAATATTTTCCCTTACTTCTCTGAATATATATATATATTTTTTAAAATTTTTCTTGTCCAGTTTTGTTGATATATGACACACAACCCTGTATACATTTAAGGTGTACAGCATAATGATTTGACTTACATCTATCATGAAGTGATTATCACAGTAAGTTTAGTGAAGATCCATCATCTCATATAGATACGAAATAAAAGAAAAAGTAAAAATTTTTTTCCTTGTGATGAGAGCTCTCAGGATTTACTCTCTTAACTTTTATATATAACATGCAGCAGTGTTAATTATATTAATCATGTTGTACACTACATCCCTAATACTTATTTATCTTACCTGGAAGTTTGTACCTTTTAACTGCCTTCATCCAATTCTCCCCCTCCCTACCCCTCCTCTGATAACCACAACTCTAATCTCTTTTTCTATGAGCTTGTTTGTTTATTTTTGAAGTATAATTGACCTACATCACTATGTTAGTTCTTCGTGCACAGCATAGTGATTTGATATTTTTTAATTTGAGGTGTAGTTGATTTACTTGATAATTCTATATATTACAAAATAGTCACCTCCCTCTGAATATATTAACTCTATTTTTGAAGTTTCTTATCTTGCCTGCATGTTCTTGTTTCCTACAACATCATTTTTATCTACTTTCAGTTTATTTTTGTCTCTCGTGTTTGAAGCTTTCCTCAAATATTTGTTATCTTTGTCTATTCATATTAAGAAAGAGGCATTTTTTAAAGCTGAAAGTTAATGAGCTAAACATCTATTTTTAGAAGTTAAATAAATGAGAACAAAACAAACCCAAAGAAAAGTGCAAGAAGGAAATTTTTAAAAAATAATTAATGGTAGAGAAAGCACACATAAAACAGATGAACAAAGTCAAAAGTTGGTTCTTAGCAAAGACTCAGGAAATTTACAAATAGTGAGATTGACCAACTGAGAGAGAGAGAGCACGCACATTGACTGGTGCCAGGAATGCAAAAGAGTGTGTAACTACAGCTGATGAAAACACTAAAAATGATAACAAAATGATATTTGATCAATTCAGTGACTTTTAATTTGAAAATTGATGAAAAATCTGAAAAAATATAAATTAAGAAGTTGAATGATTTAAATTTCCCATGCTCCAAATAATTTCCAACTTCTAATTAATGCAAGATTTTAGATTTAGATCCAATTAGATGCATAAAGAAGAAGGAAAAAAGGTTCTTTTAATTAAAAGTATTTTTAAAATTGTAATCACAAATGGCCTGCAGACATTTCACCAGGAAGTAAAGCATCTTTGAGATCACGGAAAAAATGGTGCGGTAGGTGACTTCTAAAATGGCCCCTACCTCCTGGTATCCACTTCCTGTGTAATCCTTTCCCATTGTGTGGGCTGTACCTAGCGACTTGTTTCTAACAATAAAATATGGCACAAGTGATGGGATGTCACTTCCAAGATTAGGTTACAAAAGACTGGCTTCTGTCTTGCTTCACTCTCTCTTGCTCTGATGTAGCCAGCTACCATGCTGTGAGCTGCCTGATAGAGAGGTCCACAGGCAAGGAACTGAGGGAGGTCAGTGACCAACAGCCAGAGAGGAAGTGATCCCTAACAGCCTTGTGAGCAAGCTTGGAAACAGATCCTTCCCTGTTTGAGCCTTGAGATGATTACAGCCCTAGCTAACAATTCGCAGCCTGCGAGAACCCCTGAGCTGACTCATCCAGCTAAGCTATGCCTAGATTCCTGATGCACAGGAACTGTGAAATCATAAATGTTCTAAGACACTAAGTGTTGGGGTAATTTTTTATGCACTAATAGATAACAAATTTAGAAAGAGAGACCTAAAACTTGTTGGAGGTGACATCTCTGAGTGGAATAAGGCACCTAAATACCACAGAGGGAAGACATTGGTGAAATTAGGAGGCAACGTGGAGAGCTTCCCACTGAGGCTTCAAAGATTTCTGAGAGCTCCCATTCCACTAGTTGTGGGCATCTGCCATAAACTGTTGTCACTAGGTTCCTATGCATTATCAAATACCAATGTCAAAACCAATTTTCTCAAGTCCTGCTATAAAACCACTCTATGGAAACCAGTAACAGAAGCAGCAGTTGACATGGCAATCTGGCATGTAGCAATCAGAAATTGTTGTCTCGTTTTCAGCAAGTTCCACCATGTAGCACAAGAGACAACAGGTAGTGTTCTATCCTTCCAAAAATGCTTATGGCTGTTAATGAAAACAAAATCATCCCTGTTTTCTGGCTGAAAAGACAGAATCTCCAAATTTATACATGTAGAGGTAAAGTCATCTAACACACACACACACACACTTATTTGATACCTATATGTATGGTGTGTTGCTTGGATGTGTGTGTATATTCATTTGTTTGTATAAATATGGAGAAATAAGTGAAGGACATTTACCAGACTGCAAGTATTAATTCCACAGTAAAGAGGAACGGAGAGAGAGACTCTTAAATCTTCCCATTTATAATCTCCTCATATAATGAATACCAGTGTTTTTATCATGCAAAATAATAAAGATATGTTTAAGTGTAAATAAAGATAAAATTACTGTGACTGCATTTTTTTGAAGCTTTTGCTCATACTCGATTTTGACATGTCCTGTAAATAATCTAACTCTTTAAACACTCGACATAGATAGGTAGTAGGAAAGAAATGCAGCAGACTTAGGGAGAGCCCACACTCAGGGTAGGTATCCAAAGGAGAGTAGTCCCCTTCTGCAGCATCGTGGACCAGCTTTATTTTATTTGAAATATCTAAAGTCACCTTCCAGTAAACCATGTCTTCCCAAAAATTTACTAGAGGAGTCAATGAACAGAATGGTAATGAAGCTGATGCAGTGTATTCTCATTTTATTTAAATTTCTTCACTGATGTAAGAGGCTAATTCAACTTTTTGTTTCTAGTTCCTGGTTTTTTGTTAGGGGTGTGTCCTGTGGCATTAAATAAAAAGCCACACAACTGAAGAATTAGAAGTTGCAGGGACTTCCCTGACGGTCCAGTGGTTAAGACTCAGCACTTCCAAAGCAGGGGGCGTGGGTTTGATCCCTGGTCAGGGAACTAAGATCCCACATGCTTGCGTGAGGGGCTAAAAAAATAAAAGAAAAAAAAGGTTGCACTGGGCATTGAGTTCTAATAATAGCATAAAACAGCCTGAAAGGAGATATAGGCAATGGACACCAGAGTGCTAATTATGGTGTTTTACTCAATTTTAAGTAACTTTAATGTAATATAATGAAACCCAAGTAAGAGCTCTAAAATCCTGCATGTTTTTCTTAAGCATTTTGATCCTAGAGGTGGGTTTCTTTTTCTTTAATGTTTTCATTTTATTTTGCTTATCCTACTACCAAGCAACTTAAATGGTTGTTTTATTCAGAAACAGACTCACAGACATAGAAAACAAACTTATGGTTACCAAAGGGGAAAGGGGTGGGGAGGGATAAATTAGGAGTTTGGGATTAACAGATACACACTGCTCTATATAAAATAGATAAACAACAAGTACCTACTGTAGAGCACAGGGAACAATATTCAATATCTTATAATAACCTATAACAGAAAAGAATGTGAAAAAGAATATATGTGTATATGTGTATATATATATGAATATATATATATAGCTAAATAAAAACCACATGGTAACCTCACATAAAAATCTACAATAGATACACACACAAAAGAAAAAACATAATATATATATATATAAAACTGAATCACTTTGCTGTATACCAGAAACTAATACAACATTGTAAATCAGCTATATTTCAATAAAAAAATTAAAATTTAAATGGTTGTTTTTAAATAAACTTTATCATTTAGTATTGGGCTGGCCAAAAAGTTCATTCGGGTTTTTCCTTATGATGTTACAAGCTTTTTGGCCAATCCAATAATTATTTTCCAGAAACTATTATTTATTTACTAAGAAAACATATCTTATGGTGTCTTACGTGTCCAGAGTGTCTTAAGAATTTTCTTAATGATCATCTAGAGCGAAAGTCTATTTTTATATCATCTCATGATATTTCTGAGAGCTCTTTCAGTAAACAAGTAATTTGTTTAAAAGCCTGACAAGATTTCTATGATTTTAGAAATATTTGGATTTTTCACTTAAACTTTGGTCTCAATAACTACAATTCAATAGTGTAACTATTATCTATTGCTACATAAGACATCCCCCAAACTTAGTGGTTTAAAACAACAAACATTTACTAGGTCACAGGTTCTGAAATTCAAGAATTTAGGAGTGAGTTAGCTGTGTGTTTACGGCTCAGGTTGCAATCAAGATGTTGACTAAAGCTTCAGTTACCTAAGCCTTGACTGGGGCTGAAAGATCTGCTTCCAACTCATTCACATGGCTGTTGTCAGGAGGCCTCAGTTTCTCAAAATGTGAGCCTCTCCATAGGATTGCTCATGATATGGCACCTACTTTCCTTCTAGAGCAAGTAATTCCAGAAAGAGAGAGAGACAGAACAAGCAAGCAGGCAGCCACAGGGCCTTCTAGGACCTGTAGATTCCAAAGGCACACAATGTCACTTCCATTTAATTCTGTTACAGACCAACCCTGAAACAATGTGGAAGGGAACTACACAAGAGGTGAAAATCAGGAGGTGGGGGCCATGGGGACCATCTTAGAGGCCAGTGACCACAGATAGCACAGGAGTCGAGGCTTGATCAGACACACAGAACCGTGAGGAGTGACATAGAATAAGGGATCTATTCTGGTCTTACATATTATGCTATTGTGAAAGCTGGTTGAACACTCTATACAAGGCTCATGCTCCTGCACCTGGTTTTGTGGCTGAAGTCAGCAGGGCCAACAGTCAAAAAGGAAAGATGGACTTGAAGTGAGAGACAACAAAGGTAAACTGAAATTCACAAGGACACTTGGGCAAACTGACACCTGTGAGGACAAACCAGAGAAAATGAAGACAAACCAGAATCCTGCTCCTGTCTTTTATTAGCTCCATCTTTAACAATGTGGGTGACTGCAGGATCAGCTGTGACCCTTCACCATAGAACTGTTCCAAACCCTAGCTCAGAATTCAGAGAAGAGGGACGTGGAAGTTCAAAGAGGTGCATGCCTGGCTGCCCACCCACACCACCACGGTAAGCTGGTGCAAGAGTGACAACCTCTACAGGAGGCCCTGTCTTTTATCCGTGCTTACAGCATAGAAATGTCTACACCTTCACTTCTGCCTTCTAAATAGGGCACACATTTTCACCGAAGCCAACGGCAGCCCGGAAATAAATGGCAAAGGGAATTCACAGAACACATTTCCAATTAACCTCTGTTGATACACAGCCATTATAGATGGGAAAAAAATAGAATAAATCATAAAGGGACCAGAACAAGAACATAGATATTTTTCTTGAGCATATTTTTAAAAGAGCCTTCTCAATAAATGTTTATGAAAATATCTAGAGTTTATAACACTGTACTTACAGAATAATTGAAATTTCGCCCGACCTCCCCCCAAGGGGGACAGCACCCCCTGCCAGGTGTCCCCCTGGGGGTGCACGAATGCACTCCCATTGATTCAGTCTGTCTTCTTAAATGTGGGGACCCTAATTAAAACAGTCATCTTTAATGCATGTCAGGAGACTGAAGAGGGCAGATTGATTTAATGGGGGTCAGGAAACCTAAGGTGTTTGGTTGGTTTAATGAATGTCAGGAGATTTAAGAAGGACGACTGATTTATCGGGGGTCACGATATTTAAGGGAGCTGATTTAATCAATGGGAGTCACGTGATTTAGGGGTCTGACTGAATCAATGGGAGTCACGTGGTACAAGGGGTCTGACTGAATCATTGGTAGTCCCATAATTTAAGGGGTCTGTTTGTATCAAAGGCAATCACGTGATTTAAGGATGTTTATTGTTTTAATGGTGGTCAGGAGATTAAGAAAGCCAATTTATAGAACAGGGTTCAGGAGAATTAAGAAGGCAGATCGATTTAATGGGGGTCAGGATATTTAACGGGCTGATTTAATCAGTGGGAGTCAGGTGATACAAAGGTGCTGATCGAATAAATGGGAGTCACCTGATTTATGGGAACTGATTTAACCGTAGGAGTAACATGATCCAAGCGGCTGATTGAATCAGCCCGAGCAACCCCCAAGGCGGACAGCACCTACGTACGTAACTGTGTACATAATATGTGTACACAAAGGAACTTTGGCACGCAACATATATACACAACTTCTGACAGTCTATGTGTTCACAAAGGAACTTTGTGTACACAATGCATAAAGACATAGCAAAGTTATGTGTTTTATTCTCTAGAAATATTAAAACATAATCATTTAAAATCCATATTAACGTTTCAATTAATCCAAATACTTCAGAAATATTTCCTGACATACCCAGTCATAACAGTAGCTAAATAAAAGACTAATCCATCTCACCCACTATTTGTTAAAATTTTCAAAAACATATAATAACCACTGTTGGTGTATGTATGTATGTATTTATTTATTTTTTATTTTTGGCTGTGTTGGGTCTTAATTTCTGCGCGAGGGCTTTCTCCAGTTGCAGCAACCGGGGGCCACTCTTCATCGCGGTGCACGGGCCTCTCACTGTCGCGGCCTCTCTTGTTGCGGAGCACAGGCTCCAGATGCACAGGCTCAGTAGTTGTGGCTCACGGGCCCAGTTGCTCCGTGGCATGCGGGATCCTCCCAGACCAGGGCTCAAACCCGTGTCCCCTGCATTAGCAGGCAGATTCACAACCACTGTGCCACCAGGGAAGCCCAGTGTATGTATTTAAATATAGAAAATAAATCTTATTGACACAAACTGAATTATAATACTGACCATCTATTTGAGGAAGTAGAGCAGGGCGCGTTTTCTTTTCAACTTCAATTACTTTAAAAATATTCCATGGTGTTCTGTGTCATTTTAAACTTTATTTTTTAAATAATGGAAAAGGAATATTGGAATTCATTTGTGAAGAAGACTTTAAAGTCTCATTCTATAAAGTCTTCTACTATACTGTACAAAATCTAGTAGCAAAACAAGTACATGAATTATAATTTTAAAGTGAAAAAATTTTAGAACTAGGATTAAATAGGCCTTATTTAATTAGACCTTTCATTCCTCTGCAATATCTACCCAGGAGGTAAGTGCTGTCCCATGTACTAGCCAAAGAAGTACATGATCCTGACTTTTGTCCATTCTAGATCTCCTTCTGACTGGATCATTTCAATACTTTTATATATTAAATTGGGTCAGTTTATAAATACTCTTCTCATTGAGAGGTGGGGTCAATTTCCCTTCCTCTTTCATCTGGACAAGCTTGTAAATGCTTTGACAGAGTGCAGAAGATCTGATGCTGTGTGACTTCCAACACTAGATCATTAAGAAGCCAGCACCTTATAAAAAGTATGACTAGGCCTCGCTGGTGGCGCAGTAGTTGAGAGTCTGCCTGCCGATGCAGGGGACGCGGGTTCATGCCCAGGTCCGGGAAGATCCCACATGCCGTGGAGCGGCTGGGCCCGTGAGCCGTGGCCGCTGGGCCTGCACGTCCGGAGCCTGTGCTCCGCAACGGGAGAGGCCACAATAGTGAGAGGCCTGCGTACCGCAAAAAAAAAATTAATTAATTAAATTAAATAAAAAAAGTATGACTACCTTGAGGCCACCATGCTAGAGAGGTCACTTTAGGTGCTCTAGTCAACTAGCTCAAAGATCTCAGCTGAAAAACAACAACAACTACAAACCTTGTGAATGAGCCCTTTTGGATGTCCAGCCCAGTTGAGACTTCAGTTGACAGCAGCCCCAGCTGACAGATGAGAATTCCCAAGTAAGACCCACTCAGGAAGTACTTCCACAATTCCTGACGCAGATTCCTGAGCAAAATAGAACAGTTGTTTTATTCCACTGCACTTTGAGGTAATTTATTACACAGCAATAAATAACCAGAACATAAACTCATTTAAAAGTCTAAGACAAACACTTGGTAAAAATTTTCTCGTTTGGGACCTGCCTCTTTACGATCAATTGGAATGAAAAACCCCAATCTTTTCAAAGAGGTAAAACTGTCACTATTTGCAGATGGCATTATACTCTATATAGAAAACCCTAAAGACTCCACACAAAACCACTAGAACTAATAAATGAATTCAACAAGGTAGCAAGATACAAGTTTAACATACAGAAATCTGTCGCATTTCTATACACTATCAGTGAAATGTCAGAAAGAGAAAGTAATGACAAGGGATTAATCTCAAAGTATACAAACAGCTCATGCAGCTCTATATCAAAAAACAAAAAATCCAATCAAAAAATGGGCAGAGGGCTTCCCTGGTGACACAGTGGTTGAGAGTCTGCCTACTGATGCAGGGGACACGGGTTCATGCCCCGGTCTGGGAAGATACCACATTCTGCGGAGCGGCTGGGCCCGTGAGCCATGGCCGCTGAGCCTGCGAGTCCAGACCCTGTGCTCCGCAATGGGAGAGGCCACAACAAGTGAGAGGCCCGCGTACCACACACACACACAAAAAAAGTCTACAAACAATTAATGCCGAACAGGATGTGGAGAAAAGGGAACCCTCCTACATTGTTGGTGGGAATATAAATTGGTACAGCCACTATGGAGAACAGTATGGAGGTTCCTTAAAAAACTAAAAATAGAACTATCATATGATCTAGCAATCCCACTCCTGGGCATATATCCAGAGAGAACCATACTTCAAAAAGATACATGCACCTCAATGTTCATTGAAGCACTATTTACAATAGCCAAGATATGGAAGCAACGTAAATGTCCATCGACAGAGGAATGGATAAAGAAGATGTAGAAAACAAACTTAAGGTTACCAGGGGGGAAAGGGGGTGGGAGGGATAAATTGGGAGATTGGGATTGACATATACACACTACTATATAAAAAATAGATAACTAATAAGGACCTATTGTATAGCACAGGGAACTCTACTCAATACTCTGTAATGACCTATATGGGAAAAGAATCTAAAAAAGAGTGAATATATGTATATGGATAACTGAATCACTTTGCTGTACACCTGAAACTAACACAACATTGTAAATCAACCATACTCCAATATAAAATAAAAATTAAAACTAGAGGGGAAAAAAAGGACTGTCTTGGTCATGGCTGAATGGACCAAAAGTAGGCACTTGAACTCTGAAAAGACAATCTCTTTTCTTCTCAAACCTATGGTATTTTCTTCCTTTGAGAGATGGGTTAGACCAATTTATCTTCATCTGTCTCCTTCTTTCTGTAACTTATACTAGGGAACATGATGAAAATATAGTTAACAGTAAGAACTGAAGCTGACGGGAGACTTCAAGAAAATAAATTCATTAGTAAAGAGTATAGTTTGCCTCAAGAATATGAAAATAACATAAGGACATGTCCTCAGAAAGTACAGACTTGAACCCTCATATGGACTGCACTGTGTCACCTCAAGATTTAGTTAAGAAGTCCTAAACCCCAGTGTAACTATCTTTGGAGATAGGGACTTTAAAGGGGCAATTAAGGTTAAATGAGGTCATATGCATAAGGATCTAATCCAATACAACTAATTTCCTTATAAGAAGAGGAAGAGACACTAAGGATGCATGCACACAGAGGAAAAGGCCATGTGAACATACAACAGGAAGGTGGCCATCTGCAAGCCAAAGAGAGAGACTTAAGGAGAAAATGAACCTGTGACAGATACCTTGATCTTGGGCTTCCAGCCTCCAGAACAATAAGAAATCAATTTTTGTTGTTTAAATCATCCAGTCTGTGCTATTTTGTTATGGCAGCACTAAACAGAATCCCGACTCATACAAATCCTAAAGTGGACATTGGTTAATTAAGATTTGCTCATGGATTACCTGATAGTTTGTGTTCTGCTATTAACTAACAGGATAATTTATGGGAAGTTATTTAATCTCTATAGATCACAGCTTCCTCATCTAGATGATGGGAGAACTCTAAGATATTCACCAATTTAAATTTAATGGGAATGATGACATTCCTAATTATGCAACCCACTGAGGTTTCCCATTCTCTTGACAACTGCATTTAATAAATTACATTATTCACTGTAAAGCAAAAAAAAAAAAAAAAGAGAAAAAAAAATCCCTTTTAAAATTGCATAAAAAAAAATACCTAGGAATAAACTTAACCAGGGAGGTGAAAGATTTATATGCTGAGAACTATAAAACATTGATAAAGGAAACTGAATGTGATTCAAAGAAATGGAATGATATCCCATGCTCTTAGATTGGAAGAATTAATATTGTTAAAACGGCCATATTACCCAAAGCAATCCACAGATTTAATGTGATCCCTATCAAAATATGCATAATATTTTTCACAAATAATACTATAAACAAATGACACTAAGATTTATATTGAACCACAAAAGACCCAGAATTGACAAGGCAATCCTGAGGAAAAAGAACAAAGCTGGAGGCATAACCCTTCCAGACTTCAGACAATACTACAAAGCTACGGTAATCAAAGCACCATGGTATTGGCACAAGAACAGATAAATAGATCAATGGAGCAGGATAAAGAGCCCAGAAATAAACTCCCACACCTACAGTCAATTAATCTATGACAAAGGAGGCAAGAATATATAATAGAGAAAAGGCAGTCTCTTCAACAAGTGGTGTTAGGAAAGCTGGACAGCTACATGTAAATCAGTGAAATTAGAACACTCCTTCGCACCATATACAAAAATAAACTCAAAATGGTTTAAAGATATAAACATAAACTTGACACCATAAAACCCTTAGAAGAGAACATAGGCTAAACATTCTTTGACATAGATCATAGCAATGTTTTCTTAGATCAGTCTCCCAAGGCAAAAGAAATAAAAGCAAAAATAAACAAATGGAACCTAATCCAACTTATAAGCTTTTGCACAGCAAAGGAAACCATCAACAAAATGAAAAGACTACCTACAGAATGGGAGAAAATATTTGCAAACAATGCAATTGACAAGGGGTTAATATCCAAAATAAACAAACAGCTCATACAATTCAATATCGAAAAAACAACCCAATCAAAAAATGGGCAGATGACTTAAATAGACATTTCTCCAAAGAAGACATACAGATGGCCAACAAGCACGTGAAAAGATGCTCAACATTGCTAATTATTAGAGAAATGGAAATCAAAACTACAATGAGGTATCACCTCACACCAGTCAGAGTGGCCATCATCAAAAAATCTACAAACAATAAATGCTGGAGAGGGTGTGGAGAAAAGGGAAGCCTCCTATACTTTTGGTGGGAATGTAAATTGTTACAGCCACTATGGAAAACAGTCTGAAGATTCTTTGAAAAACAAAAAATTGAGCTACCACATGATCTAGCAATCTCACTCCTGGGCATATATCCGGAAAAGATGAAAACTCTAATTCGAAAAGATACATACACCCCAATATTCATAGCAGCACTATTTACAATATCCAAGACATGGAAACAACCTGAGTGCCCATCAATAAATGATTGGATTAAGAAGATGTGCTATATACATAACAATGGAATATTAATCAGCCATGTAAAAGAATGAAATTTGACATTTGCAGCAATTTGGATGGACCTAGAGAATATCATACTAAGTAAAGCAAGTCAGACAGAGAAAGACAAATATATGATATCAGTCACATGTGGAATCTAAAAAATAATACAAATGAATGTATATACACTACAGACATAGAAAACAAACTTATGGTTACCAAAGGGAAAAGGGAGTGGAGGAGGGATAAACTAGGAGTATGGGATTAACAGATACAAACTACTACACATAAAATAGGTAAAGCAACAAGGATTTACTGTATAGCACAGGGAACTATATTTAGTATCTTGTAATAACCTATAATGGAAAATAATCTGAAAAAAAAATATGCATATATATATATATATATAAAACTGAATCAATTTGCTGTACACCTGAAACTAACACAATATTATAAATTGACTACACTTCAATAAAAAAAGAAAAATCCCAATCTTTTCCAATTTCTCAATTTTTGTGTTTTACATGAGAGAGTACTCAGTTTAGTCCAATCAAATTTTATATGGGACAGTCCACATTGGATTCTTTGGTTAATATTCTACATGAGGATGAGTTTGGCTTAGGCAAAGTTATTTCAGTACTCATCTTTATTTTATTCTTTACCACCCCATGGAGAAATCTATTAGACAGTGAATATGGTCATGTTTCACTTTTTTTTCTTGACCTTTCACTTTCTATAAAGGATACAGTGTACCAATTCAATATTGGCCCCCAGCAACTTATGCTTATATCAATTTCTGCCAAAGTCAAAATGATTGAGAAGTAGTCTCTTGTCAGACTTAGTAATAATTCATAGTGGAATAAAACAGTGGCACATCCTGCCTCCCTCTCTTCTTTTTCACGTTTATGTTACTGATTGAAAACTATTCTGAATGTACTAGTTATATTTCCTATCCATTGAGGTGAACAGCAAAATGGATATTTTCCTATAGAATAATGCATGTTTTTTTGCTTTGCTTGCCATATAATTATCATGAGAAAGAATGACTTATACCCAGCTATTCTAAAACAAAAATCACTTTTGACAGTCTCAAGCATTGTTTTTATCTAGCAATTTTCCATGGTAGGTCAAATCATTTTATTTAGGCATATAATTTACAAGCAGATTGTCCTGGGACATCCATTAGATGTTACAATACTTAAAACTAGATAGATGATGGATGGATATTTTCATATTTTGTAGTCATAGAAGTTGACTGGTTTGTATGCATTAAATATTTTCCAATCTAAAATTATTTTGATTATGCTTTATGCATTAGAACTTTTGTATCCTAAATTTCCATTTATTTCTGTGCGAGCAAAAGACTCAGTGTGTTGTGTCAATGAAAATGTTGACCTTACTGACAATTATTGCTGCATAGGTGGAGTTGCTATATACATAGGCAGGTGTCCAGTTTACTCAGTTTTTGTATAAGGTGTCACAAATGCATTTTACTCACTTACGAAGTAGAGAGATTTGTTTAAATTCACTTGCAAAGGATATCTTCATCCTGTGTTCTTACAAAAGAATATAACCTTAAATATCTCTATTAGTCATATTCTGTTAAAAGTACAAATGAAAAAAATACAATTTATAAAAGAGTACCTGAAGGCCTGTGCATATTATTTTTCTCATTAGATTCTAAAACCTATAAAGCTGCACTGTCCAGTCCTATAGCCACTAGCCACATGCGGCAATTGAGCATTTGAAATGTGGCCAGTCTGAATTGAGATGTGTCATATGTGTCATCTGACACATTTGAAATCCACTGGATTTCAAGGACTTAGTACCAAAAAATGTAAAATATCACATCATTAATATTTTACATTGATTATATGGTAAAATGATAATATTTCCTATATATTGGACTAAAGAAAAGTTATTAAAATTAATTTTACATGTTACTCATATTTGTAGCTTTAATTATGCATATACTATATAGCACTGCTTTAAATGTAATTCTTGGATTAAATTATAATACAATTAAGGGCAGTGACAAGAGTTTTGATCCTCCAGGGAATCATCATTGTATTGTTCTTGGTTTTATTCATGTCACTAACCTTTTTTTTTAAATTATTGCACTTTTTAGGGTAGTTGTTGAGGATAAGTAACTACATTACATAGGGTATCCTTATAAGGACTGGACTAGTTAGCATAGGGCTGGGTTATACTGTAGTAAGAAACAACTTCCAAAATCTCAGTGGCTTAAAATAACAAAGGTGCATTTCTCCCTAATGTTTCATGTCCATAAATGGTTGAAGGGAGGGTGCTTTCCTCACTGTAGTCACTCAAAGACTAAGACAGATGGCACATCCACCATCTCAAACACTGCTGATCTCTGAGCCAAAGAGACAGAGATCTCTATGGGATTTCTCACCAACAATTAAATACTATAGCCCAGAAATAACCCATGTCACCTACACTAAAAACTCATTGATAACAACTACCTCTATTGTCCCCTTCAAAGTTAAGCAGTCAAGGAACTTCAGACTCCCATGTACCCAGAAGGAGAGGAGAAACAGATAGCAAAGAGCAGCAGTAGTGATTATCACAATGGCCTATCAAAGACATTTCTCTCATGAATCAATACTGAAAAAATAAAGTACTTAAGTTTTCTCTCTTGTTTTTAGATATCTATTTGTTTAAAAATAAACTAGACTATTTTATCTTATAATACTTATTACTAATTATGTTTTCCTATTGTTTTGGCTGACATTAACTTGATCTTTAAGAAAATGTTCGGGGGAGGGAGAGGGTTGGAGTGGGAGTTTGGGATTGATAGATGCAAACTATTACATTTAAAATGGATAAACAACGAGGTCCTACACTATAGCACAGGGAACTATGTTTAATATCCTGTGATAAACCATAATGGAAAAGAATATAAAAAAAAGAATGTCTATATGAATATAACTGAGTCACTTTGCTGTACAGCAGAGATTGGCAGAGCATTGTAAACCAACTATACTTCAATAAAAAGAAATTTTTAAAAAAAGAAAGAAAATGTTCAGAACGCTTGGACTTTTCATTGTTCTGCCTTTAGCTTCCCTTCTTCCATAGTTTCTCATTGATTTATTTTAATCTCATTTTACATACATCTCTGTAAAATTTTGAAATCATTTTCGAAACAAAATAATTGTGTGTACACTTACTCATACATGAGAGAAAAAGATTTTAAGATTATTAGTGAATAATTGCTACATTATGGTTTGTAAAATTACACTAAATGCTCATACCATCATAAGTTTAATAAGTAAACCTCCAATTCCTAGCGCTCAGTGTTTTAAATGTATATTGATAGTGAATTTACCTATTTGTTGTAAGAAGAAAAGTGTTTTCCTTCTCAATAGTTAGCTTTTCATTATTCCCTTTCATATTCTATCCCAAGGGAATGACTGAATTATTCACTTTTCTGTTTAAAGAGAGAGATTTCATTTTTTGTTTCACTCAATGTATATATACATTACTTGAGAATAAAAATTCTATTATTTTATGAGTGAGTAGAAATAAATTGAATGTTAAGGAATTAGAATAAAATGTATTCAAGTGGTTCATGCAAATACAGTTAAATCTGACTTCATTGCTGGTTTTGAGGTCAAATCCCATGCCTACTTCTGACATATACAAAGATGTGACATATTATTTTGACCTGCTGTACATTTAAATCATGATGATATATTTTATTCAAGTTTTAGTGTTAACTTCTCTAAGTAATATTACATCTTTTTTTTTTTTCTGGGCCCAGCCGCTCTGCGGCATGTGGGATCCTCCCGGACTAGGGCACAAACCCGTGTCCCCTGCATCGGCAGGCGGACTCCCAACCACTGCCCCACCAGGGAAGCCCCTCTTAGTAATATTAATAACATCTACCAAATAGGGTTAATGTTCATAAAAATAGTTTAAAAATATCCCTCTATGAGCAAGGACCAATGGCAGTTGAAAATATCAACACATACTTCTAAATGACTAATTTTTGTTTAGAAAATTACTTTATTGAAATTAGTAAATGTATTAGGCCTTCTAAAAGAAAACCTGTGGAGAGACTGTCATGTTTTCCAGAATTCAAAGGATGCTGGCCACACCTGCAAATATTTAGTTCCTTAAATGTGTGCTAATGAATATGCATGAGAGCTCCCAGAGAGTAGCTCCCCTGTGATCATAAAAAATCACGACCAATTATCAAGTAATACTTTCATTTTTTGCTCTTACTTAATAGCTCATTTTCTGTATCTAACATTGATCTCATTTTTACTATATAAGTGGAAACATCACTAAGGAGTTACTTGCATGAGACTACAGCTCAGTCAACAGTTTAGAGCTGGAGAAATGAATTTTCAGTGATGAGCTGGTTCTTGTAGCACTCAGTTTCTATTACATTATGCTGCAGTCACAAACAATCCCAACATTTCAATGGCTTACCACAACAACATCATCTATTTCCTGCAGATGTTATTTGTGGAAAGAGAAATAGTTGTGCCTCTGCTGGGCTTTGTCCAGCCCTACTCTATATGCTTTCTTGATTCTCAGAATTAGGCTGAAGAACAGCTAATAAAGGGAAATCCTAGATTCACAGCAGAGAGAAAATGAAGGAGAAATTTGTGGAAACACACAATCACTCTTTAAGTGTCTACTCTTAATTGACATTCATCACTCCTTTTCACATTTCCTTAGTCAATGCAAGTCATATGGAATAAAAAAAAAAGCATACTCTGCCCACAGAGGCAGCACTACATGTCACACATCAATGGTCAGCAATAAATAAACTTCTTAGCAGCAAAGGAGAAGTGAACATTTGGGAACAATTATTCAGTCCACATCATATAAGGATGTAATAAAGTTGGGGAATAGAGAAGGGCAGAGTACCAACACTGGCGCGCTCCAACATGAAGTTCAAGCATAAACAAAGGAGATGGCAAAAGAAGGAATAACAGATTAGGAAAATCAAGCACATCTTATAATCAAAGCCACAGGGTTGTTTAAATAGGAGAATGGGGTCAAATCCATTTGGTGCCCCCAAATAGTCTAATAAGAGGGTGATATATATAATTGTCCCCTGCATTTTTCAATATGAACAAGACTGGTTGTCCTTGAAAAGTGAATTTTAAGTAACATTTTGAAACTAAGAGTAGAGTAAGTTCAGAAGTGAATGGGGATTTCTTGTTCTGACATAAGGCCACCTGAATTAACATAAAACTCCTCCCGTGCCATAACCTCCTAGAAATCCTGGATAAAGTATAACAATAGCAAAAAGATATTGCTGAACTTGTAGGAAGAAAGGAAAATCCCCAAGTGCCAGAAACAAAGAGGAAATGAAAAGATAGGGCCATAGCACTGGGCTGGTTGTTATGGAGGTGATAAGGGGCAGAGAAAGAGCTTTACAGAATCTATAAACTCGTTTTAAGGCTAAGGCTAGAATTTTCAAAGCTTACCAAGTTATGGGGAAAAATGCCTTGCACCAACATGAGTTTGGAAGTTAGGAAAGATGCCCCTAAATCAGCATGCACCCCAATGTTCACTTGCAGCACTGAGTATGATAGCCAGGACACAGAAGCAACCTAAATGTCCATCGACAGATGAATGGATAAAGAAGATGTAGTATATATACATACAATGGAATATTACTCAGCCATAAAAAAAGAACGAAATAATGCCATTTGCAGCAACATGGATGCAACTAGAGATTATCATACTAAGTGAAGTAAGCCAGACAAAGATCATATGATATTGCTTATCTGTGGAATCTAAAAGAAAAAAAAGACACAAATGAACTTACTTCCAAAACAGAAAGAGACTCACAGACACAGAAAACAAACTTATGGTTACCAAAGGGGAAAGGGGTGGGGAGGGATAAATTAGGAGGCCGGGATTAACATATGCCCACTACTGTATATAAAATAGATAACCAGCAAGGACCTAGTGTATAGCGCAGGGAACAATACTCAATATTATGTAATAACCTATATGTAATAATCTATAAGGGAAAAGAATCTGAAAAAGAATATCTGTGTGTATATGTGTGTGTATATATACATACACATATATAACTGAATCGCTGTGCTGTACACCTGAAACTTACATGATATTGTAAATCAACTATACTTCAGTTTAAAAATATTAAAATAAAATTGTTCTGGATCTGTTTCTTAAAGACGATAATGGGGTTTGAACAAAATAATTGTTTGAATAAGAATGTCAGAATAAATGACTAGGAAGGACAAGAGGTTGTGGTTAGAGGGTGTGATGCTTGGAATTGATACTGTGAAGCTGGATTTACTGGTGATACCAAAGTTTAGGGTGTGCACATGAGACTGGGTCACTAAGGTAAGATTTCGGTAAAGATCACTAAGTGACAGGTAAAAGAAAAGAAAGGCTGGGAACTTGGATTGAACCTCCACTGAGTCGAAAGTGTAGGTCCTTTGCCAAGAACACACTGATATAGTTAGGAGTCCAAGTGGGTTACTGGGGAGGACAGTTCCTGTAAAAGAGAAAAGAGAAAATAGGGTTGCGCAGGGAAAGCCTTCAGACTGTGAAGCATATCTAATGCCTCTGAAAGAAAAGAGGGAAGGGAGCATACAGCACAGAGAACCGACTGTGATGCAGATCTGAAACTGTTTTGGCTAACCTAATGTTAGCTCTGGAACAAAGATGGATCATTAGAGGAGCTTGGCAACGGTCAGAAAGGGCAAGGACCTGGTACCCTCCCCATGCTTAGTAATTGTCTGAGGACTTCCCTGGAAGCATATGGCCTTAAGTTACATACTACAGCAGATTCTAGAGGTGCTGCAGTAGGAGGTTGTCAGCTACCCTCATTCCTCACAGTTGAACTGTATGTTATTTCTTAAAAGGGAATGTGAGTGGCACATCTCCATGGCTATCACATCCACTTGCATATTGAAATCATCCACAGTAGTGACATCAGTGGAGAAACAGAGAGAACCAGGAGCTAAATCTTCATTGCATGGGGGCAAGGAGTGGGGGCAGGGGGCCGGGGTTGGGGGTTGACTGCTAGTGAAGTAGATGAAAGCAAGGAAGGCAGGTGTAACCTAATAGTGTGGGCTGCATTATTAGATCTGTGGTTACAAAGGAAGAAAAAAAAATGATCGCAAACAGTAATTTGGAGCAAGGGGGAATGTTTACTTCATTTCTTAGGTGTGAGATAACTCAGCTGAGAGAGAAACAAATAACACAGACTAAAACCAGTTTTATTTTGATATACTTATGGAAGAAGTCGTGTTGGAAAGACAGCCAGATTTCAGTTGAAGTCAGAGTTGAAGGTTGAGGATATAATGGAGTTTGCTCATTAGAGATCTAGGGACCCAGAGTAACCGTAATAGTTTTGGGGCAGAAATGGTATGGAGGAACTGGATCAGATTAGAAAAAGTGTGAGACTCTGGGTGATAACAGTGAGAATTAGTAACCTATTGAGAGTAGCGAAAGATGACAAACCAAGTTCAGGTTTAGCCTTTTGTTCTTAACCCAATGTGCTGGGAATCTTGGGGATGCTTTGTTAGTTCTTGCAGCTTCCCAGGAGGACCATAAAACTAGATAATAAACTCTGTTTGGATGCCAGATAAATTGTTGACCCACCGAAGATTAGACATTATAGGCACAAATATCCTGGTGCAAAACTGAATTTCATAGGTGATTGGAATAATAACATAGAAATAAAATTGAAAGCTGTTAATGAGGTTGATAAAAACAAGCCTGATCTCATAAGGTTACACTTTAGTATGGCGGCTATCATAAAGTCAAAATCATGCTTATTTTTTAAGGCATCCAAAGATGATTATTTATATTTATCTGAAATGATTATGTAATAAAGTACCAAAAGGGGCAACATTAAAATGATTCTTAAAACACGCACATTTTGAAAGACATATAAAGTATATATCCATACAATGGAATTAATATTCCAGGCTTAAAAAGGAATGAAGTACTAATACATAATACTATGTGGATGAACCTAGAAAACACGATTCTAAGTGAAAGAAGCCAGACAGAAAAAGTCACATATTGTATTTCCACTGGTAGGAAATATCCAGAATAGGTAAATCTATAGAGACAGAAAGCAAATTGATGGTTGCCAGGGGCTGTAGGGAATGGGGAATGGGGAGCAACTGCTTAATGGGTATGGGGTTCCTTTTGGAATGATGAAAATATTTTGAAATTAGATAGAGAAGGTAGTAGTGCAACATTGCAAATGCACTAAAATGCCACTGAATTGTTCACTTTAAAATGATCAAATTTATGTTATGTGAATTTCACCTCAATTTAAAAAATAGTAAGGATCACTTTAAATGGTTTAAAATGCAATAATGCTTAGTGTTGGAAAACTGTGTGGAAATAAGGACTCATACACTACGGGGATATGAATTAGTGTGAGCCTTTAAAAGCAATATATCAATATGTTTCAAAAATAAATTATCCCATGCCCCTTACACAAGGCAATTACAATTTTAGATATTAACGCTACCGGTATATCCCATCATTTTAGTCCAGATAGTTCATACCCCATAGATAGCTTGAAAGCTCCCTTCCCACCCTCCAGCCCATCACAGACAAGTGGAAACGGGTCAAACTGGTTGAAAGTAATGGCTGGCTCATATTTTGGGGGACAATATCTTTTAATATTGCGAATATTCTTTATGCTCCACAGAAATATGAAGCATGGTTTAAATTCTTAGAATCTCAAAGTTTGAGGAAATCTCACTTACCGCCAATGTCTTCTTCCCAATATCTCTGGGAAGAGATCTTTTAGACCATTCTAATAAAACAATTAAGGACACAGAACTCACTACTTACTAAGGTAAACCCCTCTGGACAAATTTACTTATAAGAATATTTTCCCTCTGCTGTTTTAACTGTGTTCACCTGGCTTTAAATCACACATCCCAGCTGTGTCCGTACAGAGCAAGTCCACTGCCTGATGAGTCTGAAATTCCTTGGAAAACAGTTGTCCTTTAGATAAAACATCTCTGGTCCTTTGACCCGTGCATATTTGATGCACAGATTTTTTTTGAAGTAATAAATAATTTTACACTGCAGTTTTAAAAAATTGCAATTCATGAAAATATATACACAAATTATTGCAATTTAAAAGGCCAAGATGCTTAGTTAATTACATATACTAAAGAAAAAGGAATCCACTGTAATAGCTACTAGGCTGAAAAATAATATCAAAAGCTTCTTCTTTTTTTTTTTTCTTGGCAAAAACATGTCAAAGTAAGAGAGCTACATTGTGGCAGTCTCTCTAAAAATTCAAATTTGCTTTATTTTAAGATTAAAATAAAACCCTTGGATCCTGTGAATTTGTGAGCCAAGTTTTATACAGGGAATGATTATTATGTTGAATTCTGAACCCCTGAAAATAAAGCTTGACAAAAGAAATGCTGGAACAATCTTAATTGCAGTTCAAAATGTTGACATTTTAATCTATATAAATACTCTAATAATATCATCTTTTCTGTGTATGTAAGCCGGTGGAGCTATTTAAAAGCATTGGTATTTATATATTCTAGGTTTGTAGGACCCTTGTGAGAAAAACACTTGTCAGAACAAAATCATTCATTTGGGCTGACTAGATGAAAAGCAGAAGCAGACACGTACTCTGATCCAGCTGGGGATTCCCTCAGCATCATGATTATATGAGTTTTATAAAGTCCAGTACCAAGGGAGCTAGAAAAGCACTTTCCAGAACTGCTGCTGTTTAGATATATTCCCTAGTTCCACTTCTATGCCTAAAAACACCTTTATTTGCATTTTCTGATGAAACTTTTACTTAATTCTGTGCATATACATACCACACATATTCTCATTGAATCCTGCTTTTATGTCTGCTCTTAATTAAAGCAGCGGTTTTGTTTAATCTCTTCCTTCAAAAGGAAATCCAAGGAATAGTATAACCCAGTGGATTAGCTAACACTTTGAGCTTTCAGGCAAACACCCATGAAGCCCACTACTACTGTGTCTTGCCCTTGGCATCAGACATTTGGAAATGGGGAAAAAAAAAATAGATATAGGTTTCTAATTCCCCTTGCAATTGAGGGTTATATAAACAAAATTTCAGTAAACAACAAATAAAATTTAAGAAGATTGTCCTAAAAGTATACCATCTATAAATTTACAGAGTTTAGCTGAAGTGGACATTTCTGATGTTACATGATGACACTGAATAGTCTGGCAATATTTGGTACATGTCTTTCTTGAATAACAATCCTAAATAATAATTATAAAAAGGGATATCACAATATGTACATACTAAACCTTCTGGTTCAGTACCTGGGGCTTTCCAGCCCTTGCTTTATTGTCCAATGATAATTCTATATTTTAGAATTCCCAACTTTTTACAATATTGAGTTCAAGCAATTTTTTTCTTTTACTAAAGGAGTTTCAATCAAGATGTTTTGATTGTGTTTTGGTGTTTTAAAATTTTTTGTGTATTTTTAAATAATTTTACATTAGCTTGAAGTACAAATTACAGAGTAAAACACACAAATGTAAGTGTAAATTTACAGCTCACTGACTTCTTGATTTTTTAATTAACATACTTATTCTTAGAACTGTTTTAAAGTTATAAAAAAACTGAGTGACAGTACAGAGAGTTTCCCCCATGACACTATCAACTATTATCAATATCTTGCATTAGTGTGGTATATCTTTAACAATTAATGAACCAATATTCATATGCTATTAGTAACTACAGTCCTTAGTTTATACTGAGATTCACTCTTTGTTTTGTGCCGGTCTATGGGTTTCTGACAAATGCATGTCATGTATCCACCATTACAGCATCATATGGAATAAAATGCCCTGTGCTTTACCTATTCCTATTCATCTTTTCTTCCCTCTCCCTGCCTGGCAACCACTGATTTTTTTTTTTACTGTCTCTATAGTTTTGCCTTTTCCACAATGGCATATAGTTGGAATCATACAGTATATAGCCTTTTGGATTGGCTTCTTTCACTTAGCAATCTTTCATGGCTTGACAGTTTTTCTTTTAAGCACTGAATAATATTCCACAGTATGGATGTACCACAGTTTGTTCATTCATTCACCTACTGAAGGACACCTTAGTTGCTTCCAGTGTTTTGCAATTATGAATAAAGTCACTATAAACATTTATATGCAGGTTTTTGTGCGCACATGAGTTTTCATCTCAGGTCGGTAAATACCTAGGAACATGACTGCTGGATCATATTGTTGCATGTTTCACCTTGTAAGAAATTGCCCAAATGTTTTCCAAAGCAGCTGTACCATTTTGCATTCCCACCAGCACTGAATGAGAATTCCTGTAGCTCAACATCCTTGCCAGCATTTGGTATTGTCGGTTGTTTAGATCTAAGCCATTTTAATAGACATACTGGCATCCCATTGGTGTTTTATCTTGCAATTCTCTAGTGACAAATGACATTGAGCTTCCTTTCATATGCTTATTTGCCATCTGTATATCTTGCTTGGTGAGATGTCTGTTAAGATCTTTTGCCCATGTTTTAAATTGGGCTACTTGTTTTCTTGTTAAGTTTTAAGAGTTCTTTGAATGTTTTGGATACAAATTAGTTATCTGGTATAAGCTTTACATATATTTTCCCCCAGCCTATGGCTTGTCTTTTCATTGCCTTAACAGTATCTTTCACAGAGATGTTTTTAACTTCAATAAATTCCAATTTATCAATTTTATTTATTTAATGGGTAATGCTTTTGATGTTATTTCTAAAGAATTATAGCCAAACACAAGGTCACCTAGATGTTTTCCTATATTTTTTTATAGAAGTTTTTTAGTTTGCATTTAACATTTAGGTCTATGATCCACTTAGAGTTAATTTTTGTGAAAGGCGTAAGGTTTGTGTATAGATCCTTTTTTTCTAATATAGATATCCAATTGTTCCAGCACCATTTGTTGAAAGACTATCCTCTGTCCATTGAATTGCCTTTGCTCTTTTGCTAACAATCAGCACACTATTTTTGTGGGGATCTGTTTCAGGGTTCTCTGCTCTGTTCCACTGATCTATTTGTGTATTCTTTTGCCAGTACCACACTGTCATAATTATTGTAGCTTTACAGTAAGTCTTGAAGTCAGGTAGTGTCAGTCTTCCAACTGTTCTTGAGTATCATGTTAGCTATTCTGGGTCTTTTGCATTTCTGTATAAACATTAGAATCAATTTGTTGATACCTACAAAATAACTTGGTGGGATTTTGACTGAGACTGAATTAAATCTACAGATCAAGTTGGGAAGGACTGACCATTTTAACAACATTGAGTCTTCATATCCATAAACATGGACTATCTCTGCATTTATTTAGATCTTTAATTTTTCTATCAAAGTTTGGTAGTTTTCCTCAGATCTTATACATATTTTGATAAATGTATACTTAAGCATTTAAGAGGGTTTTGGTGCAAATATAATGGCATTATGTTTTTAAGTTCCAATTCAATTGTTAATTGCTGGTACATAGGAAAGTAATTGAATTTTGTATATTAAACTTGTATCTGCAACCTTGCTATAGTCACTTATTAGTTCTAAGAATTTTTGGTCAATTCTTCGGGATTTTCTCTACAGACAATCATGCTATGCGCAAACAAAGCCAAGTTTATTTCTTCCTTCCCTATCTGCATAGATTTTGTTTCCATTTATTGTCTTATTACATTAGCTAAGACTTCCAATACAATGTTGAGTAGGAGTGACAAGAAAGGATATACTTGCCTTGTTCCTGATCTTAGGGGAAAGTGTTTAGTTTCTCACTATTATGTCTGATATTAGCTGTAGTTTTTTTGTCGATGTTCTTTATCAAGTTGAGGAAGTTATCACCTATTGCTTAGTTTGCTAATCTTATATAATTACATTTTTCTTCCTTAGCCTGTTAAGGCAATGAATTTCAGTAACTGATTTTCTAATGTTGAAACAGGCTTGCCAACCTGAAATAAATACCCTTGGTCATGATATATGATTCATTTTACACACTGTTGGATTCAATTTGCTAATATTTTTTGAGGATTTTTGCATCTAATATCATGAGCAATGTTGGTCTGTTATTTTCCTTTTTTGTTTTGTCTCTATTTGGTTTTAGTATTAGCGTGAGGCTGGCCTCATAGAATAAGTTAGGATTTGCTATTTTTCCTTGCAGTTTGAGCAGTTTTTCTCACATATTTGATATTCTATTGTTATGTGAATACAAGTTAAGGATTTGTATATCATCTTGGAAAACTGACCCCTTTATCATTATGTAATGCCCCTCTTTATGAGTAATAATTTTTCTTGCTCTGAAGTCTGCTTTGTCTGAAATTAATGCAGACACTCCAACTTATTTTGATTAGTATTAGCATGATATCTCTTTCTCCATACTTTTAATTTTTATCTGTCTTTAAAGTAGGTCTCTTATAGACAACGTAAATTTAAGCCTTATTTTCTTTTATCCACTCTGACACTCTATTTTATTTATTTTATTTATTTAAAATTTAATTTTATTTATTATTATTTTTAAAAATTTTTGGCTGCATTGTGTCTTCATTGCTGCTCGCAGGCTTTCTCTAGTTGCAGCGAGTAGGGGCCACTCTTCGTTGCGGTGCGCGGGCTTCTCATTGCTGTGGCTTCTCTTTGTTGTGGAGCATGGGCTCTAGGTGCATGGGCTTCAGTAGTTGTGGTACACGGGCTTAATTGCTCCACAGCATGTGGGATCTTCCTGGACCACAGATCAAACCCGTGTCCCCTGCAATGGCAGGCGCATTCTTAACCTCTGCGACAGCAGGGAGGCCCCTGACACTCTATTTTAATTGCTGGACTTAGGGCATTTACTTCTAAAGTTATTATTTATGTAGTTTGATTAATACCATATTTGTAACTGTTTTCTATTCACAGCACTTTTATTTTGCTTCTCTTTTATCATCGCCTCTTTTTCTGCTTTCTCTGGTTAACTGAGCATTTTATCTGATTCCATTTTCTCTTTTCTCCCAGCATATCAATTATACTTTTTTCTTATTTGTTTAGTTGTTTTCCTAAAATTTGCAATATATATTTAAAACTAATCTAAGTCCACTTTCAAATAATACTATATCACTCCTTGGGTAGTACAGATACCATATAAGACAGTATTCCCAGTTCCTCCCTCCCATTTCTTAGAGCACCACTGTCATTCATTTTATTTATCCATTTGTTATAATTACCCAATACATTGTTGATATTATTACTTTAAACAAATGGTTATCTATTAAATCAATTGAGAAAAACAAAACAATACATTTTACTTTGCCTTCATTTATTCCTTACCTAACACTCTTTCTTTCTTTATGTAGATCTGACTTTCTGACATATATCATTTATAGTCTCTTTGAAAAACGTCTTTTAACATTCCTTGCAAAGCTGGTCCACTGGCAACAAATTTCCCCAGTTTTTGTCAAAGTATACACTTTTCCTTTGCTTCTGTTTATAATGTGGTAAAGAAGATAACATAAGACCTACTATCTAAACCCATAACAGTACAGTATTGTTAACTACAAGCACAATGTTGTACAGCAGATCTCTAGAATTTTTTCTCTTGCATGACTGGAACTCTGTACCCATTGAACACCAACTCCCCCTTACTCCCTCCTTGAGTCCCTGACAACCACCATTCTACTTTCTGTTTCTATGAGTTTGACTACTTTAGATACTTTGTAAAAGTGGAATCATATAGTATTTGTCCTTCTGTGGTAAGCTTATTTCAATTAACATACTGTCCTCAAGGTTCATCCATTTTATAGCATCTGAAAGGATTTCCTTCTTTTTTATAGCTGAATAATATTACTTTGTATGTATATACCACCTTTTGTTTATCCATTTATCCATCAATGGAAATGTAACTAGTTTCCACTTCTTGGCTATTGTGAATAATGGTGCAATGGATATGGAAACACAAATATATCTCTGAGAACCAGATTTCAATTATTTTGGATATATACCCAGATGTGTGATTGCTGAATCATATGGTAGTTATATTTTTAATTTTTTGAGGAAACTCCATACTTTTTTCTATAATAGCTGTACCAACTTACATTCCTACCAACAGTGTACAAGAGTTCGTTTTTCTCCACATCCTCTCTGACACTTATCTCTTCTCCTTTTGACTGTAGCCATTGTAACAGATGTGAGAGATATCTCATTGCTTTGATCTTCGTTTCCCTGATGCTGAGCATCTTTTCATGCACCTGTTGACCAATTGTATGTCTACTTTGGGAAGTGTCAATTCAGTTTTTATGCCAATTTGTTTTAAAATTGGATTGTTTATTTATTTTGCTATTGAGTACTATGAATTTTTTAATATTTTGCATATTAACCCTTTGTCAGATAGATG
This sequence comes from Neophocaena asiaeorientalis asiaeorientalis, assembly GCF_003031525.2. Classification (NCBI taxonomy): domain Eukaryota; kingdom Metazoa; phylum Chordata; class Mammalia; order Artiodactyla; family Phocoenidae; genus Neophocaena; species Neophocaena asiaeorientalis. The sequence goes on from NW_020174709.1 coordinate 49,602, forward strand.
GTTGCAAATATTTTCTCCTATTCTGCTGGTTGACTTTTCATTTTGTTGATTATTTCTTTAGCTGTGCAGAAACTTTTTAGTTTGAAATAATCTCACTTATTTATTTTTGCTTTTGTTGCTTATGCTTTTGATGTCATATCCAAAAAAATCATTGTCAAGGCATTTATAAAAGTATAAATGCAAATTACCAATAAATATATGAAGAGTCTACATTACTAACAAAAGCAATGAAAGCAAAAACAGTAAGAATCCTTTCTCCCCTGATGAAACTGTTAAGAATGAAATAAAAATGATATTGTCCTTTAGTGATACCAAAGTTAATGGTGAAGAGGCCCTTTTAGGTACTGCTGCCTGATGTATGCCTTGATGCCACTTCTGGAGAGCAGTGTAGAAATACATATCAGAAGCCAAAGCAATAGCTACCATTCCACTGGTCATTTTACTTGTATGGATTTATCTGAGAAAATAGTTAGAGATATGGGCAAAGATTTAAGACAGAGATGTTTATTTATACTTGTAGAAATTAAAGATAATTCAAATGTGAAATTGGGGAATAAAGAATCTATTATGGATTTCCATACATTTGGATTGTATAACACTAGGATATTTAATGACATGGGCAAATGTAAATAGTATAATTTTAAGTAGGTTTATGGGATGAATGGTGTTCCCTCCAAATTCATGTGCTTAAGTCTTTATCCCCAGAACCCCAGATCGTGACTATATTTTGAGATAGGATCTTTAAAGAGGTAAAGTTAAAAGGAAGCCTTTAGGGTGAGTCCTAATCCAATATGACTGATGTCTTTATAAGAAGAGCAAATTTGGACACAGACACATACAGAGGGAAGAGCATGTAAAGAAGCAAGGAGAGGGCAGCTATCTACAAGGCCAACCCTGCTGACACCTTGATCTTGGACTCATAGCCTCCAGAATTGTGGGAAAATAAATTTCTGTTGTTTAAGCCACCTAATCTATGGTGTTTAGTTATGGCAGCCCTAGCAAACTAATACGAGTAGGAAAATAAATGTTTAAAAAACTCTCTGTGTATGTATGTGTGCCTATAGTTTCCTTGTGAATATCTGGAACATGACATCAATTTTGTGAATTTAAATCTATATTAGCACTAAAATGCTAGCAGTAGGTACACCAAAATGTTAACAGAAATTGTGTCTGGGTAGTGATAAGAGATAATTTATATTTTCTTCTCTAAATTTTATAATTGTTTTCCTATTTTTCCAGCAAATTGTAGCTTCTGAGTAATTTGTTAAATATAATAAAATATCATGGGTGGCACCCCCCACAAATTTAGAATCTATAAATATTTTGGCTAAGAATAAATTAAAACCTACTTTTCATCATATAGAAAAGCATTATACTAATAAAGTTAATTATCTGAGCACAATTTTAAGGAAGATGTGTATTTATCTAAAATAATAATATGTTTAAAAATTGGAAGCCTATAGTTGATTTGAGATAACTTAGTCTTAATAGCAAACTCATTTTCATATATTAAATACATCAAAGTTTTTTCATCTCAGCATTACGTTATCCTTTACAGTACCATGCCGTTAGCAAAATTTTAAATGGAGATTTATTGCTATGTAAACATAGATTTGATTACATTAGACTGGATATTTCCTGTCATCCAGAGGACTAAAGTTTACTAAGGAGAATTTAAGTGTCCTAACCAACTGAAAAGATAAAGATGAAATCTTCAAAACATCTTAAAATTAATTTTTAAAAGGGTAAATTCTACTAAAGGCAATAAATCACCTTCTGCAAGTTCAACGCAATTAACACTGCACTTGAAGATACATATATCCCAAATAAACTGTCTGCTCTTCCTTTAAAGGTTTCAAATTTTGTGTCATATGATTTAGGCTTGTGGATTTCAAATGAAAGTGGCATTCCAGAAAGGTTCCGGGATAGTACTAATTTGCAGCTCTTTTCAGCCTAAATAAAAGTCATCTCCTATGCCTTGTAGTGAATAATCTAAACTAAACTACCTGACATTTCCACTCAGTCCAAAGAACAGACTGAAAATGCTGAATTGTCAGCAAAGCTTTGATGTAAATCAGTAGTCACAGGAGACTGCAAAGAAGGTCATAAAGTAACGAGTCAGTCAGCTCTTCAAAGGGAAGCTTTCTTCTTTTAAAGAAAAAAAAATTCTGACATGCTTCTTCTAAATTAAAGAATCGTTTGGCCTCATTATTTTAAGATACAGTTTCCTTCCCATAAATAGCAAGATAATTAACACTGAAAAGCAATTGTTTTTTCCAAATGATCCAAAAGAATTGTAAAAATACAAATCAGAAACAAACTGTTATTTGGCATGTGAGACTTTCTTCTTAAATTTTTTAAACAATATTTAAGCTCATGATTATCTCCCATGGATAAAAGAAAAGTAAGGAAAAAAAAACAAACTTCAGCATACTTTTGAGGTCATTTTCTTAGAAAAACTCAAAGCTCATTTTTTTCTCTTTTGAATAAAACCACTTCCAATAGACTGTATGTCGACATCTTTTCTACACAAAGTGTGGTCTTCGCACAAAACAACACTGACATCATTTTGAGGTGCGCTAGAAAATGCAGATTCTTAGGCCTTACCTCGGACTAACGGAATCAGAATCTGATTCTTATGTGATTTGTATGCATGTGAAAGATTGAGACACACTACTGTATGTGATAACAACTCAAAATTTCCAGAAGCAATGTCTTATTGTATTTTAGTATTTTGTTCAAACCATTTCCAACCAAAGCCTGGGCACACAGCGATTTGTGAACTGGGTTTACTTTGCATATGATCTTTTATTTTTTTTAAAGATCTTTATTGGAGTATAATTGCTTTACATTGTTGTGCTAGTTTCTGCTGTATAACAAAGTGAATCAATGAGGGTTGTCTTTCTGTCTTGTTTATGTGCAAAAGCTTTTAAGTTTCATTAGGTCCCATTTGTTTATAAAACAATGAAAAAAATGCATATGATCTTTTATACTCAGTAGAGCTGCATACCAGGTATCTTAGAATCCAAGAATTATATACATATTTTTTTTAGTTAGAAGGAAAAGAATATAAGATGATCCAGTCTAACTCTTCACACAAGGCAAGATACTTTTTGTATGTTATAGATACTGTGTCAGTTAAGATACATTCAGTTACAAATGATGGAAGAACTGAAGAAGGGCTTAAACAAGAGAACATTTTTTTTATACTAAGCAAGCAATGTCTTGCATTAGGAAGATCACATTTGGCAAATTCTGGGGCTCAACATTACCATTAAGAACTTAATCTCTTCTGCTGTATTCAAGGCATGACTTTGTCTCTAAGCTTGCTCCCTCGATGGTCACAAAATGGCCTCCAGAGTCCTAAATGGGACTGAACCATGATAAAAAGTGATATTCCAGAGCCCTCCATGCTGGCTTCTCCTTATATCTCATTGGCAGATTAGAGTTACATGTGGCAAGGAAAAGGAATTAACATGATTGGTCTTAAACTAATCAGGATTTATGCCTGAATCATATTGGGAGAGAGGAGTATGGGGATAAGCTTCTAATATGTTTTCCAAAGATTCCAACTCCTGGTTGGAATCCCCACCCACCTTGAGTGTTAGCTAGAGCTAGTGATTTGCTTCTAACAGATAGAATATGGTGCAAGTAATGGAACATCACTTCCAAGACTGGATAACAAAAAGAATTTGGTTTCTGTCTTGCTTGTTTCTCTCCTTCTCTTTCCCTTGCTCACTCTAATGCACACCAGCTGTCACATTGAGAGGATGCTCACTAGCAGGATCTGGGAGCTGAGAGTCACCTCCAGCCAACAACCAGCAAGAATCCAGGATGCTTTACTCTTACAACCACAAGGAAATGAGTTCTGCCCCAAATCTGAGCCTGCAAGTGGATCCTTCCCTAATCAAACCTCCAGAAGAGAACACAGTCTGGCCTACACTTTGCTAATATCCTGTGAGACTCTTAGCAGAGGACCCAATTAGCCATACCTAGACCCATGAGAACTATGAGATAATAAATGTGTGCTGTTGTAAGCTGCTATGTTTGTCTTAATCTGTTACATTGCAATCAAAAGTTAATATAGGTGGGTGGTCAGAATGGCCATCATTAAAAAGCCTACAAATAACAAATGCTGGAGAGCATGTGGAGAAAAGAGAACCCTCTTACACTGTTGGTGGAAACAAATTGGTGCAGCCACTATGGAGAACAGTATGGAGGTTCCTCAAAAAACTAAAAATAGAGCTACCATATGATCCAGCAATCCAACTCCTGGGCATATACCCAGACAAAACTGTAATTCGAAAAGGTACATGCACCCCTATGTTCATAGTAGCACTGTTTACAATAGCCAAGACATGGAAGCAACCTAAATGTCCATTGACAGATGAATGCATAAAGATGTATATATACACAATAGAATATTACTCAGCCATAAAAGAGAATGAAATAATGCCATTTGCAACAATATGGATGGACGTAGTTATTATCACACTGAGTGAAGTAAGTCAAAGACAAATACCATATGACATCACTTATATGTAGAATCTAAAATATGATACAAATCAACATATCTATGAAACAAAAACAGATGCACAGACATAGAGAACACACTTGTGGTTACCAAGGGGGAGGACTGTGGGGGAGGGAAGGAGTGGGAGTTTTGGATTAGCAGATACAAACTATTATATATAGGGTAGATAAACTACAAGGTCCTACTGTATAGCATAGAGAACAATATTTAGTACCCTATGATAAACCATAATGGAAAGAATACCAAAAAAAGAATATATTTATGTGTAACTGAGTCCCTTTGCTATAGAGCAGAAATTAACACAACATTGTAAATCAACTATACTTCAATAAAATTTTTTTTAAATGCTGCTAAAAAAAAAGCTAATACGGGTGGGTAAATGAACAGTGTCTTCTACAGACACAGAGAACTATATCCAGAGACCGAGAGTCCTCCGCCCTTTAATGTCTACCATATGGTAGGTATATGGGTTCATTTGCTAGAAAATAATTTCTAATGATGAGTTAATTATGCCATGCAAGTAGAAACATTGGGATGAACTGTATGAAGTGGCCATTGTTTTGCAGGTCAAAAATGAGTGAAATTGGTGATTTCATATGGTTCAATATATATACAGAATTGTTTTGAAAAGAGTTGTATTCAATATTAATAACCGGGACTTCGCTGGTGGTGCAGTGGTTAAGGCTCTGCACTCCCATTGCAGGGGACCCAGGTTTGATCCCTGGTCAGGGAACTAGATCCCACATACATGCCGCAACTAAGAGTTCACATGCCACAACTAAGGAGCCCTCGAGCCGCAACTAAGGAGCCAGCAAGCTACAACTAAGGAGCCTGTGAGCGACAACTAAGGAGCCTGCCTGCCGCAACTAAGACCCGGCTTAACCAAATAAATAAATAAATATCAACAAAAAAATATTAATAACCATCAAATTGAGAATTTGACTTTAAATGCAACAATATTAAAGGGCAGGCATTTCTCCTTTGGTTAGAAACCAAAGTTTTCCTTAAGTAAATGCAGAATTATTCATTTCGATTTTCGGATTCTAAAAAAAACTTTCGAGTTCCTCAAATATGTTCCAAATGTTTAAATATTTTTCAAAATTTCGTGTAACAGTTCCATCATTTTAGTCTATCTTGTTCTTTTGTCAAAATGCATTATCAGTGGCGGGGGGGTAGAAAGCTTATACAAGCAGATATCAGTTATTTGTATCTTAATGTGAAAGAATTTTTAGTACTTTCTTGAGCTCTTTGAGCCCTTTCTTAAGGTTTAATAGGAAATGAACTTTCTGCTATAAAACTTAACTTGAGCCTTGGTTTACTGATACAATGGCAAGTCTCAAAAATTAATGATCTTTCTTAAAATGTTAATATGTGTGATGTGTATTTAAGATATTCATATAACTTCTAAATGGCACTTGTGGATTGTGAAAATAAAAACTTTAAATTACTCCAATATGTTCTCTAAAGCAGGACATCCTTGCTGGAAACCATACTACTTACCTTTAAATAAATGAAACATTCTCATAATTGTTTTAACATAGGCATTAAGTACTTTTAAATAGGTTTCTGTTTTTTTTTCTCTAACGTATGTTAAAACCACAAGTTCCTTAATAGTCTCTTCACCATTACTGCAATAGTGATATCCTTATAATCATTAAAATTTCTGTGGAATTTAGAAGGCTATTTATTTAAAATAATATTTCCCAACTGGGGACCTGGGACTCATTCAACCCAGATGTGGAAATAGAGCTTAAGGAAATCAAGCCCCATTTCCAAGAGAAATGACTTAGTTCTCTGTGGTCATACATTTACTCTAGATTCTTCTCACCTACGCACCCAGTGTACACTTGGTGACCATGAAGTATTACAATAGATCAAAGGAAACTCCACAAAGTGCTTTCAAGAATTAACATAAGCTTTAAAACTTTGCACAAATGAAGCAGTTTCTGATTTATAAAGATGTGAAGTGGCAAAACTAGCCTTAGGCAATAAGCAAAATGGGAAAAGATTTCCCAGAGCACTTTCCGCCATGTAATCTTGGGGTTCTTCAATTTAGGAGTAAATTTGCTGTCTTTAACCCCCATGTCTGCCCTGCTCCCCACAAGTTATACAATGTACTCATAACACAACTTCCTCTAAAAATGACCGAAGTATTACTTTTTTTTCATAGTTTGAGCATTAAGATAAGGGAATGGTATATGAATATTAGGTTTTTCAAGGATAAGAAAATAGATTTCAATCTGGAAACTAGTTGATCTCTCCTAGTTTTGTCTCTAAATCATAATTTGAAAAGGATAATATCTTGACTCCTGTCTTAAATCTAGTTTGTTAGGTAGATCCTAAAGCCTTGGTCATGTCATCAGTGTTCTGTATCATTGTAAAAATGGTCTTCAGAAACCTTAAGCATGAAACGTACACAGAAGAACAATATGCTAAGCATATAAATGTGGGACATCTCTGTTTGAAGCAGAAATAGGTAGGGTCCAGGGACAAACTGTTTCACTTCCATGCCTCCACTTCCCTTAGCCCTTATCAGTCTTAAGGAGCAAGGAGGAGTTGATTTTAATTTAGGTAAAATCTACATAAAGTAAAATGTACAGTTTTCATGTAAGCAATTCAATAAATTTTGAAAAATAATTATACCACCACAATCAAGATTCAAATATTTATTACTGGAGAATATACCCTGATTCTCCCTTTCAGTCGACCCTCATTTCAAAAGGCAACAAGTGTTCTGATTTCTATGAATACTGACCATTTTTGCTTGTTTTTGAACTTAAATATGTGGAATCTAACAGAATGTATATTTCTGTCTCAGCATAATGGTTTTAAAATTAATCTAAGTTGTTGCATGTAAAAATAATAATATTAAGCATATCTAATCTATAGATGAGTATAAAAAGTTTAGATAAACTGGTCTCTTTATGAAAAACAAACATAAATGTTATAAAAAATTATTTATGGTTTTATTATATGCCTCTCTTATATAATTTGGGAAATGAGGTATAACTGTTTTAAAACCCAAGTATTGAGTCTGACATAACCAGGGATAGAAAAATGCTTTTGAGCTAGCTATTTCTATTCAAGTGTTTTTGGTTAAAATAATAGCACATTTAATATATTGGTATTTTTCTTCTGTCAATTATCAATACACAGGCACAGAAAGAGCTAGCAGATACTCAGTGATGGGCCAGAGTAACTACAGTATATAAAAACATGATATTCCTCATTTTAAATACATATTTTTTTCCAATGGGACAAAAATAAGAGACAAAAACAAGCAAAAATAACCTGACATTTCAAATTCTCTTTTTTTCTCCTACTCAAAAGAGTATAGATCCCCATCTCTACCTGTCAGAGATTATCAGATGGTCAAACAATACAATCAAATTGACAATGTTTATTGCCACCAATGGGAAGTTAACTTAGTGACCATTTGCAAACCAGATAAAGAAGCAAGCTTGGCCAAAAGCCAGAAATACATTCAAAAGTGCAGAATCAGGAAAAAATGAACCATGAGTCACTGAGGGTAAAATACTTTTATCACTCGAGGTTTACTTTAGGAGCTAAGAAAAGATGTGTCTGAGTTTAAAGAACCCATGTGGGACATTTCTCACACCACCCTATTCAACTGCCCATTTAGGCGTCTCGGTGGAATTTCCAAAACTGTCAAAGTATAATTTTCAAAAGTTAAAAGCATGACTCTCAAAGAAATATAAAGTGAGGATATGTCAAGTATTTAATTAACACATTAATGAAGGAACCAACAAAATGATAAGGATGGTTCTACAGTTAATTTTTATATACTCACTCTGTGTCCTATGCCTTTGCTAAAATTGATTGGTAGTCCTAGTGGTTGTTTTGTTGATTTGTGATTGATAGTTATTGTAGTTAATAAATAATTGTAATAATGTAATTATTTTAATAATGTAACTATGATCGTGTAAATTATTACATTGTATTTAAATTAAGACAATTTGACTTCTTCCTTTTTAATCCAAGCAACTTTTTCTTTTTTTATGCCACATGCCCTGACTATAATCTTCCATATAATGTTGAATAGTAGTAAATGAGAGAAGACATTCTTGCTGTGCTCACGGTCTTAAAGGAAGGACATTAAATATATCACCAATGAAGTAAGATGTTAGCTGTAAACTTTTTGTAGATACTCTATCAGACAGAGAAAGGTTGCCCAGAGCTTTTATCATGAATGGATGTTGAATAGTTAAATGCTTTTTGCATCTGCTGAAATAATCTTAAGCTTTTTTCCTTTCATTCATTAATATTGATTGATTTCCAAATATTAACTCAACCCTGCATTCTTCAGATAAACCTCAAAGGTCACGATGAATTTCCTATTTTATATACTGCTGATTTATTTAGTATTTATTGCTAATACTTCATTAAGGTATTATATCATGAGAGAGAGTAGTCTGTAATAGTCTGTAATTTTCTTTTGTAGGGGGGGAGAAGGGAATTTTATTTGTATTCTTTTAATAAACTTTTTGTTTTAAAATAATTTTAGATTTACAGAAACACTTCAAAGATAATACAGAGAGTTCCCATATACCCCTGACCCAGTTTCTCCTAATAGTACATTTGTCAAAACTAAGAAACCAGCATTGGTACATTACTATTAACTAAACTCACTATTCTGATTTCACCTGTTTTTCTACTGATGTTCTTTTTATATCTTAGGTATTGGTATAAGGGATACCTTGATCCACTATATGAAATAAGAAGTTGTCCCTCCTCCTCTAATTTCTGAAATATATTGGGTAAAAGATTATTCTTTTTTTCCTTAAATATTTGCTTAAATTTTCCTGTGAAATTATTTGGGTCTGGAGTTCTCTATATAGACATATTTATGATAATGAATTCAACTTAGAGAATTCAACAGTGCTATTCAGATGTTCTAATCCTTCTTATATATTTTGCCAACTTCGTTTTTCAAAGAATTTATCCATTTTATTTGAGTTATTAAGCGTACTGTCATAGGGTTGTTTAAAATATCCCCTTATACTTCTGTTGATGTGCTTTATATTGTACAATGATTTTATTATCTTTTTTATTTTTTACAGAAACTATTTTTTTTTTTTTTTGGCTGGGTTGGGTCTTCGTTGCTGCGGGCGGGCTTTCTCTAGTTGCAGCAAGCGGGGGCTACTCTGCTGTGGTGCGCAGGCTTCTCATTGCAATGGCTTCTCTTGTTGAGGAGCAAGGGGCTCTAGGCACATGGGCTTCTGTAGTTGTGACACTCAGGCTCAGTAGTTGTGGCTCACAGGCTCTAGAGCACAGGCTCAGTAGTTGTGGTGCACAGGCTTAGTTGCTCTGCCGCATGTGGAATCTTCCTGGACCACGGATCAAACCCGTGTCCCCTGCATTGGCAGGTGGATTCTTAACCACTGAGCCACCAGGGAAGCCCCACAATGATTTTATAGTTCATGAAATATTTCCCTGTTTATCTACCTGTCCACCTTCTCCTCTTCTGACCTGTAGCTGTTCTATAGCCCTTGCCACACATCAGTTAATACTGCCTAACCATGTCTATACATCCATCTTACTAAAGAGTCACATGCTTAGTCACCTGTTTAAAATCTGCTTTTTATTTATGTCTGAAGAATCTATACTGGTGGCGACTTTAAAGCTGCAATCCCTCTTATCAAATCTAATAAAAAGTATTCAACCCTTTAGGGCCCAAAAAATAGGATAACTGAATGGACCTTACTTCACATGATAAAGTAGTTGATACCGTGCCTCTTTTTCGTGAACACCAACTTAACACCAAGATGAAAGATATGAGTGCACACTGAGAAGCAGAACAAGTTTACTGGGCTGAATAACTTCCATATGCCCATCCAGATTTTCTACCCATCCTTCTCTACAAGCCTGCTCTGTGCTTGGAAGGCTGAACTATATGGACTGCATCAACAGCACCCTGTCTTCTGCCTTTCAGTTGCGTGTACTCTGACCCTCAACGGCATGTCATATTGTCAGTTAGTAGTCCTTACCACGTAACTTCTTCTAGGTTGTGGTAAAAGCTTCTTCCTCTACCCCTTCTCCTCACCTCCTTAGGCTGGTGGTGTTCCGGGCAGGCCGCCCCAAGATGTTCATGCTGATGCACTCTGGCATGCCAATTATTTCAAGATGAAAACAATTAAGGCCCAAAAGACTCAGGAAGAAGCTTTGAACTTCCTCCTAACTGCCTAAGAGAATTTAGACAGAGTTCCAGGAAAGTGCTTTCACCACAGATAACAATAGTAAAGTATGAACTAGGTGTGCTAGACAGGGAGGAACCTGACAAGGCCCCTTTGATGAAAGTCCTCTCTGTGTCCCATTGTCTCTAGATGACCCAGCAAACATTTATTTACCAAACATTAACTCTTTACATCTTCCTGTGAATTACCTTACTTTCCTTTGAAGTCCCAGAACCTGACCTCCTCCTCAGCCCAGGATGACACAGACACCATCTTGCCTTACTGTCTTTGGAGTTCCTCATGTTTATGTGAATTCCCCACATGTACATATTAAATGTGATTTTCTACTGTTAATCTGCCGCTTGTCATTTTAATTAAAAGAACCAAGAAGGGAAGGTGGGGGGGAATATTCCCCTCTCTCACAAGGCACAAGTATAATGGTACCCAGATATCAAGAGTCACAGGAACAGCATTATCTCTTCCCCTACCCCTTTTCCACATTTTTGTACGTACTTCCTTTATTAAACTTTTCCTGAATTAACAAATTTTAAGTGTCATCTCTTTCTTGCAAGGAGTCACATAGGTACCATATAGAAAAAGCAACAACCAAAGCAACAAAATGAGAATGTCCAGAAAAATTATAAAAATAACAATAATGCGGTGATAGACCTGCATGATAAGAAAATTACTTTAAAGCTAAATAATTAAAAACAGTGTATCTCTGCTTCATAAATAGACAAACCTAAATCACTGCATATGTATATTAAAAATAAATTTATATAATATAGAATTTCCATGTAATATGAGGTTGGCTATCTAAAACAGTAAGAAAATTATCTCAAAAAAGGTTGGAAATTTACATCATGCTGTACACCAGAATAAACTCCCCCCCAAAATCAAAGATATAAATGTGAAAAAGGAAACAATAAAATATTAAAAGAAATGGTAAGAGGTGTATTTTTCCCATCCTGGGAAAGGCCTAACTATAACAAATCCCAGAATGTATAAAAGAAAAAAGTGTTACATTTCACCACATAAAATCTAAATGTATACGGTAATAAGAAAAGCCTTTCTCATGCTGGTATGCAGCCAAACTATAGACCCAGAAGGGAAATAGGTGCAAAACCTATGATTCCCCCATTTACTAGGGCCCCCCTCCGAGGACAAGTGGTAGAATGGATCGGGCCTCCCTGGCTTGCTGAACACAGCTGCAACATCCAAGCAGCTTCAACAATCTACAGAAAAGTTTTGGTACAGAATTGCTGCTGTCATGAGGACCCAGGTCCTCAAACCCCATTTCTCCTTGGTGAGAGTCCAGAGCTCCTGAATTTGCCACTTACAAATCTTCTTCAAGGTCGTCTGCAGCTCTATAGCTTTTACCACCAGACCAGCCTGTACAAGTGAAACATCCCTGTTTTGAATATATATCCACAGGTTTTCCTTTGCCTTTGTAGCCTTTTATTTGCTAGTGCTTCAGAAGCATCCTCAGATCCCACATCCCAAATGCTCCCTTCTGAATGCCATGGATTTGATTCACATATGTTGTGTAGGATTCTCACACTTCTACAGATTTTTCCCTTATTCCTTCCTTAAATCATGAAATTTTCTTAATGCTGCTGCGTATGTTAAATGAGGTAGACCAAACGCGGGTGGCTCCAGTTTCTACGAATGAGAATGATAACGGAGAATCTGTTTAATTAGTTTACTGTCAAACCATCAAAGAGACAGTGCAAAGGATATACAGAAAATTAAGGGGACTAGGAGATATGGCCCTCCAGTGACTCCCTTTGTTCCACATGGAGTAACCCTAAGTTTTGTGGTTTCACAAGGTAATACAGAATAGGGGACGCATCCAGTCAGAGGAGGCAAGAAGCTGGCCTCCAGTCTTTCATTCCATAGTGAATTAGGGAAAAGATGTCACCATTAAACAGTTAGCCTTATTAACATAAAAGTGAATTACTTCTGTGCTACCATCACCAAATCTTTTTACTTTTAAGTTTCAGTGCAGAAGGCTGCTCATGGCATATAGTAAAGCTTTTACCATTTTGGCATATAAAGACACTGCATCTTGAAAGCTGTTTTGCCACTTACTTATCATAGTCAGAAGCCTGTTTACCTATCCGGAACATAATCACATACTTCCCATGTCAGAATTACTATTTAGAGGGAAAGCCTATTAAAAACAGACCTGCATTCACAATGCAGAGGAAATGTATGCCAATCACCTAGGGCTTGTTGGACTGCTAAGATCCATGCCAAGGATCATCATATATCTAAAGAAACCATACTGCTTTGAGGAAAAAAAAAAGAAAAAAGGAGAGTAAACGTAATCAAAAGAAGAGTGGATGTCAGAGGTAACAGAGTTAATTCTTCAAGTATATGGGAAATTAGGAAAACAAACCACTTTATTAATATTTCAGAACACTTAAATAGTAAAGCTCTATCAAAACAAGGTGCTATAAAAAGGCAATGATTAGCAGAGTTTGTACAGATTAAGGACATAATTGCTAAAATAAAATGAGATAAAATTTCAAGTTGAGAATATCTCCTAGAAAATAGCTAAAAGAATCAAGCTTTGAAAAGTATGAGAAGTATATAACATATAGAGTACTTGTTCAAGTGCAACAATATCCACCAGTGATTTCTCTAGATAGATAAAATCAGGAAACTAGAGAGGAAAATACTAGAAGAAAGTTTCTGATAGCAGAAAAAAAAATCTTTAGAATGAACGGGCTTAGCGATTACCGTGTTCAAAAAAAGAAAAACAAGACCCACACATAAACATCTCATATGACTGGATAATACCAATGATAAAACATCATTAAAATTTTCAAGAGGAGAATAAAGAAAGCCCTGTACTTGTTATTAGTCATACAGAACGTAGACTACATTGGAACAATGCTTTAAAAGTTCCAAAAGAAATATTGAGAATCTCGAATTTTGTAACCAGCAAAACAAATATATTTTCAGACTTTCAATGAATCAAGTAGTTTCCTTCCAAAACATACTTTCTGCGAATTTACTCTATGCTGTACTTTAGCAAAATGAGGATAAAACAAACAGAAAGGTATGGAATTCAGGATATAGCAGGTGGATCACAGGAGAGCAGGTTAAGAAACTCTCTTCAACAATATGCACCAGGACTGAAAAATGCAGTTCTCTGAAGCAGGAAGACAAAGGCCTCTGGGAAAGATATCTTTGTAGAAAAAAGGCAACAACATCCAGTAGATACTATAATTCAGTTGATGAAACATTCAAGTATATAATTCATTCCTTGATTCAATGAACATTTCTTGAGCATCTACTTTATTCTAAATACTTCTGTATGCACTGAAGTAGCAGCAGTGGGGAAAAAAAGAAAAACCTGCTTTTAAGAAACATATTCTAGTTGTAGAAGATAGAAAGTAAACAAACAGAGAGATGCATATTATTTTGGATGGTATTACAAAGGATATGAAGGAAAAAGAAAGCATGGTGAAAGAGAGCATGATAGCAGCTGTTATTTTTCAATTGGTTGGATTGAGACGTTCTCTCTCATAACAGCTAATTTGGGCTAAAACTTAAAAGTTTGAGGACTAGGAAGGAGGATAGTGTACCTGTAGTGGAGAGAATAAAAGGAAGTGCTAGAAGAGAAGAAAACAGAAACCTAACAAGTGACCTCATGGGGCCTTGAGGCCATGTAAATACTAGATAAATCCTGAGTGAGATAGGAGACCACTGTGACTTTGAACGGATTACTCTGTTGTATGTAAAATAGATTGTAGCAGGAAGGAGTGGAAGGAAAACCAGTGAAGGGACTATTACAAAATAATTCGGAGGAAAGATGATGGTGGAATAGGATTTTAACACTGGAAATGACAAGAGATAGTCAGATTTGAAATGTGACTTAAAGGTATAGCTGACAGGGGGTTTGGCTGGATTGGATGTGTATGAGAGAAAAAGAGAAGAGTCAAGATTGACAGCAAAGTGTTTGGCATGAAGAACTGGAACAACAGAATTTCCATTTATTGGAACAGGAAGAATGAAGGAAAAACAGGTTTGAGGGGCAGAGGACAGGAAGTTGGATGTATAAGGCTCGGGTTCATGAGAGGTATTTGGGAGAGCAATACACATCTCTCTCTTTTTTTTTTTTTTTTCTCAATGAGGAAAAGTGAAAGCAATTAGAAAATTCAGGGAAATAAAACAAACATTGTTATAAGGCAGGCATGGTACAAATAGGAAGGAAATTATATATATATATAATCCTGATTAATGTAATGTTTTATGTGAAATAGTTTAGGGTCAATACATTGCATCTAAAAGAAATCCTGGCACACTGCTTGACTGTTCGATAAACACTATTTACACAGTTATAGTATTTGCATTATATTTAATTTGCAGTGAATTTATTTTTAAGTTGTGTAAATTCAAATGCAAGGTGATTATGATTACAGTTGAAGAAGAAAATGTAGGATTTATCAACCTTGACAAGTGTAAAAGTAAATGTGTAGGTGACAAGAGATGGGAAATGAGAGAGGAAAAGAATGTGGAGAATATAAGAGGCACTGATATCTTCATCTTACACAGAGGGGAGTCAAATACTTAAGTAAATTTTATAGCACAAGAAATTGAGATATGAAGATATTACTTAACATTACAAAGTTTCCTAATACAAGAACGAGTTATGGTGATCAATTATTTGGAGACAGATGAGCATAGACCATGGAATAAGTTAAAAATTTTAATTTCCTGTTGAGGGGTTAATAGATTGTTTTTCTAAAGCCAATCAAGACATGGAATTATAACCATACATACTTTTTTAAATTTCAGAAATTACTTCAAGTAATGTAGGCTAGGGAGAAATGATGAAGGAAATTTTCTACATATTTTCAGAATAAGCCCTGTTGTAGTACTTGGTTTTTAATATTGATATAAAATGTTTAAAGATTGATTAGAAAGATATTTACATTCTAAAAGCATCTATAAGCCTTTACTAAATACTAGGAAGAATAAAGTAGGATTAAAAAGATATAAGGAGGGGCTTCCCTGGTGGCACAGTGGTTGAGAGCCCGCCTGCCGATGCAGGGGACATGGGTTCGTGCCCCGGTCCGGGAAAACGAAATTTTAATCCTCTCCCTATCTAAATGATTCCCAGGACTGTCAAGATTTGTCCCATTTCACATCTATCTAATAACCTAGACAAGTGCACTGAGCCATCAGAAATTATAAGCTATAAACTTTGACCAAATGTCATTATAAAATTGTAAGGTAATATTGTATTTGATATAAAGCCTTGTAAAAATAGAAATAATCTTATGGCTCTAAGTTCTTGAAAAATGTTAAATGCTATGCTGAAACTGTCCTTCTCAGCGTGATAAGGAAGACGAGATTGTATGATGTTTACTTGCTATAATCACAGACAAAGGGCACTGTTCATGCTATCTGTTTGGAGCTGTCTCTAGCAAGATAAAACTACTTACATTCTGTGTTCACTGTTATTATGCTTACAGTTCCTCTCTCTGTTTAATTTTTATTAAATTAAAGCAAAGATTTCCAAGAGAACTAATTTATAATCTTTTAATTACATGGCTTGTAAGGGTTTAACCACTTAAGTTAATAACAAAAAATATGGAGCAGCTAGTCTCAAGTAATTAAATTTCTCCATACAAATACTGGGTGACTTCTTTGTTCAACAGAAAGCACCGTATCCTCTTTAGTCTGACTCTCTACTGTTGCAAGAATTATGTCAGTTAGAGCTGCCTCTGTCAGTTCTGATTCAAACTTAACATGAAATTTAATTTCTTCCTTAACTTTGTGGAGACCTTGGCCTGGATTTTTGCTTCCCTGGTCCTAAGCTACCTCAATATAAATGGTTTCTTCTTACATACCAGCAACATGGAAGCTGGCTTCTTGGACAGTTTTTTCTTTTTATGTCCAACATGAAGTGAGAAATGGGAACTCTTTCATTAGGGGCCCCACAAATAATAATTCCAACTTTTTTTCTGTTGGTGGTATCATGGTGGTTGAGGTAATAAATGACCTCACTCTTCAGTTGAGATTCTCCTGTATAAAGAGAAATATTTGATCCAACAGCGTAAAATACCTTAAAACTTACAATAACCATAACACCCAGTGCAAAGGGTGCAAACATTCTGCTGGATTTCGTATAGCAGAAATGTGAAGTTACTAGTTTGCTTCATACCTTTGAAAAGAAATTTTCCTGCACTCCTAAAAGCACTTTTATTCACACTTAGTTCAAAGGAATTCCTACCTCATATTCTGGTCCTGATTTTAAGCAGGATCTTCCAAGTCAGATTCAGTCAACATCTCTATACCTTTAAGGGGAAATTGCTTCTCCATATAACTACCATGCTGAATAGATGGATCAATTGTCCTTGTTCTCAACAGTTGAATTTTTTGACCTCCTTTTCTCTCCTAGTGTACATCTCAGTTAGGCTTTTTCTTCTAGTTATTTGAATATTTTAATTCTTCCTGTCATACTTTTCTCTCTTGTACCAAATTCATCTGTTCCACTAGATCCCAACCCATCTGGTAGGCAACTGTTGCAGACCACGAATTTGCAAGCAGCCGCATTTATAAATTATTTTCTTTAGAGTTAGCACACCCTTGCTGAGTTGGTTTTTTATTGTACTGTGAAAAAGTTCAGCAAAATTGACAGAAAGAGATAATCAAATATAGTCAAACCTTTTTAAAAAAGAAGTTGTCATGAACATGGGAGCACAGATATCTCTTCAACATACTTATTTCATCTCCTTTGGATATATATTCCCAGAAGTGGGATTGCTGGGTCATATGGTAGTTCTAGTTCTATTTTACATTTTTTGAGAAACAGCCTTATTGTTCTCCATAATGGCTGTACCAACTTACATTCTCACCAAAAGTGTATAAGGGTTTCCTTTACTCCACATCCTCGTCAACATTTGTTATCTGTCTTTTTTATAATAGCCGTCCTAATAGGTGTGAAGGTTTGATTTGCATTTTTCTAATCATTAGTGATGTTGAGCGCCTTTTCATGTACCTATTCACCAGTGTAGGTCTTCTTTGGAAAAATGTCTACTGCAGTTCTTTGCCTATTTTTTAATTGGATTATTTGCTCTTTTTCTATTAGTGGTATGAGTTCTTTATATTTTGGATTATTAACTCCTTAGATGGTTAATAGATAGATGGTTTGCAAATATTTTCTCTTATTCTGTAGATTGCTTTTTCAATTTATTGATTGCTTCCTTGGCTTTGCAGAAGCTCTTTAGTTTGATGTACTCCCATTTGTTTATTTTAGCTTTTGTTGCCTGTTCTTTCAGTGTCTTATCCAATAAATCATTGCTAAGATAAATGTCAAGGAAATTTTTTCCTATATTCTCTTCTAGAAGTTTTCAGTTTCAGGTCTTACACTTAAGTTCTTAATCCATTTCAAGTTAATTTCCGTGAACTAAGATTAGGGGTCCAGTTTCATTCTTTGGCATGTGGCTATCCAGTTTTCCCAGCACCATGTATTTGTAAATGAAAGTGGGGTCCAGCTGCTCGTCGCTCAAAAGCCAATAAAGAGGCAAGGTAAGTGGAAAGGAAAGTTTGCTTTATTTTGGATGGCGGGAATGGGGGAGGGGCAGTGCGGGTGGGAGGGTAGACGCCTGTCAAAAGGCCGACTCCCCTCCCCCCCCCAACAACCAGTGGGCAAGAGCTTTCATAGGCTGAGGGAGAGGGCTACATGCAGAAGCAGCACAGTCAGCTCTGACAGTCATCTTGAAATCGGTCATCGGTGGTCTGACCAGTGTCACCTTGATTGTTTTAAGCAGAGTTAATCTCTAGTTCCAGGGTCAGTTTGTTCCCATTTCCTTGAGGCCAATTCTTGGAGTTGTGGCAGCTTATGTCATAGTTACTGCCTGGTCATCATGTAGTTAATTTCTTCCACCTGGTGGGGGTTTCAGTCTCTACAAGACAGCTCACAGGATATGGCTCAGAGTATTATCTATAGCTCTTGAGAAGGAACTAAAGGTCCTTAACTATGCTTAATGACTAAACTATTAATATTTAGTCTTGTTGGACTGTTTTCCTTTGTTTCTGCATTTTCTCACTTCTCTGATGAAACTTACTCTTTGGCTAAAGTTTTTCCACAGACAAAAGGCAGGCGGAGGACATGGGGGGCGAGGACATGGGGGGCAAAGACCCTAGGGTCCTGCTCCGTTTCATATTGAAGAGACTATCTTTTCCCCATTGTATGTTCTCTGCACTCCCATTTTTGCAGCATTCTTCATAATAGCCAAGATATAGAAAAACCTAAATGTCTTTTGACTGATGGATAATAATATTTAGTCTTGTTGGACTGTTTTCCTTTGTTTCTGCATTTTCTCACTTCTCTGATGAAACTTACTCTTTGGCTAAAGTTTTTCCACAGACAAAAGGCAGGCGGAGGACATGGGGGGCGAGGACATGGGGGGCAAAGACCCTAGGGTCCTGCTCCGTTTCATATTGAAGAGACTATCTTTTCCCCATTGTATGTTCTCTGCACTCCCATTTTTGCAGCATTCTTCATAATAGCCAAGATATAGAAAAACCTAAATGTCTTTTGACTGATGGATAAATGTGATATATATATAATAAACAAATAAATAAAGGAATATTATTCAGCCATATAAAGAAGGAAACCCTGCCATTTGTGACAATGTGGATGAAACTGGAGGGCATTATGTTAAGTGAAATAAGCCAAGCAGAGAAACACAAATACTGCATTCCATCACTTATATGTGAAACATTCAAAAAAAAGAAAAGCCAATTTCATAGAAACAGAGAATAAAATGGTGGTTGCCACGGGCTGGGGAGATGGCGAAGTGGGGAGATGTAGGTCAAAGGGCAGTTATAAAAAGAAGTTCTGTTAAAACAATCTTTTAAGAAATTATTGTGATTATAATTGAATCTATTTAGTGACTTTTTAAAATGTAGTTTTACTTCGAAATTATATTTAAATTTGTTTCTACTATGTACTTATACATTGTACATGAATTTGGGAAATGGTAAAGATTCTTTGACACTATCTTGAATTATATTTTTAAAAAACGTTCTGAGGATCTAATGTATAGCATGATGACTCTAGTGAATAATATGGTATTATAAGTTTAAAGTTGCTGAGAGTAGGGCTTAACCATTCTCACCATACACACAAAAAAGGAGAGCTAAGTATGTGACATGATGGATATATTATTTATCTTGATCTTGGAAATCATTCCACAATACATATGTACGTCAAATCATCATGTTGTACACTTTAATATATAAATTATATTCCTCAGTAAAGTCGGGGGTGGGTGGGAAGGAAGTTTTCAGGCAGTGTGGAAAATAACCTTGTTTTCTGCAGGACGTATACATCCTTAAATGAAATATGGTCATCGATACATGTGGAATTGGTACACGTTGCTTTTTCTATTTTATCTCACCTTTACACCACCCTTTGGATGTGGGTGTTTTGAATAAAGACATTACAAAGGAATTTTAAACAATCAAACTTGAAAATCAGTGTCTCTCCTTCAAGAAAACTGGGCTAAGGGTAACAAAATGTGATTCACAGTCTGAGTTCAGCCTCCTAATATGCCCTCTGCTCTGAGTTACTGGAATCATACATGAACTTCTATTTCTCATTTTACAATATTAACACCCTAAAAATGGAATGCCAAAATACCACTCCAAAAGATAATTTTAATTATATTCCATGTCTTCCTATCATGCAAATAGGTCTTAGTTTCCCCAAAAGGGTTGAAAGGAAACTGAACCACTATTTTCAAAAATGCTTAATACTCTCTGTCGATTCTTTCATTTCAGACACCTCTTCCCTCCTAAAAGACTAACTGGAAATTACATATCCGCTTTGGAATTCCCTTAGTGTTCTATTTCTTTTTCTAAGACGTATGCCACACTCTATGTCATTAAGAAGTTAGATTTTACCATCATCCATTTTTTGCTGTGGGATTATAAGTTTTTTGAGAATAGATATTCTTTCTCATTCGTCTACGTACCCCAAATGAAACCGTGGGTTAAATCCATTTCACCTACCTTCAATAATCAAGGTCACTTTAAGACTTGCAAGTACTCCAAGCAGCACGCAGTCTAAACAATAAAATGCTTACCTGAGTTGTTTTCTAGGAACTTGTAGTCTAGTTCGAGCTGAGCCGGTTAAGACTGGAGAGGACCACCAACCCTCCAGCTGGGTAAGCACTGTGTTGCTCCGTGACCTTTGGAAAGTGCAGAAGCCATAGCTTAGCTACACCTGCGCAGAAGGACAATTATTGCGCCTTTTCCCAGTCAGCGCTCCCCGCGCTCCCCACGCCTCAGACCACCCTGCTGCTTTATGTGTTAGCCCATGAATGCCCCAGCTCTTTGCCTTCGGGGAGGCAGTTGTGAGATTGGTTCTCTGGTGTCCTCACTTGGCTGTCTTGCAAATAAATCCTCGCTGCTGTAAACCTCAGTGTCTCAGCGTTTTTTTGGCTTGCTGTGCCTCAGGCAAGATGAACCTGGTTCCGTAACATAATCACCAGTGAACCAAATCTACAGTGTTAGATACATGTTGAACTTAAACTTTCACTTTTCTTCTTAACCTCATTAAAATACTTAAGCATTTTGTGGGTAGCTTAACAAATGTACCTGCTTAAAGAATGCTACCTTTTCCTTTAGTATTATCTATGATTGGTGTAATTCTTTGATTCACCCAATAAAAATTACAGCCCAACCAAAGAATTAGCTTAGGTCAGTCTATTATTACATCTGGAATAAATAGCTTTTGGAATAGAATTCCTAGTTAAAATTCTTTAAATATGTGTAAGAATGTCAAGGAAAAATATATCAGTGTAAATTTTATACAAAATTGCTTAGCTTATTTTTTAAAATTAGGATATCAATTGTTAAATTCATCCAAGGCAAATCAAATTTCTGCTTTCTTGATTTATTTGCTATGTTGTCATAAAATTTTATATTTAAATATATGAGCAGAAAGTAGTTATGAGATTCAAAGTAATGGCCCTTATAGGACACTGTGAAACTACCAATATTCCAAAACAAGCTCTTGTCATTTGAGTATTTTGAATTAATTGTTCCTCCACCTAAGATATAACTACACTTTTAAGTAATGTGACAAACCAAGGATCAATACACACAAGTTTCACTGCCTATTCAAAACCTGAAGTTGGTATTTTCTTTCCAAGATTTAAATATATAAAATAAAGGTAGAGGAGCTAAGGCTCAGACTTCGGTCGGATCGCAGGGAGAGGACTAGCGGCGTGAACACAGCCTGAAGGGGTTAGTGCGCCACGGCTAGCCGGGAGGGAGTCCGGGGAAAAGTCTGGAGCTGCCTAAGAGGCAAGAGACCTTTTCTTTCCTCTTTGTTTCCTGGTGCGCGAGGAGAGGGGATTAAGAGCGCTGCTTAAAGGAGCTCCAGAGAACAAGAGAAGGAAAAGACCTACAATAACAAACCCAAAACAATTAAGAAAATGGGAATAGGAACATACATATCGATAATTACCTTAAATGTAAATGGACTAAATGCTCCCACCAAAAGACACAGATTGGCTGAATGGATACAGAAACAAGACCCATATATTTGCTGTCTGCAAGAGACCCACTTCAGACCTAGAGACACATACAGACTGAAAGTAAGGGGATGGAAAAAGATATTCCATGCAAATGGAAACCAATCTTATAAAACCTTGTTCATCATTCAGATAGAGTTTAGTGAATGTTCCAAACTTTTGAGTAGTCCTTCTTTAGGTAATTTTTAGAGACCTATGCTCTTTTTGGTTTGCGGCTTTGCCAGTTCAAAAATGACTTCCAAGTAACTGTGTTCCTTTGCAAGTCAGACAGAAAGAAAAAGCGTGTGTAGGGTGATGAATGAAGTTTCTGAAGAGCCCGTACTGGAAGCTGCACACTTCACTTCCACTCACATTCTATGTTTAATAACTCATTCATAGGGACACACCTAGTTAATTGCAAGGGAGTTTGTGAAGTGTATTCTAGCTGTGTGCCCAAGAAGAAGAATGGGGTTTCATGGGTAGCTATTCAGACTGCCACAACCCACTCTTCTGGTCATCAAATATTTTACACACAAAACACTCTCCAAAGAGAAAACCCAAAGTCTCATCCAGTCACTGTATCTAAATCCAAGACAAGCATGTCTAGGAGAGGTGCAGTAAGTACTGTCAAGTGAATGTGGCTCTTCTTCATCTGGAGATCTATGAACCAAGTAGAAAATTTATCACTGTAGAAGGCAGAAAACACCACTCCCCTCCCAAAACAAGGTGTTCAAGCCCTAAGCCCCAGAAGCAGTGAATATGTTAGGTTATACAGCAAAAGAAAATTAAGCTTGCAGATGGAATTAAGTTTTCTAACTGGCTGACTTTAATATAAGGAAATTACTGTGAATAATCTGGTGGGCCCAATGTAATCACGAGGGTCCTTAAAAGTGGAAGAGGGAGCCAGAAAAGAAGTCAGAGTCAGGGAAGGAGATATAATGATGAAAGGACATGAGAGTATGATGTGAGGACTCAATCAGCCACTACTGGCTTTGAAAATGGAGGAAGAGACCATGAGCCAAGAAACGTGGGCAGCCGCTAGAAGCTAGAAAAGGCAAAGACATGGATTCCCAGTTAAAGCCTCCAGAAAGGAACACAGCCCTAGAGACAATTTAATTTTGTCCCAGTGACACCTGTATTGGACTTCTCCCCTCCAAGAGTATAAAATAATAAATTTATACTGTCTTAAGCCACTAAATTTGTGGTAATTTGTTACAGCATCAATAGGAATCTAACACAGCTCTCTCCCTGCATAAATATTCAATGTACAGAGAGGGTGCTGGAACAGGATAACCACAAAATATTCCCATTTAGGAAAGGAAAAGGTAAGACAGACCCAGCAGTTCGGGCTCACAGCAAAGCTCTAACTTTGAGGAGAAGGCATTGTGATCCCCTCTTTGTCCTGCTAATTAGGAGAGTTCCTTGATTACAGCTGATTTTGTTCTCTGATAGCAAATTCCTTATTTTTTTTAGCAGGCAAGGCTCCTGGCTCCAACCTCTGCAAGGTTTCTTCTCTGTCATTATTTTCTACCTGAAATGGACTTTGGAATTATGCTTTCCTTAGAGACTGTATAGTTTTTACAACCTGCTTCTTGCTCATGCAAATCAGGAGCCACGATATTTTTGGAAATATAATTAAAAGAATACTTTCTAAAACTTAATAGGCATATTTTCTAATTGATTCCAGGTAGTTCCTGTGTCTTCAAGCACATTGAAATTGCTTTCCAGATAGAGCTAGAATAAGATGTATTCTTTGGTTCTATGCTGGTGGAGCACTGTAACCAGCTGGTACTGGCTTTCAAGAACCAATTGTTTTTGCGAGGCAGTTGGCATCTCGCTGGTAGCTTAAAATTGTCTATGGCAGGAAAGTTTATACCATGGACATTGGAAAATACTATAAATCATGGCTTTATTTGTGTATTTTTTTTGACACCCGAATGTTCAAATTTTAATAGTAGAGAACTGCCTATGTCTCTTTTTCTCAACTTAATATAGGCTAACTTAACTCCCTCTGAGGAAATCAGTTGGAATGCTGCATAACTAAATCATTGATGTAGAGCTGAGTTATGTTATTCCACTAAGAATTCTTACTGGGCCTTTCATTCAATGATTTTAAAATTCTTACCTCCTGCTCTTTGGTGCTTAGAATCATTCAGCATTTCTAGCCCTACAAGGCCCTAAAATTCTGAAATTTCTCTACTCCCTAAACATTTCTGCTTGTAAACCAACCAGTTATTTCCTGACCTTATCTTCTAATAATAGCTTACAAAAAGCAGAAAGTAAATGTCAACCCATTATTATCACCACCATTCAAGTTATTGCTGGTGACGCTTTCACATGTTTTCTCACCGCATCAGAAAAATCTCACTGCAATATTGATTTAACTGCCCAACCACTGTTCAACAACTAAGCTACTCCATATATTGTAAGGTTTTGTTAAAATAGAACCCCACATCAAATTATCAATTTTTGTATTTGTTCAGGTACCATTACTTACTATAATTGATGAATCCCCAAAATTATGTGTGAGTTCGTCTCACACATAAACCCCAAAGGGAGGTCTGTGATGTGCAGTTGGCTCTTGTTCAAGTGGTGATTCAGGGGTTCAGTCTTCCCTATCTTAAAGATATTGCTTCCTAGGTCACTGTGCTCTTCTGAGACCAGCTGACTGAAAGCAAAAGAGCATGGAAGATTATGCATGGGGCATTTACATGTGCCAGTCCTGAAAGTAGAGTACTTAATTTCTGCTTACACATCTTTAGTTAGAAATCATTCACATGGAAACACTTTACTGCAAAATAGGCAGTACACGTAGTCTAGCTCTTTGGCAAAAGAAGAGAAGAAATGAATTGGTGAAACCAGCCCATCTCTGGCATAAGGGCTTTTCATTGTTCCACTAAGTACTCTATGTGAATGGTTAATGTGTCCCCATAATTTAATTTTTATCTTATTTTGCAGAATTTTATAATTTTGAATTAACGCATCATCATGCAGTGTCTGTTCTAGATACTAATGGAATTTTCATTTCTGGAAATCAGTATCTCTAAGGAAATTCATGAAATAGAAAGTATATGATGTGCAATACCCTGTAGCAGGTTTACAAAATACTTTCAGAGTAAGTTTTCCTATCTCTGAAAGCAATGGAGGTGCATATTTGAATCAGAGTTAGTTAAGTTGTAATCCTTAGGCATGTGAGACATAGAATCTAACATCTTGGGTTTAATTGCTCATACAGTTTGAAACCTTAGTCTAGTTACTATATCTCTTTGACTTACAACTGGAAAATGGGGATTAAGAACACTAGTTATTTTATAGGACTATTGTGAGAATTAAATAAGAAAATGCATATAAATCACAGTTCAGGGCCAAATAAACAGTAAACATGGAATACATTTTAGTTATTGATTACCGAGCACTCTTTCTGTTTGAATTACCAACATTGCAAATTATCCTTACTAAGCCCTGTTATACTTTGGATGTTGGGGCTGCTGTACTCACAGTGATCATGCTCATCAGGACTTTTAACTCCACAAATAAAGTGAAGACATTAATTCACATTTTACTTTACTGCCAAACACTGGAGTTTTTCAGATTTGTTTTTAGAAAGTTCACTATATTTTTATTTCCAGGATTTAGATAACTGCCCTGTGTCTTCTAAACACGGGTTTCTGACGTGGAAGCAAACAACCAAAAACAACTCGAAACTTTCCAAAAACACAAAAAGTGATCACAACTTGGAAGAAGAAAGAAAATGGCATGCCTATATCCATGAAGGTTAATGTGCTATTGTCATTTATGTCATATTAAAATGAAATTCTAGCAATGCTTGTTTGAAGCCTGACAGGACAATGATTAACATTTCTTGAGTGGTTACTACATGCCAAGCACATAGGTAAGGAGAATGTGAAATGCTGATATATGTTAACTCATTCCATGTTCACAAAATTCACAAACACCCTAAGAATTAGGTACCATTATTCCCATTTTCCAAATGATCAAACTGCTGCATGATAAAGATAACATAGTTGTGCAAGTTGTGCATAGTTGTAAAGGGCTAAAACAAACATGAGAGAGGGTCGTCAGTTTCCCCTTTGTCTTCTATCTTTACTCCCTTTTCTTTTTTACTATCTATCTTTGAAATTTGGCTAGCCAATAAACCAAAAGGCTTGCAAAAATAGTTCTTGAACAATATTATTCTGATGGTCAAAACCTGCAAGAAGGAAGGTAAAAAAAGGAACAATCCTGAACCACGGTGTTTGGTTAAAGGAAAGTACTGCTGTCTGAGCCAAAACATCAAAGACATGTACTCACCTTCCCCCTATCCTATAAAATTCTGTCCCTGCTTCAATCGAGGAGTTAGTTACCTGGTCTGCTGGTGCTGCCTTATGCGTATCAGTGCAGTAAAAAGAACCTTAACCCCTATTTAAGTCACTTAAATCATTTTCCCTTAACAAAGATAGCAATGCTAGTAAGTGGCAGGCCAGGATTTGCATGAACCCAGTCAGTCTGGTTCAAGATTTGATTCTCTTATCCACTTTATGCCTCTTTTTTAACATTTTTCATGGAAATTATCATGCATATGCAAAAGTAGAGAGAATCCTATAATGAAAGAAATCCCATGTACCCATAGCTCAAATTCAACAATTAACAACACGACTGTCATTGTTTCATGTATTCTTCACCCTATATATATATCTTTGTTTTCCTGGAGTATTCTTCTTCACACTCTTTTCCATTCTGGTTTATCACAGATATCGAATATAGTTCCCTGTGCTATACAGAAGGACCTTGCTGTTTATCCATCCTATAGATACTAGCTTGTGTCTGCTAATCCCAAGCTCCCATTCCTTCCCTTCTCCACTCCCCCTCTCCCTTGGCAACCACAAGTCTGTTCTCTATGTCTGTGAGTCTGTTTTTTTTTTCATAGATATGTTCATTTGTTTTGTATTTTAGATTCCACATATAAGTGATATCATATGGTTTTTGTCTTTCTCTTTCTGACTTACTACATTTAGTATAATATCTACGTCCATCCATGTTGTTGCAAATGGCATTATTTCATTCTTTTTTATGGCTGAGTAGTATTCCATTGTGTGTGTGTGTGTATATCACATCTTCTTTATTCATTCATCTGTCAATGTATTGAGGTGCTCCTATGTAGGGTGCAAAAATATTTACAATTGTTTTATCTTCTTCTTGGATCGATCCCTTGATCATTATGTAGTGTCCTTCTTTGTCTCTTCTAATAGTCTTTATTTTAAAGTCTAAGTTGCTTATTTCATCTTTAGCTCTTCTAGGTCCTTGTTAAATGTTTCTTGCATTTTGTCTATTCTATGTCTAAGATTTTGGATCATTTTTACTTTTATTATTCTGAATTCTTTTTCAGGTAGACTGGCTAGTTCCTCTTCATTTGTTAGGTCTGGTGGGTTTTTATCTTGCTCCTTCAACTGCTGTGTGCTTTTCTGTCTTCTCATTTTGCTTATCTTACTGTGTTTGGAGTCTTCTTTCTGCAGGCTGCAGGTTCGTAGTTGCCGTTGTTTTTGGTGTCTGTCCCCAGTGGCTAAGGTTGGTTCAGTGGGTTGTGTAGGCTTCCTGGTGGAGGGGACTAGTGCCTGTGCTCTGTGGATGAGGCTAGCTCTTGTCTTTCTGGTGGGCAGGTCCACGTCTGGTGGTGTGTTTTGGGGTGTCTGTGGACTTATTATGATTTTAGGCAGCCTCTCTGGAAATAGGTGGGGTTGTGTTCCTGTCTTGCTAGTTGTTTGGCATAGGGTGTCCAGCACTGTAGGTTTCTGGTTGTTGAGTGAAGCTGGGTGTTGGTGTTGAGATGGAGATCTCTGGGAGATTTTCGCGATTTGATATGTGGAATTGGGAGGTCTGTTGTGGACCACTGCCCTGAAGTTGGCTCTCCCACCTCAGAGGCACAGCACTGACTCCTGGCTGCAGCACCAAGAGCCTTTCATCCACACGGCTCAGAGTAAAAGGGAGAAAATGTAGAAAGAAAGAATTTGTAGAAGTAGAAAGAAAGGAGGGAGGGAAGGAGGAAGGAAGGAAGGAATGAGGGAAGGAAGGAATAAAAGAAAGAAGATAAAGTAAAATAAAATAAAGTAAGA